>NC_046358.1:79769001-80084664 GCF_004027225.2 Strigops habroptila
TCTTCCATGTTCCAGTTCTGCAAGCAAAAAATAACTCCCTCACAAGCAGCTTTGGTGCATTTGGTTGAGTTGAAAAATGGCACAGAAAGACAGGCTCCACCACTGCGTGATGCTACTTTAAAAGAAACGCAGGCCAGGTCAGGGAGGATAATTAGGCTGGGTAATATAGAGAGAACAGTCTATTTGGGTACCTGCTCACAATTAACCTGTGGGAAGCTGCCAGGGTTAGTTCTCACTCTGGATCTTAGTCTAAATGACTCTTTTGGGCTGCAGGAATGAAAACTCAAACCAAAACAGCAGCCCTGTTGAGCTACAGGCTTAGATATGGTATCAACCCCTCTTTTCCAAAGCTGAGAGCAATTAGAGGAGGATGGCAAATGCTTTCTCCCAGCAGCTTCTTGCTTTAATCTTTAATAAGCACCTTCTCTGCATCTAAGATGTAGCTGCCCCTCTAGACTGGAGACCCTCTATGTCATGCACAAACCTTACATACACTGTTACTCAGTAAATAATAAATATAGCGATATAATCATAGCTACCTATCGGGTAGACATTTTCTCAGTATGACAGCTTCCAGAAGTTCAAAGCCTTGCGTGAACAGAATACACAAAGACTGTATGTGTTAACTAATCAGCGTTTCAATCTCTATGTGATCATTTTCTAAACTGCCATAAAAGAGGCACCAAGAGCACAGAAGATGACACTCTTCTGTCTGGGTGCTGTAATCACACTGAATGCATCTGAGCAGACGGCATAGCAAATGGGCGCTGGAGATTTTAAATATCTCTGTTTTCATCATCAAACATCGCAAGCTAGTTCCTGCTTCCTTCTCAGTCACCTCTCCTGACTCCATCAGGCTACTGATGCAATGCTGAGTGACGTGTGGCAGCACATTACTCTCAGTGGAGATTAATGATTTCTTTTTTAAGGCTCTTAAAACTCCCATTGCCTGTGGGTCTCTCAGTTGGTAAAGTAGCATGTCAAAAACTAATGGGAAGGCGTGAGATGTGACATGAATTTATGAGAAAAGAGAACTTGGGCCATGGGAGATGGAGTTTGGATTTTGACAACAAACTTTGTTTTTCTGTTTGTTTCTTCCCCCTAAGAATATGCTTCTATTTTAAAATCTGAATGCATTGCTGTGACTCATGCTGCAATTGCTACAGGAAATCAGGAGAGACTGCACCTGTGTTGGACCATGAGAAAGCACAAAGTGATGCTGGTTCCTTCCCATACTGGCTAACCCCCTTTGTCTGCTGTGCACAAACACCACTACCTGCCTGAAACCCCTTCAGCCCTCAGATTTCCATGTGCAGCTGTTTCCAGCATGTTGCAAGAAAAGGTGATGGATGGGTAGAATTTTATTTTCATTAAAATGAAGCCAACTAAATATTTCCGTCTGCTTTATTAAAAAATACTACTTCTTGCTTTGCTTAATCTTGAAAAATGCAACATGTTTCTGCAGCTGATTTTGCATTTTATCTAGAAAATGGATGCCTGAGGTGGAATGATTTTCTCTGGGAACAGAGCAAGGTGAAGTTTAGTGCCTTCCTTCCCATGGGCAGAGGGCACTCAGTGTGGGAGAACCTGATAGTGCCACAGCTACCATCTCCCCAGAGGGGGCATACTTCATGTTTTTGGCAAGATTACCTCCAAAGTCCAACAATTAAGGCAGTCAGGGAGACTGGAGACCCTCCTGTCATCTAAGCCTTGCCGTCAGGCTTGCTGCTCCACTCCCCGACCCGGTCCAAGCCCTGCAGAGCATTGCTCTCCCTCCTTGAGGGATTTCTGTAATTCCTGCTGTTGACACAATTTGTAGTTGGAATCAGTTCCAGAAGATTGCTGGAAGAGAGCACTAAAGTGTTTGGATTTGATGGGATTGGGCGGCGGGGAGGGAAACACATCAGAAGCACAGGAGCTTGGCATCTAATACAGGGGCCTGAGGGTGTCAGATTTGGGTGAACAACTGCTCTATCACAGTGTCTGTATAATTAAAACTGTCCAAAAAATACAGTTTGTTCAAGGTTCTTCTTTACTTGCATTGCTTCTCCTATTTCTCTCTTGTTTTCCCAGAAATAGAACATGACATTTATTTTTATGGACACCATGATCTTATGGCTATTCCCCTGTGACGGGGTAATCTGAACACAATTATGTTCTGTTGACAAAAAGTGATAAAAGTGTATTGTGTCAACACTCTGAACTAACAGATCTGTCGTCTGTTCTACTCTCAGATAATAGAAACAGAATTAGAAAATGCTCTGACAGACTCTAACCTCTTCTGTGGTTAGGTAAGCCCCAGCTCTGTGCTTGGTTACTGTACCCCAGCATCTCACAGCAAAATCTGTCTGCCTGTGTTTTAAATTCAAGTGTGAATTTTGCTTTGATGGACTCCTTTTGTCAGCTTATAGCTTATGTGCTTTGAAGTAATTTGACCTAAGTTCTCCATTTCGCTACAGTTCTGTCACTCCCATTTGTTTCCATGGCTTTAGAAAATCCAACTTTTTTGTGTATCATTTTTTCTGCCATGCAAATTTCCTTCTAGAAAATGTATTTGGCAGTACTACCTGCATTACATCCTCCCTCCAGCTGACTTCTTCATGAGTTCATGGATAGCAATCTACCCAGACTATTGTTTTCCTGAGATAGGCACCCACATTTGCCCTATATGTAGAGCCAGCCCTAAGCACACACAATCTTCAGGGGAAATATGAGCATACAACATAACATAAAACACCATCCCATGCTAGGTCTGAAGGCAAGTCTGCACTTCCAGCTCTTGGTTAGTTTGATGACAATTACTGCTTGAAAGCTAAAAGAATGATGATATCATTCAAGCAAAATAGAAAAAGCTTTTTCCTGGCCAAAAAGAAAAGCAATTTCCAAAATTTCTTTAAAACATCTTGTTTTTCAGCTGTGACTCCTGCACTATTAAATGCCATTAAACAGCATTTCCATTCAAAAGAGGCATGTGCAATGGATATTAAGGATTTCTAAAAATAGGAATCAATAGCCACCAGGTGCAAATGTGGAATGAGTCAAGCATGATAGCACTTGGTCACCTAGTTAATGCATGTCTGAAAAGATCGTGGATATTGCCCTTGTCAACAGAACAGGAGAGATGATAGACGCCATGAAGATGCTCTTAGCTTACATGTCTGGTCCTTCCTCAGCTCCTTCCCTCAGCTTCCAGGTTAAACACTATGTCAGACTGGGACTCCGAAGAATCAGCTCTTTTAGGACCACAAACATCAGAGTAATCCCAAGTCTCTTCTAGTTTAAGGTGCTGGCTGGACTCCCTCTCTCTTCCAGTCAACCACTACAGCCCACTTTGCTCTTCAGCTTCTGCAGTGCCCCAGTGCATCCAGCCATGTGGAGCTTGTCCCTGCATAAGCAACATTTTGCACGTATGTTTGGTTTGGTACATTTGTTGTTTGAACAGAAAAATGCAATGGATTTTGACAGTGGGTGAAATGAACTGAGTATGTGCACATGAAGAGCTATTGTTTACTCCCCTCATCCAGCTCCTGCCAGTGGAATTTTTTAGTGTGGGGGTGGAATCAAGGCATTTACATCCTGAAATGAGAATAATGGTCTGGAATAGAGGTTTAAGGTGTTTTGGCACCATATTCTGATACCCATAGCAACCTTTAAAGAAAACTGAGCTGGACATTGCAATGGAAACTTAGCACCATCTACAATTTAATTCACAACCCAAATTTCCCAGAAGAAGCCACAGCTCATTACCACACCCACAGAACCTCTCTTGAAAGAGAGCACAGATCTGACTCCTGTTCTCCTCCTCCTCTCTGACTGACAGCCAAACTTGGTGTTCAACAAAAGGATGCTGCTGTGAGAAAACAGTTAAGGAAAAAAAAAGGTGTTAAAGTTCTTTCGGAATTGATTTAGAGCAGTGAATATATTCTGTAATGCACAAGTTTGAATAAAATGTAGCAATATCATTACAGACAAGAATTTTGCTTACCCACCAGGTTGATCCTCTCTGTGTTAGTGCATCTAAGCTTTATCAAGTAAATCTTGAATAAATGAATATTTATCTTGTGTTACCAGCAAGTGTTTTTCTATCCTAATGTATTTGGCCATATCAAAACAAGCTATTTATACCTAATATGACTTATTTTATCAAAACCACTTGGTCTTAGCCATAATAATTGTGTATGGTTGCACTCAAGATTATTTTTTGGGTCATCATTTTAACACTAATCCAAAGTATCTTAGAATCCAATATACTCAGCTTGTAGCACTTGAGTGTTCCACTGGAGTCAATGAGGCCATTATTCACATGCTTAAAATTAGGCATATGCTCAAGTGCTTTGCCTTTGGGATAAAGAGCCCATTTGGGACTCTTCAGTACTTAGCTCTGATAAAATCCATCAATCTTGCTTAGATGATTAAAACAAAAGCATCTTTCTCAGAACTTCCAACAGATGTTTTCATAAATTTTAACATACTTCTTTTCCCTCTCTCATTCATTTCCAGTACAAGTATTCCCTTAAAAGCTGAATGAGGAAATCTGTAGACTTAATGGAGGAAATTTATTTGGATAGAAAGACATTTAAAGAAGTATAACAGCACTTGCAATGATCTCTGGCCAAATTCTGCACCCATTAACTTTCTTTATGCCTTTCCACACTGCCAGATGTATCTGTGCAAATGAATTTTCCAAAGTAACTATTGTCTTCTCTGAATCCCACAAAATCCTTTCTAATAGTCTCTGAGCAGAGTTTTTAACAAATCAAGTGAGTGTATAACTGCTCACTCCATATGTCTGAAGTGTATCTTCCTTCCACCCGCCCCATTTCGTTCTGTCAACAACATGCATTTTGTCAAACCTCTTACTGCAAATCATTCAGTCAATGGAACTGAAAGACATTTCAGCACATTTTTATCAACAGAATGTAATTTTGTGCAAATCATGCTGTCAACAGGAAAGAATGCCAAAATAAAAGTGAAAGAACCCAAACTCATATTGTCCACAAAAAATAAATTACAGTTTGCTTTTATTTTGCGCATGTAGACAAAATGGAAATAGCAAAACTTCCCCATCTGTGGGCAAAATTAAGATTGATCTCTTAATTTAGGAGACCAAATGGTATTTAGTAGAAAATTACTAACACCATGAAGGATAGCTGAGATGCTGAATCAGAAGAATTTCTCCAGCACTGTACACGTTTCACTGTTTTCATTGTATCAGTGAAATGCCACCTGAGATACTGAATCCATTGTAGCAAAATATTCAGTGATGGGCTTGGTTACAGGAAAGCAGGCTAAAGAAACACACAGGTGCTATTTCATTTTCCTGTTGATGAATGGCTTGGATTGCTCAGCAGGTTCCTGTCCAATGGACAGTGGTCTGCAGTCACTGATGCCCCTCACAGCTTTGTGCCACAGCGGAGGCCACCTTCTATTTTCCTCTGTTGTGATGTTTTCATCCTTTTGAGCTTTCAGGTTTGCTCTTATTATTACAAAGCTTGTTCTTTTGGCAATCATCTCTCTACCTCAGAGTCCCAGACAACCTGGTACACTGAGGGCTGGCACCACACAGTGCAGCCCTGTGGTCACTAAAGCTGGGACAGGTCAAAGCAAAGACTGGTTTCAGTAACTATCTTGCAATTGTTCTCCATCACAGGACTGAAACCAGTTTCTACCTCCCAACAACTAAAGGGTCTTTTTGCTGGTCCACACACCAGGAACAGGATTCCTGCCTGGCCCTCTGTTAATGCTCTAATATCTAGGCAAAACATTTGGTTTCTCTAAAGATGAAGTAAAAATTGGCCCCTGAGAGAAGAAGATTACAGGAGGACATTAGGCCATTTGTTTTCCTACACTTACTCCCTTTTACTTCAAGGTATACTCAGCTGATTATGATCGTAAGTTTATTTTTTATAAGGATGGCTGTACAATTCTCTTCAATATTTTGATACTGCTTTTCTATGGACTGAAGTTAATTCTTACTGTGGTAAAAAATAAAAAATAATAACCTTCCTGGGTTTTTTGGAGAATTTCACTGTGTTTTTAGATCACCTTATCCCTTCTAGTTCTTCAGTGAATTGTTCAAATAAGGCGTTGGAGAACTGACAGTCCTAAAGAGTTTGTTTGGGGCTGGAGGAGCAGAGACAGTGGCTGTTATCCAGCATTTTAGAAATCAGAATGAGACTTACCACATGCCATTTTGATACACACTGTGGGGGATAAGAAATAATTTTCTCCATCAGTCCCCAGTCTTTACTGGGGAAAGCAATGATCCAGCCAAATTCCCCAAGTCCTGCTCATCCACAAGAGAGGGATGCACAGAGAGAAGGTATGCATTGTGCAGCATTAAAAATGTAACTGCTTTGAGGCACAGGCCAACACGCTGACACCAAAAGCTGGCAGCAAATATGTCAGAGGGATCACGAAGTTGGCATGAGACAGTTTTAGCTAATACAAGAGATTATTTTCAGGTCCTCATTGCTTGCCAAACACAACACAAAGCTGGCCTCAGAGAGCAACACTTCTGCTGGAGCCATAGGGGGTGGCAGCGGAGCAGAGCAGACACTAGGGAAGAAACCTGGCTTGGGTTTTTATCTGGGGCAGCACTAGGGCTCTGGAGGGACCAGCTACTTTTTGACTGTGTGTCACTGCTGTGTCTCCTAGCTAGTCTCTATTTGCAGCGGTCTGCCTGAAGTGCCTAAGAGATGAATCGCGTTTCTGATTTTTATGCTCACGTTGACATAGTATCAGGAGGGGGACTTGGTGCATCCCTTTGGCTGCACCACACTGCTCAAGTGAATTTCAGTTTTGAAAGCCTTCATTTTCGTCAGCATCAAGGACCTTCTCCTGTTTAATCTTTCACTGACTTTCTGTCCAGAGCAGCCCAAAAGGCAAGAAAGTATTCATTAAAAACATAGTGTCACTTTAAAAGTGGTAGATAGATTCAGTGGGAAGAAGTATCCTGAGGAGTGAAAAAATAATTTTATAACATTTTGCTGTGCACTTATCATGGTATCTTCTTGCCATTTTGGTTGTGCTGACAGTGCTGCACATCAAAAGGTGGATTCACATCTGTGAGGCATAGACAGCAAACACTGCAAAGAATTTTCTTGGTCTGAATCAATGGAAATTTTCCTCTTTTTAAAAGCTATTATGCCAAAACCTTTCTGAGTAAGTGGATGAGGGCAATGGCTACGCCTTCAGCTTGGTCATCCTTGTCTGCTGGCACAAAATGCCTTCACTCTGACTAGTTCTGCTAGCGTGTGGCACAGGGCTTTTTCATAAGCATAGTGGACAGAGACTGACATTTGTGCATCTTCCTTTGCCAAACACTTTGTGTTGTGGCAATCAGAATCAAGGTCTTGCTAACTAACTAACCTGTTCTTTCTTTATATGTTGACTTCAGCTTGCACAAAATCCTTGGTCCTGTCCTAACTGTGTCCATACAAGCCCACTTCTTGAACAAAATTTTTAACAAAAGAGAGGAAATGAAGACCTGGGAATTTCCATTCTTCTCATGGCTATTTCTCGAATGTTACACAATTAACTCACAAGGAAAGCTGGAAATCTTATATCAATACGAAACTGCAGTACTCAGTTGTAAGACACCTGGAAATCAAATCAGTAATTATTAACACAGAAGCGGGTTGTACATTCCCTACTGGAATTTACCCACATCCTCATTCATCAGCAACAATAAAATTATGGCAGTGGTGATCAGAAGCAAATATTTAGATTGCAACCTGTGTTGCTTGCCTTTTATTCTGCCAAATGCAGCCCATCAGCACTTTTAACTTAAAGTGAAAAATTTGGCAAACAATAGAAGAAAATGTGGGGAGGATTAGAGAGATTACTTCATGGTTCCACAGCAACTGCTGCAAAAGCCATGCCTTGTGCATGTTGATGGAAGTCGATGAAGCATCTGCATTGGTTCCCCCTTTGCTTCAAGGGAGTAAAGGCTCAAGATGGGTGGCTGAGAACAAGCTGCTTACAGAAACTCATGAACTTCCCACCCAAGTAGCTTGATGAAGTTCACCATAGTCCACCTATTGTCCATCATGTCAAGTAGATGGTTGCAAGGCCTCCTGGACCATCTTGTGATAAACATGGGACCTAGCCACATGCACAGCTGGCCTATTCCAGGCTAATCTATTAAATGCACCAAAAACTTCAAATGGAACTAAGTCACCCCTTGGTACAAGTTTGGTAGTAAGGATTGAGCTGCTGGTTTGGAGATGTACTTATCTGTCGATATAAACATGCCATTGGAAGAAAAAAACTTAATTTTGTTATATGTAATAGCAACAGTCTCCCACATCACTGTGGATGTGCTGCTATTGGTATGCCATATCATGGCCAGGAAGGAGTAGTAAATATACTGCTCTGCAGAGCTGTAGAGAGGTATGTAGGAGTACAGTTGGCGTCACCTGTTGAAGACTTCGGCTCCCAAACTTTCTGAAAAAAATGGCTGTTTGCATTGAAAAGCTGAACTTCTGGTAACAGAAACCTGGAAACCTGGTCATTTGTATTTAAATAGCAAAAGCCAGCTCACAGAAGCACAGAACTGTTCAGTTTAGAAGGGACATCAGGAGATTTCTGGTCCAGCCTCTGGCTCAGAGCAGGAATAACACTGAATTCAGCCTAGGTTGCCCAAGGCTTTGTCCAGCCTTTCCAAATGCAGCCTCTCTGGGAAACTATTCTGATGTGGACAGGCCTCATGGTGATTTTTGTTTGTTTGTTTGTTTTAACTCTTTTTCTAGTTGGAACATCCCCTTGTTCAGTTTATCACCAGTATCTCTCATGTTCCTCCCAAGGACCTCCTCTCTCGCACTTGGGGCTGATTTTCTTGCATTCATGTTACACAATAGAAACTTTCAGTAATGGGAATCAATCAACATGCCCCAGCAATTCTAAGTGCACTATGGGGATACCAAAATACGACTTTCAGGCAGACATATCTGTTAGGCAGCTAAATAATGTATAGTGGCATCATAGGAGAGTGTGGCCCCATGAATCCAAAGAGATTTATTGTGTTCTGCTGCACATCAGGAATCTGCAAACCCTTTAAATGTCTAACCTTTAAAAATATGTATAACTTCTAAACATGCAAACCTAGAAAATGTTCACAGGCTTTGATGCTGGCACTTTTCATTGCTGTTTTTTTTTGTCATAATAATATCAGTTCTGCTAATCACCATTCATGATATGGAACTTGTTTCATTGAACTGCAGTTCAGAGGAAAACAGTTCTTGGTTTTATTCCTGTCCCAAAATACCTGCAACTGAATTCAAAGATGGACTTCAAACCGCATCCTTTGCTAAAACCAGAACTCAGTTCCCTGATGCTAGCAGTTGGATCCAAACCTGATGTCGCATCGGTCTTGGCAATCTACAAGAAAACAGTGACTTTCAACCCAAAAACCACCTGTATGCTACACTATTTCCTCAAAAAACAAATCTGGAGCAGGTATCTGAAAAGCTGGGGAAATCAGCAGAACCCGGCCTCTGCTTTGCTCAAACAGCTGGCATTCCAGGAAAGATGCCAATAAAGGACTATGGGGTGACTTTTGCCAATTGGAGTTTTTAATTTGTGTAGTTACATGACTGAATGCAACATCATAGACCTTTAAGATTCAAAAAATGAGAAAAGAAAACAGAAGTTCACCAAAATCCTGCAAGGTTTATCTGGGGCACTTTGGTTCGTTCTTCCCCTTGCTCTAAGACCTCTAAGCCAAGCTGGAGTGCTGTGGAAATGAATCAGAAACCAAGGTATTTTGCCCGGAAAGGTATTAACAGGGGCTGATAATGTTCCCATATGATTTGTAGCTAAATTAGAATTCTGAGATGCTGCTCTGCCATGTGAAAAGATAAGCCCTGCAAAACTAAGGGGAGTGAAGGCAGTGGAAAGGGATGGAACTTCCAGCTCAGCAGTCACAATGGGTTATTTGTTAGAACAGAGCCACTGCAAGATATTTTGACAGGGCTGAGCTGAGCTGGCCGATTTTCTCATCACCTCCATTTCATGCTTTCCTAATAGTGCTTTTACTCAGTGATACAAATCACTGCTAGTGCGCTTGTGCATATGATCATTTCCAGGAGTGCCTCTGAGTGTTACACCTGCCTTCAAAAGACAGCGCACAACCTGTGTCCTGCAGAAAGCATTGCCAGTACTCTACAGAGCAGGTGTAGCCAGCAAGCTCCCAAGCCCAGTATTTTAATGAGCAGGAGGATTTCCTCCCATGTCTCACCCAGGACTTCTCAAAGGGTCTCACTTCACATCTGAATTGCACTCGCTCCTAATGCATCCAGCAGATTTACACCTGTTTGTGAAGCAAGCCAAGAACATTTTGAAATTACCTGGCCTGTAATTTTGGCCACCCTTTGCCTGCTGTGCATTTCCCTGATAGATAGAATGAACTCATTCAGCCCAGTTATTTGAATACACACCTCTCTTTTCCAAAGCTGCTTGGTCTATTTTAGCATAACTTTCAAGAACGTCTCTTAGTACAGAGAGTCATTGAAAAGTATGGCACCATTAAAGCACTCGCAACCAGCCGCATTGCTCCAAAACTGATTTATTGAAAGGGATTTGTGGAAAAACGGATTTAACATGCCTACTCTTCCAATATAAATGACAGTGCAAAGCTGATCTGCTTTCCGGTTTGTTCGACTTACACGTTTTATATGGCACATGTCCCTGAAGGAATTTATTAAAACTCACTAACAATTACAGTATGGGAAGAGATACTGTGGACTGTTGCCTGCAGCCAGGCACCAGTTGAATTCCAGGGCTGACAGTGCCACATACGTGCTATGTGGCCTCTGGAAGTCACTTGGCCTCCAGGAACTGGGTTGCCCAGGTGAAAGGTGGCCTCAGCCTCCCACTTCCTCTCTTCAGCAGCCCCAGGTTGCTAAAACACTCACCTAGGTCAGTTCAGCACTGCAGCCTCTACTGCCTGCACTGCCAGTTGCAAACCACTGCCATCCAAACACAAGGAGCACCACTTGTCTCAGAGGCATAGGATTAATTAATTTGCATGGACAATGGCAGTTTGGAGTTGCTGCACTCTGTCTAATTGCCAGGGACTGTAATAGGTCCCAAGTGCATCTTATAGCTTCTCTGTAAAAGTGATGCTGCACAGACAAAACCATCTCCTGGCCCTAAGACTGCTGCATTATTAGTGTGGCAAAAGCTTGTCTGATGGCAAGAGCCCTTTGAAGTCAAAGGCTGAATCAGCTTCCAGATATCAAGGGTTTGTTCTGGTTGCTGCAATGTGCAAAAGATTTCTGGTGCAGTATCTCTGGGTTAACCTATTCACTATATTAAAGGTGGGAGCAGAAATGTCAAGACCCTAATGCAGAAAAAGAATTTTTGTGAAACTCATCACTATGTATC
Organism: Strigops habroptila; assembly: GCF_004027225.2. Lineage (NCBI taxonomy): Eukaryota > Metazoa > Chordata > Aves > Psittaciformes > Psittacidae > Strigops > Strigops habroptila. Next base: position 79,780,390 of record NC_046358.1, read on the forward strand.
CAGAAATACTCCAGGCAGGATCCTGTCCCTCAGGAAAAATCTGAGGACGAAGATGTGAGAGTGATTCTTTCTGGGACTGTCCCTGAGGTTCAGCCTGTGTTATCATTTAAGAAATCATATGAAAGAGACGGAGAGAGGCTGGAGAACAGACACCTCAGAGCAAAACTAAAATTCAAACGTGAGGTAAGAAAGGGGGAGGGAAATGTCAGGGTTTCTCTGGGGATCACACAGGAAAGAGCAGGCACTACCTGCTGTGGCTGTTTCAAGACATCAGGTTGTCTTCACCCACGCTCTGTGACAGAGAGATTACAACAGAGGCAAAGAAATACACCTGTCTTCTTCATATCTGCAGGAGCATCACTTTTGCCTTTCAAGTGGTCCAGCCACCCAACTTGCACTATCTGCGTGTCTCGGTGCAAAAGTCCAAGTGTGCAAAACACAATAAACCTCCAAGCTGGCACCATGAAGGAAGGTTCAAAAAGTTTGCTGAAGCCAGCAAGGAATTCACCTATAAGAGGAAGAAAAAAAGTAAAAGATGGAGGAAAAGGAATTGCAGTATCATAGGGAGAGCTGTGACAGTGCAGGGAAATGGGGCTTAGGAAACGCTGCTGAAGTAGCATGGCAGAAGGGGACCTGCAAAGGGAGGTGTTACAGGACAGGCTGTTGAAGCAAAGAGCAAGAGACTGCATTGCCAGTCATTCACTGCAGTAAAAAATGTCATCTTCTGCAGGACCCAAGTACTAGAGCGAAGCCCACAGCAGCACCAGGGCTTGTTTGGAGGCAGCAACACTCATCTTCACGCAGACAGGCTGCCTTTGTCACATACAAGCAAGCTTCTTTGCGCTCTCATGGGCTTTCAGTCACCCTGGTATTTTGCAGCCTGAGAGCACTGTATAGGTACTTGTTCAGTCATTACCCAAACATGCCCAGCTTCCTTGTCAAATACCCCATGATTTACAGGTGCCTTAGTTGGGGAACCTGTGCAAATCTCCCCATGTATGTTTGGCATCCCTGGTCCCTACTCCACTGTTCCCATACACTGAGCTCATGGTACTGCTCCAGTGATAAACAAGCTACTGGGTTTTGCACAAAAGAAGACCCTTGAGAAACACAGGTGTAGGGCTGGAGTCTTATATGCAATCTAGTGATACAAAATAAAGAAACAGAGCAGTCTGCAGTGCTTTCTCCATTCTTTCTATCTTTCTCATTTCCTGTTGCTATGCCATTCCCCAGTCAAATACAAAAGAAACAGCTTCCTCAGCCACAAAAATGAGATTATTCAAACAGTCCCTCTGTCGTCTCATATTTATTGTGATAGGCAGTGTTAGAAGTGTTTGACAACAACTCAATTATTCGCAATGAATAGAAGCGGGATAGGCAGGCAATTATCCACTTTACCCATGTGAGAGACACCCGTATTCAAAATCCGCATTCAGAGAGATCCACATTATTTCCAAACCATTTTGCATATTTTTAACTACCAGCTTCAATTTAGCTGGATGGTTATGACTCCAATCAGTGTGCTTTGGAAGGGCTGAGCACTTGGGTTTAAGCCAGGCGTGCATTGTCTCATTCACATCAGCACACTAATCTGAATATTTAGACTGTTTGGGTTACATTTTAAGAGGCAGCCTCTAGGATGGTGCACATCATAAGAAAAACCTGATTAAAAATTTTAATCATAATACAAGAAATGAGAAAGATTCCCTTAAATATAAGTTTCAACAAAGTGAAAAGTTTATATAAAAAAATTGAATTACATGGAAAATTTCTATTGTAGGGACTTTTCTTGAACATTCAATTCTTTTAATAACTTTCAAAAAAATTATTGTTTTTTTCTGTGTAAATGTTTTAAATTAGTATTCGAAATTTATCTACTTAGTATTATAAATATTTTGAGCAACCTGAACTATTCTTTCTGGAGGAAATATTTCCATGGGTTTGACTTTGTTTCTTTACTGGGTGAGAACATTTCACAACTGCATCAGAGGAAGCTGAATGTCAAGTTTCTACATTCTGAAGTATATATATGACCTTCTGTATTACTTGCTCCCAAACATGATCTCTTATTGCAGCCAAATTGGAATTAGAAGGGGAATGACTTCAAGTAATTTTTACTAGCTTTCAGCTGAATAATGGTATGTTTCTCATGAAAAAAAAAAATATGTATATATATATAAAAATCACAGCTTAGGTCGTGGGATTGTTCACTTTTAAAATTGAAATTGGACTTTTACATCCACTGTTGTGTGTGTTATCAGAATATTCTGGTTGTAGGAATCCACATTTCCCTGTGTGAAGGTTTCTAAGTTTCACAGTATCAGTATTATTCTTAATTCTTCAGCTGCAGAAGACACAGGATTAGACAGGATTCACACATTATACTTTTTAAGAAAACCTTAAAAAATTAAATTAAGCAAAAACTATTATTAAGTATAATTTAAAGCCTTAGAACCAGAAGTCAAAAAAATCTCTATTCTTTTAAGTGATCTTGTAACTGGGAGGGAACTTCACTCATTATTTTGAATGCGTAACTTTGCAATGCCAGTGCCATAATTTTAATAAAGTTATTCCTAATTTGCTGAGGCATAACATAGATCAGAAGTTGGTCCATGGTATTTTTTACAGCTTCTTTAAAATTTTACCTTACCTAATTCAAACTCAAAGCACTTTCAAGTGGTTACACATCTCAGAGCAACCAGGCTTCAAGGACATAGGTTGCTCCTGAATGCACAAATCTGACTGCAGCATGAAGTCCTCCTTATGCCAGCTGTGAAGATTGGGTTAAAAGAGACCAAAGGATCAAGGGCAACAGTTTCCCACTGCTACTCCTCCAGAATGACATTTCAGTCCGTATACATACTAATCAATCAAGAAACCCTCCGTTTCCATCCTTGCTATGTACTTCTCTTTTTCAATCTTATTGCACACTTGTCATCAATATTCATCAAAATGTTGACTATGATCTGGATAAGCACATCTTGTCTGGACCCAGACCTAGGACATCTCCTACATTCTTGTAAGATCTCTGGTGTTTCTTGTCATCACCAGTCATCCAAGGTGCAAAACCGTAATTTCTGACTCCAAAGGCAACATACAGAGCCTGCCTGGCTGGGTCACACTGTAGCCTGGACCACTGCAAAAATTGGGAGCCTGTAGTAAAACTATGCAGGAGATCCCAGTAAAAAAAGAGCAGATCTGCTCCACATTTCTCTTTGTAATTCCTGTAGCAGTATGTCCTTAAGGACACATTTGCTGCCAAATGTGACATTGCCTTGTCTGTGCGGCACCACTTTGTGATTTCATTACGTGCGTTTCAGGTTTTGCAGCACTGCAAGCTCTTTAAGGCAGTAAAGACAAAACTCCCTAAAGTCAAAGAGCCTTGGATCAGCTCTTAAAAGTTTCAGCGCCATGACTATTATTTAATTTTTATATTCTCATTCTCCCAGAACGCCAATAAGAAAACTTGTTCAGGGAAATCAGGGTCTATATTCGCATATTTATCCAGCAACATTGTGGGTAACATTGGCTCATGTTATACAGTGTGTTTGTTTTCATTGTGCAGATTTCATCTGCTCAGGGGGTTCAGTTATTTGACCTATATTAATATTTAATGGTACAAATACTTACTTAAAATAAAAGTCCAGGCACAGCCAATGCTTTTGGTAACTCTGCTTTAAACAGCCCCCCATCATTAAAATCTGGCACAGTTTGAAAGGTTTTGATTTCTTGCAGGGCTTGAAACAAGGAGCAGTACTTTTGATGACTGTTTCATGACTGAATATCATCTTGGCTAATGTTGTTGTACATCAAGTCTACATTGTAAAGGACCTTTGTACAGTTCTTGATTTACTAAGCAGAAGAGATCTGTAGAAAAATGAAAGAGAAAAATCTGAGCTGGAATAATAAAATCGATCATTATATCAAAGCAATGTCTGTTTTTACTTTGCAGCCAGACTAGGCCGGTATTTTAGCATGGCAGTTACCAATAATGTAATAAAATGTTGTCTTCCTCTTCTTTGTTTCCTCAAACTAGTAACTTCTTAGGTTTTTCACTAAAGACTGTAAAAAAATGTATTATTTGACTAACTCTGTCCTATTCCAACACAAAGTTATCTTGGGTTGCCTTAATCTCCTGAATTTCAACCAAAAAGCAAGCTTTCCTGGCATGTCTGTAAAAGAAAATTTAGCTTATGAAAAGGGTAGGTTGCTTGGCATTAGGATAAATTATCTGTATAGTAAGTACAGTTCAGTCTATAGATCTTTTTGCTATGATGCAGCGTGAAAGCAAGTGAATGGTTCGCTATGAATCGACCACCTGCTTTTCAGTACCTCTGTCGTTAATCCAGCATATCTCATCTTGCCTTTCACTCCTTGCATAGTGAAGACTATCTCTGTGTCTACCTTCCACGAACAAAATGCACACTTTTGCCTCAGGCTAGGGATGTGTAGAGAAGTGGAAGAAAAAACATAAACCAAGCCTCTAAAGAAAGAAAAACAATCTTTTTTGTTGCACTCTCATTGTAACTATATAAGAATCCTGAAAGTTGATGACATAAAAAAAAAGAACTTAGAGCAAAATGTGCAATCAACTTGGATATGATGCAGTTAAAAAGCACACAAAGCTTTATAAAAACTAATGAATTGATTTAAGGCTCCACTGGGTGATATACAGTGACATATTATTTATGTAACCTGTAGTTTACTGTTCACATAGTAATTTTCACCTCCCACCCTGTCAAATAGAAGAAACTTTTTCACCTTAAATCTTAGATGATGATGAGACCAAATAGCAGGAGAGGATGTATAAATGAAAGTAATTTAGTGAAAAGGGTTTGACTGACATGAAAAGACAATAAAAGTTATGATAATGTTAAGGATATCAAAGTGAAAGCCAGGTGGGCAGACGAGAATAGGCAAGCTCCCAAGTCAATCTGAAAGGCGCTCTTCAACAGTGGGGAAAATCCAGCCATTTATTTTGCAGGTTATCACTCCTTGGGTCAAAAACTGTGTATTAAATTTGGAGCACAAAGACCCACCTTGTCTAACAATTGTACTTATTGTAGAGACGGGCAGGGAGGAGGGGGAAGGGGCAGAATTTCAAAAGCTCAATGCATACTTTAGAGAAGATGATTTGGGATTTTCCGTCTAAAAAAGAGACCGTTTGAACCTCACCTCTCCTGTGTTCAGGGAGGCTTATATTAAAGTGCCCTTCTCCAATGTTCATTATTGCTTTTTATTGGATAGTGTTTGCCACTGTTTCTCAGCTTGTGCCGTGGTAATCAGTCTCCATTGAGGAAACAGCCTGGCTTCCTGAAAGTGTTCCCACATGAGACTGCAAGATCTGGATTTTCAGAATAACTTAAGAAATGAAGCTCTGAAAATTATCTCTCAAATTATTAAGCTGCCTACCCGATGCTTAGAGAACACATGGCTTAGCCCAGCAACACAGTTGGTCTTCAGCTGAAGTGATGCAGTTTGGATAAGGCCCTTACAGACAGGAAGTGGCTAAAAGCCAGTGGATCAGTTCCCAAAATCTGAATGCTGCCAGCTTGTAGAGGAACTGGGCTGCATGGGTGATAGGTGCCAGGAACAGAAGGGTAATATGTTGGGGTCCCATTGCTGACGTAGTTCCCTAAGGACTTCCTTGCAACGCAATAGGAATTGAGTTGGTACTGGGACCACTGGCAGCTGCCAATCGACAGACATTGGCTGCTGGATTTGTATAGTCCTGACACCTAGTTATACATAGAAGGGTCTTGCTCTTTCTGAGGTGGGCTTGACAGATGTTTAGGCATTTTACAAATATTAACAGAAAATAAGCAAACACTCCAAAAACCCATGGGCATTTCAGTTGTGTGAGGGATCCTACACTTCAGTAATATTCCTTTCTTTCCTTGATTCACTGTCCCCTTTCTTATAACTGCCCAGCAAAAATATTTTTAAGAACAGCTGGGAAGAGAGGCTTTTGCTGGAGTCTCTTTCCTCTTTAAGTTTCCAACTCCCAAAAAAAAAAAAAAAAAAAAAAAAAAATCAAAAAAAAAAAAAAAAGAAAGAAAGCCCTGCAGAGTAAATAACAGTCCCAGTGATCAACCCCTCTTCTTTTAAAGCACAGTCAGGTGTTCTGAGCACTGCACTAAGCCCCTCAGCCAAGTTGGAAGCAAAAAGGGTTTTTTCCATACGTCGGTGGGAAAAAAAAGTGTGAGACATTGTTCTCCAGGACAGAAAGGGCATGAAGATTTCTATTCTGAACCTGCTATTTTTGGGATGAGTCCAGTGAGTCAGCGGAGAGCCCCTCTGTGTGCTGACATGAAGGAAATCCCGGCTCTGGGTGTTGCTTCCGAACGTGCTCTGAGTTCAGCTGAGAACAATACAAGTGTAGTGTTTCCAACAGGCAGTTGGAATACAACGGTGTATGTTCCAATACAACAGTGGTTCAGATCAGACTGCTGTGATGGAGGGATCATGGGTGGGTGGGTGGGTGGGTGGGTGGATGGATGGATGGATGGATGGACAGACGGACAGACAACAGGGCAGAGGGGCTGGTGGATTAGCAAAGCAGATGGCAGGGACGGAGGGGACACAATCACATTGGCTAATTTAGCCAATTTATCTAGCAACCAGAGGTGCAACATACAGGACAAGACCATTTATGGATCCCCTAAAAGCAGGGAATTGAGGTAGCTGCCTCTGTCAAGCCAAATTAGAGCATTGTTCAGATGACTGCAGCTGGTTTAGTGGTTCCCAGTGGTACCAGTGCAGCTCCTTAGAAGAAAGCAGTGGAGAACTGCACCTCAAATCTCTCTCCCATACTCAAAGGATATTGCCAAGGGAAACGAACAAACAAGCAAACATCCAAAACCACAAACAAACAAACAAAATAGAGCGAAACAACTGGATGGTGAATTTTGTATTAGCTGCTTTTATGTATTTGAGACATGGCCTCACTGGCATCCTGTCTGGGATGGCAGTGGACAAGGGACACACATGTTTGCACCTGTAGCTTAAATTTCCTTTACACATTTACAAAGTAAGCAAAGTTAGCATATTTCCTTTACCTCTTTTATAATAAATAAGAAACATTTGAAGCCTTAAATTTCACACATTACCAAAACTTGGGTATATGTTGGAAAAAATATTCCCTTTGTGCAAAAGCGCATACCAGGACCAGCCTGCGCCTTCCATCAGCCAGACAGTTGTGCTAGGATGAGCTTCCAGCAACACTCCTGCCTGGAAAGACTGTGCTTTGGTCTTGGAGTTCAGCTTCCAAACTGGGGAGCAACTGCTGGGGTCTGAGGAAACACAAAAGTCAGGTGTTAATCTCAGATTAAACCTGATTTGATTTGCTTTTTTACCTCTTTCTTTTTTTCAGCCAGAACAACATGGAAGTTCTGAGCCAAGAGCTCTCATTCTATGCAAACACTTGAAACACTGGAAATTCAAAGCCTGTGAGTCACCCTGGCAGTACAACCAAGGTGTTAATCCTTCGTTTCCTTCCAAGTACTAGTAAGAAGGGGAAATATCATCATAACAGGGAGCATGGTTTCACTTTCCAGCTTCCACTTCCTCAAGAGGATACTAAGTAACTGAAGGTAAGGCCAAGTTTGCCAGCAGGTTAGCAGCATTCATTCTCTAGCTTTGGGCATCTAATTTTGTCACTGAGACTGAGCTCCTTAAGCGACTAACTTTGAAGATGTTCATTTAGCTTGTCTGAATTGCCCCCACAATAACACGGAAAAGCACCAGAGTATTATTACAACACAGCAGACCTGTGGCTCCTTTCTCATTTATTTATTTCAGTTTCGTCAGTTCTATTTTAAATATTTTTAGTGCTTTCTGGTTGTTGTGCTATATTCTACATTGTGCTGTTGAATGGGTCAATTTTTTCATGTGGCTTATTTTCAACATCTCAGTCAGCTGATCTTCATCTTGACTAAAGAAAGACAAGTCTGGGGACCAGATTCTCCCGTGAAGCAGCAATTTCTGAAACCACTGGCTTCTCATCTGCAGCCCCACTAGGCTGGGATCAGTAACCAATTCACAAACCTCTTTACGGGCAAGTGCTTAGACTGAGAAAAAGAGCCCTGCCATGTAAACATAAGCGATTCCTCAGTCCCATGAAAGGAGTCATAGACCCAACTCCTTCTGCAGACACTTGTGTCAATACAAAACTATTGCACCAATGTTCATGGAAAGCAAAGGCACAGGAAGTAGAAAAATAGGAGTGGTTCATTTTCAGACACAAATAAATATTTGGGGGGGGGCGGGGGAGAAATGCTATTTATCCATCCAGCTCAACATGAATCCCTAAAATCAAAATAGGGTTAACTGGGAATGTTGTCAGGAAATAGGAAAAGGTAAAACAGAGATACCTTGTTGAGGCTATTTAATTGATAAGCAGGTTCCACCTGTATCCTTATAGCTAAAAGGAGTATATTCCTGCTTCTTCACCAACTGATGGAGCTCTTTACTGAGCGGTACCTAGCAGTGATCAAGGTGATATTGCATCTCTTTGGAGAGGCAGCCCTCTCCAAAGATCTGTTAGTGTCATGACTTGTCAATGATGTATTGCTCTAAAAATGGTGCCTTCTACAAAAGAACAGGTCCTGGAGCAGATTTAGCCCTAATTACAGGAAGGAAGGAACAGGAGAGGTATGCAGATACCAGGAGATTCATCTTGCCAAAATACAAAGTGTGTTGCTGCAAGCTGGAGAGTTTAATGGTGATGCTTTTGGGAAGAGACCCATGCTAAACAAATACCTCCTCAGCAATAATCAAGAATTAGGCTAGAAAAATGCAGATATTTGAAACCTTAATGTATGTGGTTTCCTAGATAAGAGAGTTACTTCTAGCCAGGGAGACTCAAAATGACTTTTTACTTCATCTTCTAATATAGAACAGCATCTCACATTGAATCTATGACTCAATACCATACAATCACATCCTGTTTTTCTTAGGTAATTTAGTCCTAAGTAGCAACTGAAGAAGTCCCATTCCCTTCTCAGTACTTCTCAGATTTCCTGTATTTGTCACCTGAAGATGATTATTTGATATCCCATGTTACTGCTAATTATAATTATTTTTTTATACTAGATTTTGTATCAGATTATTATGTTAGTCTAATAACAATGACACTCCAATGCAATGATACACAAGGGAGCACATCTGAAAGTTTTTAAAGTCTTTTCTCCATTTTACAGTACAAGACATATAAAATGGTCAAAATTATTCTGTGGCCTTAAAGAAGTCATTTAAATTAGTAGCAAGCCCAGGAATAAAAGCCAAGGAGTTTAAATCTCAGTTCCCACTTTAACCAGAGAACAAGACAAATGTACCTCTGTATTGCTTCATTATTCTGTATCATGTAACCACCAGTACATTGTCTTTGAGAGCTGAGTATAGTAGTGATTAAGTTGCTACATGCTCTTATCATAAAACAGATATTGCAGTCCTCAGGTTTCCTCTGTTAATCTGTTTGTTTTGCTGTATCTGGGGGATAAAAAATGTGGGAGTATGAAGTATCTGTTAATTAGCAATTATAAAACAGTAATGGAGCTTGTGTGTTTTAGAGTATGTGTGAGACTGATTTTATGCCTCTTTTAGAAATATCTTAAGGATCTAGGCATATTCTATAAATAATTTAAAACGCTCTACATTAGGAGATACATGGAATCAAATGAAAAAGAGACAAAGTAAGTCCATGCTGAAAATAATGACATTTTTAGCAAAAGTGGTGTGTTTGTATTAATACAAATGTCTGTGTGCTAGCTCTAGCATTAGTACTTCCCTGATTCTTTAAAGGTGCGCAAATGGATACAAGGTGTCAGGCTATGCCAGCTAATTGCACAATGAGATGAGCCTGTCAGCAAAATTTCCTTGCACTACCCTTCCTCTACTCCACTGATAACAGTAACAGAACACTGACATGCAGAAGTACTTGTTCTTTCTCTATATAGAGGGCTGAAATGTTTGGGGTTTCTGGGTGCTTAGCTGGTGGGGTGCAGCTATCACCTTATCATAATGGGGGAAGAGGAGCTGGTCCATGGAGCTATTTTGATTGACACTTGGTGGGATCACGCATTGAAGGTTTAACCTGGCAGAGTTTCTGCGCCTCCTGAGCCATAAACTCCTGTTAGCTTCATGCTACAAAGCAACACCAGACAGAAATCCCTGCACTGAAAAATTTACGCTGAGCCAGCAGGAAATTGAGCCATTTGCAAGTATGTTCACCAGGAAGAAGCTAAAAAGAAAGGTCACATTCAGAAGAGGATTTCTGTGTCATGATTTCATTGAGAGCAATATTGCACTGGTAGGGGAAAGGCAAGCCCTGCAAGGTCTGCTGGCTGTGGTCAAAGCAAGAGATACAGAGCTGCCCAAGAGGCATGGGCAGCAATGTGATAGTGTAAGACAGCAACAGAAAACCCATTTCTTTTTAAAGGGATATTGGTTGGAATTTATAACCAAGATGTATCCACTTCTTTTATTTACTACTGTCAAGTGATAAGACCACATCTGCAAAACAGCCTTTAAGACTTCTCTTCCAAAAATTCAGAGCTGAGGAAGTATATGATAGAACTATAAATGTTAATTTTCTAAATCTGTGCTGGGTCCAAATCCTGAGCACAGAAGAGACCCCAGGTGGAATTGAGCTTTTCAGCCTAGAAAAGAGAAAAAAGGAGGCGACAAAGAGGACTTGAGAAAGTCTTCAGGGCCAGGCACAGGTAGCCTGGCCCTCCAAACCAACTATAAGCTCTGTTAACCTCACTGAAGTTAGTTCACCATGTACATACAGCAAGATGCACAAAGCATCTCTCACTGACATGGGCAGCTTTTCTGTGAGCTTCCTATTGTCTCCATGCTTGTAATCTCATCTCATCTCATTTATTGTGAGATAGGACTTCTGCGATGCCTTCTTTGTCACTACTCCACATCTGGGGGCTTTTGTGGAGCACTAAGGGCTTTGAAACTCAAAAGGGCTTTGAAACTCAGAAGGGCTTCGAAACTAAGAAGGGCTTCCTCACAATATAGTGAGGTGCTCTGTATCACAGAAAAACTGCCTTATGAAAGGGTAGGAAAGATCTGAGTGATCTCTGTGATGACTAGCTTACTCAAGAGCTTAAAAAAAGGTCAAGATGTTGAGCTGGCACAAGCAGTGACCTTGGGAGTGAGCAAAAGGACACTGAGGAAGTGAGGCATCAGTGTCCATTATTTCTGAAACTTCCTTCTATGTCACTGCCTTCATTTCCAGATTCAGCTAGCTATGAGTGTACAAAGTAGCTTTGATGAATTTTCCAAGCCCACAGCCAGATTCTCACCTACACAGAAATGTCATGGTTTAATGGCAAGCCAGAAGGAGCTGCCTTCCTTGCCACTAATGCCACCTGAGGATTGAAAACCACATGAATAAGCCTAGTAGGATGCCAGCCAAAGCATCCTATTGTTTCAGAAACAATGTGCATGCCATTAAAGCCTGGCAGGGCAGTGCTCTCATTAGCTCCTTGAGACATTTCTCCCTTCCCATCACCATTTCCTTCCCTTCACCACTCTGCCAAATGCCTCCAGATGTAGATTCTCTTTATAACATCCACTGTTCTCCAGCAGGCTTGGTGTTATTTGTATTAATCTCAATATTAATTATCACTATTAATCCCAGGGAAGATGGGAGGGCAGTTACCAAGCTGTGTGCCAGAGCAATGCCAACAGCATCTCATTTCTGCAGGGAGTTTCATGTCGGTCCATCAAAGGCAACACAAAGAGAGAGACTTTCAGAGGTCAGACATTGTAAAACCATAAAAAGCTTATACTTCCCTGGAGTACTCTGAATCCTATTCCCCTCCTTACTCTGCACCTTCTCTCGTAACTGCCCTGTATCATGGCAACCAGCTATTGGGACTGTGCGTTATTAAAAATAAGCTTTGCAACCAGAAATAACTAAATATTACACATTTTCCCTCCTCTGTGACTTTCACAAGCCCTTGCTTTTTTTTCCCTCCCTCTTCCTGCTGCCTTTTTCCTGAGGCTCTCCCAGGGGTTCAGACCCAAGCAAGCTGGACAGTTTTCAAATAAAAATAGCCAGCTTATTCATCAGACAGATTCAAACAGGTTTGGTGGCTTGGTTCTTTCTTTCTAAATTGGAGGTTTGGGAGAGTTCTATGTATGTTGGACCTGAAGCTCAGAGATCCCATTTCACAAACCATGTGTCATGATGGCATCCAAAGTGTCCTGGCTCTTTTGTCTTGGAGGAGTTTCCAAGGGGAAGCAAGTCTGCTTGCTCTTTTGAGAGACTTACCAGGGCATATGGGATGCCAGTTGTGCTTTACTTCAACACACAAGCCTCTGCTGTCAACAAAACTGTGCACTGCTAGAAACAAAACAAAAAGAGAGGTGAAAAAAATAAAGTTAGGTTTTGCAGAAGGAAGTTGCTAGTTAAGAACATGTTTGTTGGAAACAGGTGTTAATCTTTACTGGCTCAGTCCCTGCAAGAGTCACACAGGCTGCCCAGCATCCCAGATGGCCCCATGCTTCTTGTAGTGTCATCACCAGCTGCACCAAGAGTGAAGTGACTTCTGCTTCTTTCCCTGCCCTGAGAGACACAGAAGAAATACAGGGGAAATATATTTGGCATGGAAGTCCTGCTCCAGTAAGTGCTGTGCTGGCTCTATCTACTATTGCTCATTACAAACAATAGTGGCAGTGATTGCAGCTCAGCTGCCAGATTAACTCAACACCAAATTGCTAATATGAATTTTAACCTATGCATGATTTTCTGAGCTCTGGCCACGTCACTTGTCTCAAAGAAGTTCCTTCCCCTTCCATTGCTTTAACACATCATACGAGTTCAGCAGCACCGCTCCACAGTTCTGCAAACCTGCTGGAGGTTCCTGTTAGTAGAAGAGCTTCAGTGCAGCTGAAACGCAGCCCTGGCTGGGTGCAGAGCTCCAGCCTCCAGGCAGACTCATGAAAGGTTCATGAAGCAATGGTGAGATGGGAAAAAGGTTTCCAGAAACTGCTCTGCATAGCGCACTAGGGTTATTGCATTGTACTTGATAACAGAAGGAACCTATTGGCATTGTACTTGACTTACTCCCACTCTTTCTATGCAGGTAATACTAACGGCAAGAATTACATTCCCTTCCCTCTTCACCCACTGCATCAGGTGAGTCTGATTTTTCAGGCAATATAGTAATGTTCACAGTTTCCTTATGAACAGATGCAGTTTGCAGCCATCAGCTGTATCACAGCAGCTTAAGTATGCAGCACACACAGCTGTAACGTACATAGATAGACCAGCCATGTGTTATTCTGCTTCTGGTCTTGGGCAATTAAACATCTGCTTTCCACAGGGAAATAATCTTTTTTGTAGAACCCTAAGGGAAAAGAAGCTGTTTTATTTCATTTTTCACACTATGCATTTACTCTTCATTAAGACAGATTGCAATTAAGACAGCCCAGCATAACTCAAACCATTCCTTTCCACCAGTAATGACAGGGAGCAATTTTTGATCACTGGCCACTTCAACTGCCAAACTATCAATCTTTTTGCAGTTACTGCCTGTTTGTTCAAAGGGCCTTTGGGGAGCTACCAGCTGATGTGCTAGCTCCAAAGCCTCCCATGGCAGGATTCACATCCCAGCCTCTTTGACCCACTTCTAATCACTACATTCAGATCATTATTTTTAGATTACACATTTATGAAAAATAACCTGTACACAAGCCAGAAAACCCAAACTGAAGACAACTTACAAATTCAAACCATCTCACACTACAGCAATATGCAAGAGCTGGACCACAGAAGCAGAGGATAGTTGAAGTTGGATGGCACCCCTGGGTATCATCCAGCACAATATGAATGCCTACAGTCACCTCAGCTAAGAGATACCATAAATATAAATCTGCAAGAACAGAGCAGAGAGATGTCACTTAGAATCCCAGCATTTGCAATGGGATTTTTAAACTGAAATGTTTCCTGTGATGTGCTCTTAGCCACAGACTTTCAGAAAAGCCAAGGGTACTTACTCTTGTAATAATTTGTCCATACAATTTCATTTGTTAGATAGCCATGTATGAACCCATGTGGCAGTCAAGACATAGGAGCCAAGCGCACACAGCTATTTATGCCCAGATACCTATTCTCTGTTTACTGCTGCAACAAACTGCATGTAATTGCCCATATGTTTACCGAACATGAACACAAATTTGGCTCCTAAACTTGCCTGGTCATTCTGACACTTCACTAAACTGCAGTGGCTCCCTCAGACAGGTCTTAGCTTTCCCCATGTTTTCCAGGTTTTGCACATTTAGCACATTTCCATTTGTAATTTTGCACTTTTTCCAGTGCAATCAAGTGTGTTTTCAAGCAGCTGGGGGTTCACAGATACACACATGCATTTTACACGCTTAGAGACTCCTAAGGCAAGTGAAGAAACAGTTTGGCTCCTCCTAAGCCATCACAAGGATCTGGAGAGGACCCAAGAAAGGGGGTGTGTACGTGTGAAAGGAAGAGAGAGCACTAACAAGCTCAGGTTGCATCCAAGACAAAACAGTTACTCATTGCCAGAAGGCAGCGGCTTTACCTACTTGAGGAATTCTCATCCCTAACCTTTGCAGAGAAAAAAAAAACCCATCTCACTTAGGCAGCCCCTCATCATCCTCTCGTTTATCAAACACAAACAACAATCTCTAACAAGTCAACTAAAGCATACAGGCAAATGCAGCATTCCCAGCTCTTAAACCTATCAGTTACAAGCAAAGAGCCAGTGGCTAAACAAATAGAAGAGTAATCTTTCAGAGCACAATTGCCTTCCTATCTATTCTGAAAGTGCATGCAAATTCAACGGTGATTTATTAACCACTATTGAAGGACAGAGCTGTTAATAAAAGCTCACCTACAAATACCTCAGAAAATGTCAATACCCTCTAACGACAAGTCCCTGAGATTCCCATTTAGCCACAGATCAGCACAGCACAGTGCATAAGCAATTGCTTCCATTCAAATAATATGCTTAAATTCCATTGGTTTCTTTTATTTGAAATTAATATGTAGACCCGGAGAAAACAGCACTTTTCATTACCTAACTTCTTAAAAGGCACAGCTGGCAACTCCACATAGTTAAGATCACATTCAATGTACCCAAATCAGGATCAAACTCAAAAAGAAGAGGTCTACAAGTAGTGCCCAGAGGTTCACACTTGCAAAGATCACTCATGTATTATGGCTTATTTGCATTTACATGAAAACTACAGGTTTGAGGTATTTTTCATGTACAGTGGCCTAAACGTGATATAGTTTAAATGAGAGCAGAATTTGTCTTCACATCAGTGGAAGTGTTAAGTGTACGATCTCTTAGGGCTTAATATTCTGTGTTATTATGCTTTTGTGGACAGCAGGGCATTATGCTAAGGGCCCTCTTTGTTAGTTTACAGACTTCTTTTTTAGTGCTTGAAACATTTTAATAGTGCCAACGGCCATAAAGCTGTTGTGGCAATCAAAAAAAAAATAAAATTGATTACATTTGTAAGTAAGGTACCAAAAATCATGCTATTCATGACTGCCAAAAATAGCAGCTTTGGATTTCTCATAAGGATTTCAGTACTGAAAGGAGGGAAAAAATGTCAGAGCAACCATTCCTCACTCTGGGAATCAGCGAAAAAGCTTAGTGGTGCAGACTGTGCAAGATCCACTGTCCAGACTGCCACCACTGTGTCCCTCCTGTGCTCATTTAGACATGTGCAAAGTAGGAACAAACTTCTATTGCACCAGAGAAATATTCCTGCTTTCCCAGCTTCCAAAAGTATAAATGACAAAAAGCAATGTTATAAGCCAGGGGAGAATCAGCCCCATAATAGCTGCTGTTTAACTGAAACTCCCCAGATTTTTCTTTTTTTTTTTTTCCCCAGGAAGAAAAATTCCCTGTGATTAGCTTTTTCTTGTATTATTTCCAATAAATTCTGGTACCAACCCAATGAAAATACATTGAAAAAAGCTTTTGTCAGACTTTCCCATGAAAATTAAGAAAAAGGATCCAAGTAGGAAAATAAGAGGAAATTTTCAGAACTTTAATTTTAAAAATTGTTTCGTTCAGGTTTGAGCTTAAATTAAGGGTAAAGCTTTGGTAGAGATTCTCCCTTACCTTATAGAGTTATTTTTCCTGGTTCTGACTTACACATCTACAAGTATTTTCATTGCATTTGGCCCATGTGAGAGTTCATTAGACTAGCCATTTTCAGTAAAACATGTGAGGCTTTAACCTTGCATAGACTAATTAATGTCTATGCAATAATTATACAAACTCTATCCAATATATATGCTGTTTGCAGCATATTAGCAAATATCAGGCAGAATATAAGTAAGTAATTTGTCGTAAAGTAGCCCATAATTTCAGACACCTAAGGAATTCCAGCGCTTTGCAAGGCAGTACATGAAGTAACATGCAACTTATGCTGTCATTATGGCTTATTTGAGAGGTTTGGATAAAGGGGAAAAATGCCAAAAGCAAACTAACACTTCAGAGGCACAGTTAAAAAATGACACGCTTTTTGGTGGGGGATAAGGGGAGTTAATTTTTCCCTTGCTGATATTTTTTTCTTTTCAAATCTGAGTAATTATGACATTCCATTTCTTGCACAGCTTAATACCTCGATGTGTTGCCCAGCCTGTGCTGCTCATACATTGTCAAGACACAAGCTTTTCTTTCCTAGGGCACAGACGGGGTGATCTGATCCTCTGCCGTTTGTGTCTGGAGCAGGACCCAGTGGGGAATACACAGGAATCCTGCAGATCAGCCAGGAAGCACTCCAGCCCAAGAGAGACTTCCCTAATTCC
This sequence comes from Strigops habroptila, assembly GCF_004027225.2. NCBI lineage: Eukaryota > Metazoa > Chordata > Aves > Psittaciformes > Psittacidae > Strigops > Strigops habroptila. The sequence continues at coordinate 79,797,212 of NC_046358.1, forward strand.
CTTCTTAGGCACCAGTGCCAACATAATGTTCCTGGCTTCAAGAAGTGTGAGTTTCTGATTCATTTTTATTTTTAAATGAACCATTGCATGGTGGAAACCCCATGTCTTTCCACTCCAAGGATTGCCATTACTAGTAGTGAAGAGTAGTAAGGGAACATTGATGGTCACAGAAGGACAACCTTTATGGTAGGTCAATATACTACACCAGATCCAAGCTAATACTGCTGGTTTGCGTGGGTAACCACTTGAAGAAGAGGTCCTTCTGCCCAATATGAGCAGGGTGAAGAGCACCTTCTCTAGATATATGATGTCACCATTGCCCATAGAAGAGGAAAGGCTCCTGTTTGGAGGACGGGTGTACAAAGCAAATACAAAGAAACAGAGGAATGCAGAGGGGAGGGAAGGAGTGAAGGAAAGAGGAAAAGAGAGGGGAAAAAGAAGTGGTGAACTCCCAGTGACAGAGCAATAGACTATTCACTTTCCCTGGTCCCAGTGAGTTCTGAGGTTTGCAAACACAGCAAGACTAGGTGCTGCAAGGGGAAGAAACACTTACACTCCTATTTTCATTGAGATATGAGCCTGGGCTTTTGAGGCAGGGCATGCCTAGGATAGAAACTACCATGCAGCAAGGACTGGCTCCTCTGCATCTTGCAGGCATGTGCCCATTTAAGATGGTTTTGTGTTTGGTTTTGACCCTTTGCAGCACAGCTGCAAAGCCATAGCTCTGATTGATTGTATGGCTGTAGACTACTGATTGATAGTCCTATCCAAAAGTGAGCTGGTGAGCAGCCCTAGATGAAGGAACCAACCTAAAGCTGTGACACAGCTTTGGAAGCTTAACGAGATATGGCAATCTTAAGAGATAAACTCATCAGAAGAGTGGGAATCTCTTCAGAGATGTCCTTTTCTTTACACCAGAATTAGCCTCTTCTTCTCATGGTAAAGCAGACTGTGCTAGTCAAAGTCAGGATTGGGTAATCAGGGCTTGGGCTACAGTAAGTCTACCAAGGCAATTGATACCAGCCAAAATGAAGAAGTATGGAGTTTCTCGCCATGTCTTGGTTTGGAATATTGGGGATTTTTTTATTTCCCTTGATCTCACTTCAGGAAAGAAAGCAGCACATACCAATCAGCAGCTTCATGAGTGCAGTGCATCACCCTATAGCTAGAGAGTGCAAATCTGGGTATATCACTTCCATCAGCTGCTCTGGACCTACAGTCTGGGCTTAGAGGTGCAAATCTTGGTCAATGCAAAACCATGCTCTTTCACACAGTGACTTTTAAATGAGTAGCTTACAGCTCTCACTTGCATTTTACATTAGAAAGATGGCAACTCTAGAGGCATATCAGAATTTATAACACTGCTGAGTTACTGTATATGTAATGGCTCATATATTTGTGCCACTGGCAGATCTGGCAGAAACCCAATATCACTCCTGACTATGTGGCAACCCTGAGTTTAATGATCAAAACTGAAACAAAAAGCTTAGATAACATTAAAGTCACGTTTCAGCTCAATCTCTGTAACTTTGAACCACTAGGTCAAGGCTGAAAGTTTTCTGTGGAATTCTTTGGAAGGACAGCAATGTAACTCACTTCAAAGCACATACAAGTCAAAATCTCATCTTTTCCAGAGGAAAACTGTACAGTGTTGTTGCAGAGCAGAATTCAGATCCGAGAACGAAATAAACCATTAACTTTCCATCCTGTTGCAACTGGATGCTATTCTGCTGAGGGGTGTGAGCCAGAAATTCACTCCCCACAACCCCATCATCATTTTTGATTCTCATTAATTGCCTCACAGTAGTATGAAGGGCCCCCAGCTGAGATCAGTGCCTGACACCATAGACAGATATGAAGGGTGGGATTCCTCTCACCTAATTTTAGCTGTCTAAAGATTAGCTGTCTAGTTTAAACTAGTCATCTAGACTCCCTTTATAGTCAATGGAGAGAGATAGGCACCTTTGTGGTAAAATTCGTCAAGGGTCCTAGCTGATGAATTTAATGTGTGTGTTTAGGCCTGAATTCAGCAAAGTACTTAAGCAAATGCTTATCTTTAAGCACATGAATAATCTGATCTCTGCTAAGTGAGGCACTTCAGATGTTCAGAGTTTGAAGATCACCGTGAGCCTAAGTGCTTTGCTGAATCGCTGAGCGTGGAGTTGGCCTTGACATGATGAAGCATGGCAGAGCAGAAACTAAATACACAACATTAAGCTCAAAAGAAAGAGGGATTCAGGGAAGAGTGAAGGGAGAGAAGACAAGTTCAAGGGACAGCTGAAACTCCCAGGTGAACAAAAGAGACTGGAAAGATTATAAACAATGTTGTGTGGGTATCTCTGATCTGTAAAATTCCCAGTGGTCAGGAGTAGGTGCTCTGTCCTCTGTGTTGCTGCCACAGAAAAGCAAGGCGGCATTCAATGCAATGTAAAAGCAACAAATCCAAAACCAATAAAAGGGAACATAGCTTAAATACAGGTGTGATGAATTTATGGACATCACCACCACAGGAAGTAGCAGAGGGCTTAACAGTATCAAACCCGAGGCTGAATATTTCTGAGGATATCCAGACAGTGTCAAAAATAACACCAAGAGGGGAATTATGGTGTGATAACTCAGCATCATTCCTTAGAGCTTGAGCCAGTTTCTGATGGCTAGAAACCAAGATTCAACCCACAAGGAACCGGCAAGGGAGGGCAGGTAACCTCACAGCAGTCTACGCTCAGATCCCTCCCATCACTGAAGCTTTTGGTACCAACCACTGTCAGATTCACACTGAACTGGTGTGTGGATCCATCCCCATGGTGGTACTTTTGAACCCTGGTATGTAAAAAAATCCTATGACATTTCAGCATTTAAATAAACCCCTTGAATTTAACTTCAAAACTCAAGCTTCTTCTGCAATTAATGAGTGTTGGTTGGAGCACAGCATTAGTTGGTTTGATATTGTAAAGTCCAGTGAGACAACATTCATGTCTATAAAATACCCTGGATGATATTCCCATTCTAAATTCTAAATATCCTGTTCCTTCAAAGTCTCTTCACACTGACAAAAGCAAGATCTTAGTTAACTATTTCCTCGAGTGCAGGATGAAAACAATATCTCGGGGAGCGGGGAGTGTCTCTATGTGGATGCATGTTTCAGGTTTGCATGCACCTGTATCTGTAACCAAACTTGTCCTCCAATCTGTTAAATTGAGATGTATTTCCTTGCAGTTATTTTTCTGATCTTGGCATCATTCTGCCTGCAAATTTCAGACAGGTAGATGTCAGGCAGGTCCCACGGAAGAGGCTGGAGAAAAGGGGGCAGCAGACACCAAACTCAGCATAGGGAGAAAAAGATTAGAGACGAGGCAAGTGAGAAAAGCAGAAGGCCCAAAGTGAATGCACAAATCCCATAGCAAAAACAACTTTCATTGCACTATGGAGCATTAAGACCTTTGTGCAAGAATGGGTGTTTTACCAGTTTGGGTTTGGGACATTATTTTATAACCATGCTTTTCTTACAGAGCAGTGCTCTGAAAGAGATCTCTCTCTCTCTTCCAGGAAGGTCAAGTGATGTAAACATCTGGCAGGTCACCTTGCCTACAGCCCAGATTACAAAAAGTCACAACAGAAGCACAAAAAATACTGCTGAACTTCAAATCAGGCGTCTTGGATGCCAGTGGCTGGGACAGCACAAAGGCTGGAGAAATCTGAGCTCTGAGGAATAAATTCCTCTATTTTCTTACAGAAAATCTTTGAATGACAGGGTAATTTGCCCATGAGGCTTCAAATGGGAAACAAGCCTGAAAAACATCAGCATCTGGAGATTCTAGCTGTCTTGGTCTAAGAGGCAGAGCAGACAGGGAAACCAAGATGATTTACTTCTTGTGGAAAAAAAAAAAGGACACTCAAGCAGAAAGGCAGAGGAATCTTTGCAGAGTCTGATACAGAACCACCTTCACAATCATCTTCTCTCTCTGTTTATACTATTTTCCTTTTCTTATGTGTGTGATAGTTACAGGAAGCTGATTCAATATGTTTTATAGTGCATGTCAGGAAATATTTGTATCACCTTTTAATTACCATACAACACCCTGAGTGCTTTTACAGGATGTGGTGACGGGGAGAGCTTTATAGATAACATGAGTAATAAAGCACCTTTCTATACCTAAGGTCTTTTGAGTGCTAAGCAGAAAATTAACAAAAAAATAAAAAAAATCAATTTTTCTCACAAAAATACACAAATACATTGCTTCTAACTCTTTTGAATTGTCCGTCATCTCTTCGTATTTTGTTTTTCTTAAATGGTCTCCCTGGAGACAAGTGATTGCATGAGGATCAGAGCTTTTCCTTAAAATAGAAGAAACTGTAAGTTTTTAGCTCCTGCTGCCTATGAAGAAAAAACCTGAACAATATTTCTAACAACCCAGAGGCTGAATAAAAGGAGTCCCATATTTCTCATTGTGTATTTATAGTCTCTGTTTTCTAGGTTTATCTCATTATATTTGGAGACCTGCCAGATGAGATATGAATATTCATTATAAATTATCAAAATACAAAGTAATATAAATGGGGAGAATGAACAGTTTAGACATTAGACTGGCAGACTTTGGATAAGTATTCCTGGGTTTTGTTGAGCACCCAGGCAGAAACACAGATGCTGGAGCCACACCAAGCAACCACACACACACTAGCACACAGGTCAACCCATGGTCATCAATTTCAAAGGACTTTGGGTAAGGTTCAGCTAGAAATCTCCTGGGTTTTGACTATTCCTTTAAACTTTATTCCTTCTGCAGAAGGTATTGCCATTGATTGATTAAAATGTTGGATTGCTGGCCCAGGCTTACTCCACTCCTGCATTGCAATCACTATGATAATTACTGCCAGTGTTCCCCAAAAAGAAGTGTTTATTTGTCTCTTTATGGAGGAAAAAAAAAATAGTGTATTTCCCCAGCAATCAGCAATCTACATGGATTTCTAATAATCAAAGGGTTTCCTTTGGTTAAGCAGCATGTTGTAAAGTAAAGTTTCTAATGTTGAAACAGCAACTTCTAGTGGCTTTCTTCCTAATTTCTTGCGTAAGTGAAGTGCAGAGACCAATTTCACATTTTACTGTTACCTTCAATAAAAATTAGCATTTAGCTTGTTAGAAAGAGCTATCTCTCATGCCAAGCTGTGTCACAATGTTGAACACTCTGCAGTAGTATGTTTCTGTTCGAGTTTTTCCAGCAGCAGGGCAGATCCCCAGAATAAAAGAGCCAAGACTCAATTCCTTGTACTTATTGACAGACAGTTCTCGAAATGCATGTGCTTACAAAAAGGCAAGCACAGAAGTAAAGCCCAGGGCCAAATTTAAGGGTCTATCAGTGATAGTCTGTAACCAATGGACACTTAAAAAATCTGTATGCTGCCTGTGAAATGAATGAAAATAGCTTTTTTATTATGCATCAGCTGTATAAGTTTTTGCAGCCAAGCCACTTAGAAGCTGTGTGTTGGAAAGATCAAGACAAGAGTTTTAGACCTGGGAGCTCTTGAGTTTGGTTGATATTGTCTTGCCACTTAAGCAAAGGCAAAGCCTTTTCTGGTAGTTACAGCTCAGGGTTTTAGATGCTGCTGCCACTGACACCTTCACATAGGTAAGCTTTTTGCTTCTTCCCTCAGCTCCTTGCTGTCCTCTTCCACTGTGGTTGTGAGGAACAATCTCTCAAGCTGAGACCCTGCAGCTAGGCTAGCCACATAGCTCACAGTGATGTGGCCACATCGACTTTAATGTTGGATATTCACAACAACAACTGCTCAAGTCAGGCCAACTCCCCAAACCTACACCCCACATCACGTTGCCCACCCTGCAGTGTCTGAGCTGGTGATTTTAAATATATGTATATCTGAAAGATCTTTTGCCACTGCAATCAGCAATGAGAGAGCAACCTGGGTGGGATCCATCTCATCCAATTTCAGTTGCCTAACACAAGCATCTACCCATCTCCATCAACAGACAGATGTAAGAACAGCCAGAGGGTGATTCATCACACCTCAGTTATGGGTCAGATAGAGTGAGTTGGCTTCTGGAGGCAGGCATTTCTCTCTAAGGGTTATAATGGGAGTTTAGACACCTATCTGCAGCCAGACAGCCAATTCTGAGACAGAGAGGTGAGCGAAAACACACCCCATGTGCCTGTCTACAGTGGCAGGCACTGATCTCAGCTAAGGGCCCGCAGTGTTACTGGAATGCAATTAGTAAGATTCATAAACATCGGCAGGCCCAATTGTGGGTGGAAATGAATTTTTTTTGGCTCCCTGACTTCCCACAATTGCATCCCCTTGCATCAGTTCCACTGGTGACTCCATAGCACTTAAACCAAATAGAATCAAGGGCAAAAAGGATTTGAATTGGTAGAGAGCATGTTTCTGGACATTGCCTGACCATGTTGTAAGGTTGGGCTTGCTAAAATATGAAATCTGGAAATATTGATGATGGGTTGGTGGGTAAAGAGTTTCTTCCTTCATTTTCAACTATTTCCCTGTGGACAATCTTTAACATTAAACAGTACTGAAAGTATGATTTCATTTGTCTTCAATAGGAAGATCAGGAATCTCTGATATGCCACATCCTGGGGCCGTTACTCAGGAAAAAGCTTTGTTTGTCCTGACCAAACTCTGCGTTAAGGACCTCAAGACTTGGTTCTTGTGAATAAACCGAAATGGAAACAACTGTGGTTGAACTAATGAGATAAAGGTCACCCTCTCAGAGAGCTTTTAATCAAAAAGATTGTCTTAGTGTCTGTACAAGAGGCTTCTTTATATAAGCTCATTGTAGGTTTCTGAAGGATTTTCTCATGCAGAGAAACCCAAACCTCTGAGAGCAGACTACACTGAAGTTTAATCACTTTTCATCCCAAATGCTCACTAAGCCTTTATTTTAGGGAAAACCTAAAAAAAAAAAAAAAAAAAGAGAGAGAACAAAATAAATAAATAAACAGGGATAACTACTGCTTATTCTAAATCAAGTGACACCTTGTGTAGACTTTTTCTCTTAGTTGTTTGAAAAATTTGCCAAAACAATAAGGTTTTGAGAAGTGCTCAGATTTGGCTGAAATCCACACCACTGAAGGAGGAGTAAAACTCCAACTGACTTTAAGAAGAAGAGGATTTGGCCAAAAAATGAGTACTTTTGAAAATTCCACACCATTATTTTTATCAGTAATGTCTGAAGGGAATGTGGCAGATGCTCACAGTTCACATTCATTTCAGATATAGATCCCAAACTTAACATAATGAACTTGATTAATTCTAAGAAAATATAATTAGAACATGTTTATAGGCATTAAGCCATTTTGATGAAAGAAATATTTTCCAGCCTTATGAGGAACAAGTTATAACAGACTAGTGCAGGTTTAAAAATCTGAATATGATTAATGAATTGGATTGTACTTCCATCTGTAAGCAGAACAGTAATTTAATTCACCGATGAATGCTAAGAGGATAAAAATTAACCAAACGTCTAGTACCTTCAAGTGCAAAAACTTTAGTAGTCCTACAGCACTTGAAGCAGTTGTCCATTTAAACCATGTTCTGGAAGGAACATTCATTGAATATACCTTAAAATGAAGACATCCCTTTAAGATGAATTAATTAGACTTAGAGAACTGTGTAAAACCTCAAGGATGAAAATAGTATTTCTATATTAGAGAATGATCTGGGCTTTCCAGATGTTATTTTGCAAGTTTTAGCCTTACCTCTGATAGTCTTAAGACACAGACAGGCTGCTTAAGGCATTCTTCCTTGAAATCAGAGACAGCACAGCAGTCCATCCAACACCACAAGTGAAAAGCTCTGTGAAGTCATTCCTAGGTTTAAAGCAGTGCTTTGCATCTGGCCATTCAAAGGAAGCAATGGGACTTAGAGATTTTAAAGCTGGTGACTACAAAAAACAGTGAACGTAGCTTTCTGCAGTTGGCAGCAGGGAACAAAAGAAGAGCTACACTCCAACTGGTTTTAGGAATTCAGCCCAAACTTTGACAGACTTTCAGGACTTAAAAGGAAGGAACGGGAAGGGCAAGCAGTTGGATCTGAGCCATCCAAAGGACTTTCTGACCCGGAAGGATTTCTTCAAGCTAGAATAACCATTCTGCACTAGGCTTTGACAAATGTGCTTAAATTAACAAGATGGCCCCAAAAAATTACACTTTATACCATTTTCTGGAGACAAAAGGACAACCCAGCTGGAAGAAAGACTATCTGTTAGTTTGTCATGGCTTATTCCCTTCAACTCACAAAGTATCCATTAATTGGGAGGTATTCACAGAAAATCAGTCTTGATCTTGTATAACAGTGATAATAATGTTTGTGATAAGCTTGGAAACTCTCACCATTTTATATGTTCAAAGCGTTGTATAAACATCACTTAATTAATAGTTACTAAACAGTGCTTCATTCAGGTGCTTCAGATACGACTTTGAAGGGTACATAAGTACTTAGATTGTATATTGTGAAACAATTTGATATATTTGTTCATTTTAATTAAGTTTTTCCATGTTTACATACATGGTACAAGGTTAACAAAACATGATTGTACAGGTGCTAGAAAGGAGGGGAATCACAGGAGCCCAAGGGGATGCAGAGAGGGAATAGGATGAAACTGGAAAGGCAAATTAGGCAGATTATCAGACACTGTTTCCTACTGACTGAAAACTGAAGAACTTCTTAACTGTGCACCATGTTAATACACTTACTGCACATTTATGGCAGTAAGGGTATTAGCCAGAACGATGCATGAGAAAACTCAAGGAAGGCAAGTGAATTTCAGACACACATCTCAGAAATGCCATGGAAATATAGGGTCTAGTCCAAAGGCCGTCGAAGTCAATGGAAAGATTCCTACTGCGTGCAGAGAGCTCTGGATCCCAGGTTTCACAAGGGAAATCATGAACGCGTCATTTCTGGCTCATTTTAAAGCAACAAAAAACTGTAGAAGAGAAGTCTGCACTGAACAGGGGTCACAACCGGTGTCTGAATTCTGCTCTTGCTTAGCCTAGTAATCAAGTAATCTTTAACACCAAGTTAGTTGCATTGAGGTCCAACCAGAACTACTCACCTAGTAATAACCTAGTAACAAATGATAAAATCAGTTATTTCCAAAAAATTGGTCATAAAAGGCTATTACAGCAGATAGATGAAATGACCCAAGAACAATAAGTGTTGCCCTTAAGTGTAGTCTTTAAATAATGACGTCAAGGCCAGATCTGCCACCAAAAAAAACCCCAATTCTACTGCTGTCCTTTGTTTACCATGGTCTTCTGCGTGTGGTTCCCTGAACAAGAGAAGGAAGTTTCATGACTGTTAGAAATGACTGGAAATGTCCAGGGACTGTGGTCTTTATTCTAGATCTTAATTGTTCCCATAAGATATTTTTCATAGCTAATCTGATTGAGGGAGGAGATACAGTTCCTCTTCAGTGTTTCCCCAGAGACTTTGACCTCTTCGGCTCCTGGATTCCACTGCTCTGACCATCACTAAATATGAAGACTACCTGTGAAGTATAGTGGCATATTAAGCCACATTTATTTACAAAGCTTTTCTTCCACCCTGTTCCTAGCTTCCAGTATTCCCTCTGATTTTTTCCTACACTGAAATATCTTCCTGAGTTTTTTGTTTTTTTCTTTTGTCTGTCCAGCAAACCCCTGAAGTCTGCCCTTATACACTTACCACAGGAGTTTCTGTAGGACACTCAACTTACTAAAATGTGTGGAATTTCTTGGTCCTACTAGTTAGAACATGATTTGGTCTTCATTCAAAGTGAAAGGCAAATATTTGTCTGGCAAGGTGACTCTAAGCATTTACTACGTGTTACTTATCCAGTTGAGTCTTGGCAGTTCTCCCTACCCTCATACATACTGACTCCCCTCTCCTTTAGTTTTTTATGCTCAGATACATTTAAGTAAAACTCCTCCTTGACTTACTCTGCTGCTAAGACTAGCAATGCTAATATCCGTTCTCTCAGTGTGGGGTGTAATCCTGCACTCCCACTCATGCCTTCACTCTCTGAACTGCAAATATCAGCCCTTCCTATCCACAAAAATAAATGTATTAAAGACCTTGACTCACTCAGGCAGGACAGTAATGGGGCCCACATAAGTACTCTGCTGGATAGACAAGACTGAGTCCTAAAATGGGATAAACTTTCATTTCACTTTTCACAAGGATAGTACAGCCTTTTCTCTCTGTGGGATCTTACATGAAGAAATTCATTCTTGTGAACGTTTCATTCCCTCCACCCTCATGAAGGACACTTGTTGGCCTGTTTCCAACCATGCTAGAAGATTGCTGAAGCCTCCTGGAGGCGAGCCAAGCCATGTCACATCCAGGGGGCCCACTTTGCATTTTTGGCTTGTGTGTGATTTTTGTTTTCAACTATGGTGGATAAAGTTTTCAAGTATATGATTCATTGGTGCTCTATGTCAAGCCTACAAATCTTTGCTTCTGAAAGGCTTCCCTTGCTCCTAAATTATATGCCAGCCAAGGCCAGGAAAGCCGAATTGTCATTCAGAGGCTTGCATACAGCTCGAGTGAAAATTACTTAGTAGGGGGTGATGTGACTTTATGATACCTATGCTGTCAACTGAGGAGGGCTTTTTTTAGTTAAATGTGATGACAACTGCACCCTATTTATACCAGTGAACTTAGGCGTATCAAAATAGTAACATCAAGAGTAATATCCTGGGCAAAAATTTCACACTGCTCAGTTTACAATTTAAAATAAATATTTCTTTAGCTTACAATTGATCACTGGCTACAGACATGGAGAAGTGTTTTGTGGCTTTGACTCCACCCTGAAAACAAAAGGTTTGGGGCTTGGTTCATTCAGGATTACAGGACTGACCAGGCAGACCCACATGGGTACAGGTTGCCATCCCTACAACCAAACATCCACAGTACTACTGGACATTTCACTCTATCTCCAGGGCAATTTGAGCAGAAAGCAACCAGCAAGGGAAGAAAACTTGTAATTTTGTGGTTTGCATTACTCTTAACATAATTATTATTAAAGGACTGCAGTGCCCTGTCCTTTGAAAATCTGAACTGCCGTTTCTAAGCCAAAATCAGTGCAGTTTCACCGGCTGAGTGCAGGGTGGAAGGAGCGTATCTGGAGGACGGGCATCCCTTTGTACCGTGGAATTTTGGGGGTGTCTTTAGGCCATGCTGAAATGAGAAGCAGCATTCCCAGCTCTCAGCTTTCACCCTCTCTCCCTAGAGGCTTCTCGAGCAGCTGAACACAGTCAAGCAGTGCAGTGATTTTAGATGCATTTCATTTGATGGAACAGGCAGAGGCCGTGTAGACTGGTAGGACAAGCACGCTGCTGCTTGTGGTCCTAGACAAGTTATCCACTGCTCAGCCCATTTACTTAACTTCATCCTGCAGAATTCACTTTCAGAGGGTAGGCAAGACTTGCCTGCTTTGCTGAAACAATATTCAACTTCTAATAGTCACAATTTCTCTTTGTACCCTGTGGTATGATTACCAGAATTCAGTCTGCTCCCAAATCCCCCTTCCCACCAGCTCACACAACTTTGGAACAGTTTACAGGTCACTCTGCATTTTGCTGTATAGCCCTAATTGCTACTGAGCACTATAATTGATATGCTAAAGCCTACTAAAATATGGAGCTGAGCCACTGTTTTACAGTCACTGCACTTCTAATGCCAAAAATCACTTGCAGTTTGTTTCTGCGCTTCATTTCAGCTTCTCTTAAATAAATGTGTCTCCCCAAGACCCGGGTTATATGAAAGGGATTTAGTCTCAGTGTGTGAAACTTGCAGCCTGCAGCACCAGAAAAATTAAGTGTTCTTACAAAGACATTCAAATGGATTTCCCTCACTGATTGCTTCAGCCAAAAGTAAATTACAAGCCAGACATTATCAAAGAAAATCGCTGTAGCACAATTCCAGTTCATTTCACTGTACAGCAAGGGTTTGAATGCAGAGGTACAGGCCTTCACCCACATTTTCATATTTGCAAGGCAAACTCACACACTAGAGCAAACATTATTTTTATATGTATACTTTAACTATCACTTCTGTTATTTATTATGGCAGAGGATGCCTTCAGGACATTCTTGAGGGGATGAGCTGTCTGGCATGCATATAAAAATGAAGCAGCAAAATCAAGTAAAATGAGACTTAGCAGAACTACTGAAAGAATCAGACACCCAGCAGTCAGACAAGGCTACTGCAGGACATTTCTAAAAGCGCATTAATAAAGGAGGGGAAGGGGTGCCAAATGCCAAGGTGAAATGTGTGCTCTTGCATATTATTTCAAAGGAAACACTGGGAAACAGAGGGAAAGCAAGAGAGCTGAAAGGGCTGATCCACCCAAAAGCACTTATGTCAGGGCAAAGAATAACAAGGAGAAAATACAAACAACGAAAAAAACATAGCAGAAATTTGTTAGAGAACAGCATTCTCAAAATCTAGGAAATAGAGAGGTTTCTCCAGGACATGCAGAATTCCACAAATACAGAAAGGCTAAATGAACTCTACCTATTTCCAGATAATTAAATGCTCTGCAGCTAAGACTATTCTTGGAAAACTCACGGTCAAACTGAATTCTTTATAAGGCCTTTTAAGAAATAGTTTGGTCAAAGTTTCCAAAGGCATCTCGAAAGTCACTGGGCACTTCTGTTCAGGCATATAAATGGGCATGCACAGGCTAAAAGGGTTAAGGGTTTTTTCTGTCATTACGTTTGTTTCTTCCATCTGAGTCTTTCAAGGAGGGATCACACACAAGGAAATAAATCTTCATCTGTGTGGCATTTACCCCACAACATGGGAGACTACCACCAAAGATAGTCAGATGCATCAGATAGATAACATGTGGAGACGTCTTCCCAGCCGCAGGACAAATCTCAACCGACACCCCACAAGATACACAGCTTCAGGGGAGCTTATAACAGCATCTTTATGTGTTTCTCTGGTGTCACATTCAAGAGAGACAGAGGGAGAGGGGACAGAGAGAAACTGATTTCTAAAATCAGTGTGGAACTATTGGCAATGATACCTGAGACAGCAAAAAGCTGGACTTTTCAGCACTGTGTTTCTCAATTCCTATAGCCTTGCAGTTCTCATAGCAGATGTGGATCCATTTCTTCTTTCAGCCATGACCTGGATTTGGCCACCAGGGAGCAGAACCTGGGACACACATTGAGATCAGTTTGCTTTTCAGGCTGCCAGGAAAAGCTCCACATCAGCTGCATCTTTTACGGCACAGGGAACTGCCCCACTTGGAGCAAGCAGTGATACCAAAGTGATAGCCACCAAGCGAAGACAGCTTTTAAAAAAGAGAAAGCCGCATGGTGGAGGCCATGTGAGGGATGTGTGGAGTCAGCTTCCCCATATCCCGGCTGGTGGGCCACTTGAGCAAGGACACCATGCTGCAGATTGATTACCACCCTACTCCTTGCTGACCCCCCAGCAGACTTCCTCCTCTTTACCATTTCACTCCTTGGTGCTTGCAGATACAGCATGGCCTAAAGGTCTGTATTTCACCTGACAGGACATCCCCAATGACAAAATGATGCCCAGACAACCTCAGCCTCTTTAGATCTTACTATATTTCGGATGTGATCCTCTACAGCTGTATTACATAGGCAAGCTCTGCATATCAAACTCAAGCCCCTGATAAGGAAACAGCTGTTTCTGCAACTCTTGCATTTGGCTGTAACCAGTACATTATGACAGTTTGGCTCTCACTAAATTCTCCCTACCCTTGGCACACTTGGGACGGTATCCAACTCCTCTCCCATCTCCTAAAAGGAGGAGGATGTTATTCTGGATCCATGAGAAGAAGAGATAGGTCTCTGCTGGTGTTTATGGGATTCAGCTCAGCTTTATGATGATTAACATTAGTAGTAGTGTTTGAATACCTAACACTCATCATAGCTCTGGAGTGCATTGGACTGACAGCCTGTAATGTACGCCTTACACATCACCCTGCTACACAGTAGCACTCAGCCAGTCTCAGCCAAAGTCAACAAAGCGCCATGAAGGCTCAGGGTAAATTTTAACTGGAGCAGCAGTGTCTGTCACCCTCTGAAGATGTAGGGAAAGCAAAACCCTCTGATTCTGTTTAAGGACCTTTAAACTGCAGGGCAGATTGGCCATGGAAAATCCTCTAACTGAATGACGCTGTCCCAAGGATCTGCTGAAGAGCCAGTGGGCAGGAGCTGCACACTGCAGAGCGACAATTTGTTCCAGTTTTGAGATATGCTAAGAGACTTTTCCATGATTACTTCCAAACCAGACAAGAACAAGTCTTTTCCTGCCACCTGAAATGCATTCCACTGGTGTAATACTGGTTTAAGGAAAAAAAGAAGAAAAAGTATTAAAAAAAATGATCCTGCAGTTAAACCATGCCCAGGAAACATTGTGGAAAACAAATCTTGCCATGTGAGCACTGGAGCTTTTAACCAACAAGATCATTGTTGTGCTAAGCTAGCTCTCTTTGTGCTCATCAAATGGGCTATGTATTTCAAAATTAGTAGTTCATAATAAAATGTCAAAGGGTGAAGGAAGTGCAGGTTCTTCCACATAGCTAGGTCCCTGTTTGGCAGTTTCTGAGCAGTTTCCACATCCATTTGCTATTCAGCCATGCTGCCAAAACAGCCAATAAATGGAGCAGTCATAGCTGTGCTTTTTGTGCTATTCATCCCCGGTCACTCTACATTGGACAGATGCAACTCATTCATTTCATAAGGCCACCAAACAGAAGCCGGGTGGTGAAGGCATCCGGTCCCTGCTGACTTGGCTCAGGTCTTCCTCATGATGAGGGTCTCCATACACCACTATTGGCCCTTGGAACTGCTCAGCCACCGAAATTTGTGTTCCTTTCTTCCGATTAATGAAACAGAACCACATTGTCAAGGAAATACTCACAGTGATCTAATAGGTCATTCCTATCTTTAACTTCTATCATTCAAAATAGAAGGAAATTATTTTCCAATCGTTTGAAAGTTCTCATTGTGAGCAAAATAAAGCAAAGTTCACTAACCTTTCATTTGCTTTGTGAGATTTTCCTCTTATGGGTATTTAAAGAAATCAGATGTGACAATCCTGGACAATTAAAGTCTTTAAGAAAGGCCAAAAATCTTCCAAAAATAGAGAAAATATAATATTTCCAAAAGGCTGCTAAATCCTTTCCAGTAGATTTTGAAATAATAATGATTATTTTTTTAAAAAAAAACAACCCTCTCTTTCTCTGCCAAGTGCCACCAAACAAATCTATATTAAAGCCAGAGACCTCTCTTACATGCTAGTGCTGCACACCAGAAAGATAAGTTTCCTGATCTGAAAATTAATCTGAGTCATGTCTGCATTTTACCATTTGTGAGGAGCACTTTTGTAATACTGCTAATTCCCTGATTAGTCTGACAGGACTTTTTTTCTCTTTTTTTTTCTTTTTTTTTTTGTCCAGATAAAGAGATTCTGTAACACAGCAGACATTACCACATTGTCTTTGTGCTGTTGTAACTGCAGCAGGGAGGAATTGCAGGCTGGGATTTTCAAGGGCACATTAGCCATTCAGTTCCAGCTGAAACTCCACAGAATTGGGCACCTACCCCATCCTGCAACCATCATGCTCCAGCTCTCCAACATGTACAGCAGGGATTTCAGCCTCTTCTGGCACAGATTCCTGAGCTAACCTCACCTCTTACGTTAATAACATCAAGTTTTTCCTTCTCCAGCAGAGAGTGGGCCTGGGATGCAATTCAGCTCTGGCTTGCTAAAGTCCTATTTTGAGAGCTCACATGAGACTCTCCTCCTAGAAGAATCAAGAAAATCTTTTCAGTCTCTGGCTATTGTGCACCTCACAGCAGGTGAAATCTGTGTCTACAGCTCCTTGCTGGTTTTCCATGCAATCCGTCACAGTGTCGTGTCTCTGGAGGCTTAAGGAATGGTGGGAGAAGGGAGGAGGACAAAAGGATGGCCTATCTACATATGCTTTGGAAAGGTCATTTCAGTGTTGGCTTCTTGAAATTAATGGTCTTGCGTGCATGAGCACCTCCATGAGGAATAAACAAACCCTGCATGAAGGACTTACTGGGGAATGCAGTGACATGACTTTGTTTTAATACTAATTTCCTACAGCGTCACTCCTGGATAAAGTAAAATAAAAGGAGAAATGCTCAGCCTTGGGTCAGAAGCAGCTCTGTCCTTAGGGCTACACTGTCATGCTGTGTCCTGGTAATCCAAATGCAGCTGACACTACTGGAGAAAAATGGTAATTTAGAACAAAAGGCACAGGCAGACCTATCCCCACACATGCGAAGAGTAAATCAGCACTCGGTCCAGCTGCAAGCCCAGGCCTCCAAACCCTGACTGTTGCTACAACTTTCTAAAAGTCGAGGATCATTAAGTACATTGAGCAACATAGCATCCCCTTTGCAACACAGGGTCTCTGATGCAAGGGATGTATTTTGAGCTGCAACCATTTTAAGTCTGCTCGTAGCTCTCACTATTAACCACTCATGTTAGGGCAGCATGCAGAGACCAGGCACAAAGGCAGGGACCCATCGTGCCTTGGAAGTGACAGCTCTTCACCCAAAGAACAAGCCTGAATGACAAGTGCCCAAGTGGGTAAGAGAGGGAGTTTTTCATGGTGTCCTTACTAATTCCTCTGTAATGGAAAATTGATACTTATTCCCCATCTGGGCATTTTTCAAAGATACTTCTTTAACTACCTCTAATCCTACTCCTGTTATTAGGTGGCAAACTAGCCGAGTGCACCTACTCCCACACAGCTAAGGTCTGATGCAGACACTGAAGCCAAAATTTGTCTGAGTACCCATTCACAGTGAATTCATTTATGGCAACCTGCTCAATGGCAGACTGGTTTTGATTAAAACCTGCACAGCATAGGTTGGCTCCTATTTGCCCTGTTGAGGCCAAAGACGATGTATTTATACAGTGACTCAGCAAAGATTTCATCATAGACATTAGTTAACTGCATTTTTTGGAGCAACTGGTGATCTCAGCGGTCCTCACTGCGATTGTCATTATCAACACTGCTGCTGGGCACAGCACAGCATCACTGTTCTTTGGTTTTGTGCTTCTCCACCTGACTCTCCCAGGAGGTTTCTGTATCGTGTGATTTGCACTCTGTGGCCTAGATATTGCAGAACAATTACATAGATTTCAGCATTTTTTATTTTTTTAAATGATGCCAACTTCCCTGCTATGGCTGGATCATAAAAATATAGGAAAGCGATCATTTAGTAGGACACCCCTGCCTAAGTATTTTTGGAAATGTTATTGGTGCATCAGGGAATTAGAAATGAATAAGGGAAACATATTGAAACATTCACAATATCTGATAGATAAATAGGCCGTACAAGCCCAGTCCAATTGGTTAATTACCACTTTCCATTTTAGAAAAAGCTTATGTAACAATTCATTCTTTTCATAATCCTATAAACCTTTTTTTTTTTCTTCTTTAAAGAACTTGTTCTTAGTGGGTCAACAGAAATTTAGCCATGGATTTTAAATGAAGAACAATTAGAACTAAATGCAATTAAGTCCTAGGAAATGTAGCAATAACTTGTTTCAAAAATGCCAGTTTTACAGAAAACAAAATAATAAAAAAAAAAAGTTTATTTTCAATCAGGTTATGTCAGTACAAAAACACGAAGAAGAAAAAAAAGAAGACCAAGAAAATATTTCAAAGGAAGTAGACCCCTGGGAAGATTAAAGTTCTGTATATTAAGAGAACGATAACAGGATTGGCACGAAATAGGAAAATATAAATATAGACCAGTGGTTCTCAGCCTCTTCTGTACAATGACCCTATACTTCAAAAGAGAAAAATTTGGGATCTTATCCATGTAGCCATCAAGAAAAGAAGGGTGGTCGCCTGCTCCCTGGGGAGATGGAGAACCACAGATCCCACACAGAGGATACTGAAGCAGAACCCTTTGGAAGTCCCGAAGTCACTTCGAACAATAACTGCATGGCTTTGGAGGACTTACCTTAGTAATTTCTTAATCATTAGCAATAATCTATCATCCAAGCTACAACTACTGTTGCTCAAGAATTTTAATACCAGAAAATAGGCCCATAAGTTATTTAGGTATCTTGGGAAATGTTTATCTCTGATCTGAAGAACTATATTCAAAAGAGGCCTGGAAACAAAGACTGCCCTGCTGCAAACATGATCAGCAGCTGAGAACAGCACAACTCTTCATGCCATGCCTCACATTTCAAAGTCCATGAGAACCAGGCTGCTGACTGCCTGTGCCACTCCAAACATCACAGTCACCTAAAGCAATTAGGACCCTACAAGCTAATTTTCACCAAAGCAACCTAGCCATCCAAGTTTTATCCATGGCATCTCTATTTTCTTGTCTTGGCTCCATCCTGGCCTCAACGGCAGGGGCAGCTGCTGACCTGCACCCTCTGTGGGACCCTCTCCTTCCATTCGGGAAGGTGGTTCTGAAAACAGCTCAAGCTGGCTGTTCCTCTGCTGTTATTTGCCTGCTGATAGAGAAGGAGGTTGACTTAGTCACTAGCATATAAACAAATATGTTTATAGGAACTCATATCCCCTGACCAAATGTTGAACTCATTGGGAATCTTGCCTGCTGTGTTTTGTTTAAAACGTGAACCAAGCGCTCGTTGCCAACACGTATTCTTTGTCCATCACGTCTCATGGTCTCCTGTGTGTGCACAGCTACATGCCTATTGGCAGGGCTGTAGCGTTGATGGCTTCTTGGTTTTCCCTTTCTGCCTTTGGCTTTGGCCCAGGGAAAGGAGCAGAGGTTTAGCTGGAGTGTCACTGACACTAACATCCTTTTCTGACCACCTCAGTGGAGGGGAAGATGACCATGAAACCACTTGGTAACTTAGCTCAAATTTCAGTTCAGTTCTTCCCTCACATACACTCCCTTTGTTTCTTTCAGCAGACATGGAGGGTTTTCAGTTAGAAAGCTGAAGATGCCATAGGTTGGTTAACTTAAGGGATTCTGTGGCAGCATGTTGACCTAAAATATAAGCCAGCTTCTCCTCACTGGTCTTACCCAACTAACTGAAGTGCCCAGTGAATATAGAAATCCCCTGGGAGGACACTTCACACTGAGAAAAAGCAGATTTGAGTTTTGATTTTCATGACCCAGAACTAATAACGTTTACCACTCAAATGTCACAGCTGTCCTTCTGTAGGGTGGAAAGACCAGGAGTATGAAATGCATCTCCTTCCCCTATGAAGCTGTATGAGTAGGGGGAAAAAGGGGTTGCTTTTAGCCAGATTGGGAACCCAATCCCAAATCCCTTTCAAGAGACCTTCTGCAAAGATGGCGCAGCCCTTCACTTGTGCCTGGCCATGCTGCAGGAAATGAATGGGACTGTCTCCATATGAGGCTTCTCAGAAGTGTCCCCAGCTTGTCAATAGAGCATGGCACATAAATGAGAACTTCAGCAACAAAACAGAAAAGCTCATCAAAATGCCAGCAGGGCCCCACACCCCCACACACAAAACAAAAAGGACTTTCATGCACACAATGATTTTTTCTTGTATCTGACTCAAACGGCCAAGCACAGAGCAAATTTTCACTGTCTGGCCAGACTTGGGTGGGCTCTATCTCCTCCCAAAGAGGGAAATGTTTATTGAGGAACAGTCCTTAATGGTGTTGTCTAAGTGGTGTTTGAATGAACGTGAGCTGGGGACAGCTGGGGAGCAATTCAATGACTTATCAGGGAGTGCTGGTGACAGCCAGGGCTGCTCCTTTCCCAATAAGCTGTTTTAGGGAGATGGCTTAAAACCAGGTGTTTCTGTTACTTGGCTCATCATTGCTCCGAGGAACATTCCTGGCATTTCTGCTTCCTCCTGCAGGCTGAGCATGCAGGGAGAACCAAGGCACTCTGTCCAAACACCCACCTGGAGTTTGGCTTGCCTCTACCATTGCTTGTCAAAGTCTTCTCAGGCTGCCTGTGCTCTGCCAGGGGATGTTGAAGATCTGGGCCCTGACTTCTAGACTTCAAGAACCTGCTAGGTGAGAGTCTTTCCCTCACCCTCTTTTCTTCCTCACTCCACTGCTCCACCATGTCTGAGCTGTATCAGCATGAACAAGGTGATGAAGAAGGAGGCCACTGGAGGTTTGGGGACTACTTCACCAATGGTGCTACTTTTTGCTACCAGTGAGGTGGTGACATCTTACATCACTTGGATGCAATTCACCAAAAGATGCCTATCACCCCCCTGATGTCAGTGGGGATTGCCAAAGAGAAGACACTTCTGTCATTAATTTTTAAGGTGCATTTCTCCCTGGGATCATGACATGGCTGAACAGGTTCTCTAATTTATGTCTAGTCAGAATCAAAAGAGAAACCTAAGCAAAAATTAATAAATTATGGTCAGCACACTTAGCTGGACTGTAGACTGTTAATGATTTTCTGTTGTTCTGTTAAATTCATTCATCCATGATGTGCCTTTGTGTTACAACAGAGCCTCCCTATTCTGTGCTACTGCAGAACAGCCTCTCTGGTGGATTTATATAATTCATATCAGTAAAATATTCATGTGTGCTAATACACGAGACAGCCAGAGAGAAGAAAGAAAGTTTGCTGGGAGGGGGAAGGAAAAAAATGCCATCAGCATCCGACTTAGATGTTTCACTTAATAGCTTTACTGGAATATACCCATCTTGCCAATAGGAGATACTAGCTTCAGTGAAGCCATCTCATTCACACAACATATGGGAGCGCGGAGTGTGGGGAAGATGAATCCTTAGAGCTACCTTTTGAAATGTAATAGGATCGCCTGGGTCGCTCAGCCGTGCTGCCTGTTACCAGTTTAATAGTAGAAGAATGAAATGCATCTGTGTATCTTTTTCCACTGCAGTAAATACTTTCTCTGCAGCTACCAGTTTAATCAGACTGTACACTGCACTCTGCTCCCCACAGGGAGCCTATCAAGAGCTCCCAGCCACCCTTCACCCTTCTGCTACAGGGGCGAAAGCCCCAGGATCAACACTGCTGTCCCAGAAGGGATGGGGAGGGTGAAAAGCCACACAGCCTTCTTGCTTCCTCCTAGAGAAACTGGGCTGGGACACAAAACTGGGTGACTCCACACACAGAAAAGCTGCAGCTATGGGGAGAGGCATGGCTCTGGGCCTCTGCCACCTCCTCAGCTCTGAAACTCCAGGCTTTGCTCTCCTTGCTTGCTGTGACACTGATTGTGGGGTCCCCTCTGTCCAGCTACTTCCTATCTGTTCAGGTCTTCCACCACCTACCATCATTGTCCTCACCTGTGGGGTTTTGCCCTCTTCTGATCTCTCTCCTCTTCTATCAGTTTTCTCCCCATTCACACATTTCCTTCCCTCTTTTCCACATTATTTTTCCACCATTTGTTCCTCCTACCTCACTCACATCATCCTCTTCCAAACTTCACCCTAAGGCATATATACTCAGTGGAGGTCTTGTGTGGAAAAGAACGACTGGGCTCATAAACTACAGTGAAAGGTCTGCTTATGCACATCCTCCCTCTTTCTCCTTCCTCTCCTTTTTCCCTCTGCACACTGCAAGCTGTGGGGGCAGAGACATGATTTTCCTGCATATCTGTTGGCATGCACTGCACAATATTGTTCTGCTGAGCTGTGAACCTACCCAGTGCTGTAGTAAAATCAAGTGGCTTAGACAAGGGATAGGGTGGATATATTTGCCTTGTTTCTCGGAAACCTGAAAGCCAAAAACCTGTTTTGTAGAAAATGGTTGGACATTTTTTGCACTGGGAGCTGGAGGAGGGAAGAACTTTCAGCCAAAAAAATATCAGTTTTCTAACCGAAAATGGAAATGTAACTAAAGCAGATACTAATAAAAATGTTCAACTAACAATCCAGTTTCCATCTTGATGGAAAGATTTACAGCAGCCTTAGCACAGTATTTTGTGTAACTGAAATTCAGTTTATAGTAATATGTTTATTCTCTGTGAGTTACTTATGCACAGAAAAGCAAATCTTTTGTGGCTCACCCTTGTTATGGAAGATTTTTCCAAGATTAGCAACTGTAGTCAGCCTTCCTCATTAAAAATATTTACTGGAAATCAATAAAAGATCAAAACATGAAGCGTGAGGTCCTGATACTTCATTAGACTTCTAGTAATGAATGCTTCCAGAAGGAATGATTTTCCTTAAGTAATAAAGCTTCATATAGTTGTTTTAATTTCATCAGGTCCCGTCCCACCATCAACCCCCCAAAAATCTTGAGAAAATCTCATTTCACAGTTTCCCATAAAACCAGGTGCAAAACAGCTGCTTTGGGCATGGAAGGATTCCTGAAGCACTTCATTGGTATCAGTAGCCAGTGAAAAACCATGAAATTGAAGGGATTTTGATAGGTACATTCCCAGTCCTCCAAGAAGGTGCCATGGAGGATAGTATGGCTGAGCTAGTGTTTCCCACATTTGGAGGAAGGACATTCACGCAGTCTAGTTTTCCAAACTCTGTGAAATTTCACAGTAATGGCTTCATTTGACTCTGTTACTGTTGAAAACACCCTGGGTTTGCTCTGTGCGGATGATATATGGGTGACTGCACTGATATTTCAAAGCTCACTGAGACCATCCACTGGAAAGAGGAACTTTCCAGTCTTTCTTTAATGACTGTCACTAAGATAAATGGCTTTTGCTATTCTGTGTAGCATTCATGGGTTGTTGCTGCCTTCCCCATACACCTTCCACTGAATCACTTGTTCATATATATCAAGACCTTAGGTAAGAGGGGAATTTTACCTATAACTGTATCCAAAGTTAATTAAAGACAAAGTCTCTCCATAATTCATCTTCCCCAGCAGTACTTTGATTGATCCTTCCTCTGATTACCTGTCTTACTATGAACCTTGCTTTAAAATTGTACTCTCCAGGCAAGTTCCACAGGAGCTGTAATTTAATTCAGCAGTAATATCAAGAGCTAGGTGATTCAGCCCTAGAAACAGTTACCACTTATGCCCCATTCTTCCTCCAACAAACTGAGTTCTGCGGCTTCACAGGAATATAATTTCAATGAACATGTTTTCATCTACCTGGAGAATGGAGAGGGTGAGATCATGTAATGTAATAAAACCTGTAAAATTAATCGTAAATCATTAAGGAAGCAAAAGAAGCAGCTGCAGGATCCAGGTTGCTAGCTGTTGGGTGGGTTTTTTAATAGAACTCCGTTGAACTACTTAGTGTTCAGCACTGATTTAAAAATATGCAGTTCTTAACTACTGGTTAGGCATTTCATTCACTATGTATGGTATTTGAGGAAGACATAATGATATGTGCTTAAAAGAGTCAAAACAGTGGATCAAACATTGATACTCAAAGAATGACAGTTCTTTTTTCCAACCCTACTTTAAAATGATCATTTTAAAGAAGAACTCTAAGCAAATTACAATGGCTTTAAAAAGACAGGTCACCTACTGGGACAAATTCTGACTCCACTGTATTGTAAAAGGATGTTTTCCAGAGCTGGGTGGGAAATTGCCATTCTGGCTATAAGACTGATATCAGTGATATTCCTACTGTGAGGAAAGTATTAAATTTTCATCATTTGCTAAAAAAAAGTACCATTTTGTTTTAACAAACGGGAACATAAATGAAGGATATTTCTGTGTGCTCTGCTTACATGAATATTCCCCAGTGTTTTTATATCTCAGTTCTCTAAGGAATAATGTTTTCAATTTCCTTCTGAAATGTAAAATAAGACCTCTGGGCTTAAGGACTCCATAAACGATAGTTCTTACTCACTTTCTACTTAATTAGCATGAAACAGATCATGTAGTCATTCAGGGATAAATCTTGACCTCTCTGGAGGGAGAAGTGAGAAAAGAATAAAGGAATATTTTTCTCTTGTCAATAGCAAACAAACAAATGCAGAAAATGTATGAGGGTGAACTGGCATTTATGGTTCCATTGAAAAGTTAACCTCTCATCAGAGTGGTGGGCTGGCTGGTGAAAGTATCTGATCAGCAGTGGTTGGAGAAGGCATTTAAAATGTGCTTTGTGCCATTAGAAATCTTACTCTGAGTAAACAAGAGTTTTCAGCTGCTAAACAAGAGGCATTTACCTTCCACCGCTTACATTACCAGCATATTCAAAGTTGATTTTTGGTTAAGAAAAGGCCACAGATGATGAAGAACCATTATATAACTGTATCCATAAGCAAGATGAAAATATGGCCTGGTGCTCTCAAAGCTGTCGCTATTTATTGACACTTCTCACAATTTTCCAACAAGAAACCTACCTCTGGACAAGCAAGCAGCAACATTAGCACAGCCCATAATTGGTTAGAGACACACAACTGAGCTTTCAAGCTCACAGGCTCTAGAGACTAGAGCACAGGGACTAAAACCGGGACATTTTCCATGAGCAATTCTCACATGCAAAGCTATGTGTCGTCTTTTCCAAGGAGACAACAAAATCGGTGACAGAGGAAGCTTTCTTCACTGCTTGGGTTAGCTCTGAGCAGATGAGATTGGAAAGAAGCTTTGAGATGCTGTTGTGTGTTGAAGGAATTACTTTAAATACTACTGTTACACTCTTAGGTATAGTTTGTTTTAACACTGGATGGTCAGACAGCTCCAGATATGGAACAGGTTTAGCTTTGACCACAAAAAGGAGACTGCTCCTCAAAGTCTCCACTTTTTCAAGAGCTGCATACTGGTTTTGGCGCAGGGATTGTTGGATGCTATAAACCTGACCTGCTGTTCTCCTGAACTCCAAATAGCTGTTTGTGCCCATGAACTGCAAAGCAGGTACAAAGCCAGCCAGCCCGGTCTGCGCTTATTTTTCCCTGGAGAGGCTACTACAGACTATAGATGCAGCAATAAACATCTGAAATGCCAAGAGACAGTCTACTAAAATGCATGAGGGTAAGGACATAAATGAGTGGAAGAAGCAGGTACTGGAGAAGCAAATTAGACACTTGGCTTCCTGAGGCTAATTTAAATGGGAAATGGGAGTTGTTCCAGGTATTCAGTAAACAGGCTTGCAAATTAGCTTCCCACAGTTTCCTTATGCTGCTGCACACGCATAAAGAACATGTACTGCAGTTCATTGCTTCAACTCACTTTGCTTCCAAAATCAGTGAATTTTTCCATTATTTTCAGTTACTGGCAGAAATGTTTTCATACCTGGTTGTGAGCAAATAGGGTGGGACATAACTGAGTGAGCGCTGGGCTCTTAATTACCAGGTAGCTGGATTCTTTATTCGTAAAATGTTTCTTGAGCCTGGTGTTACCAGGGGATACAAAACTGCTTTTCAGTAGCTGATATCACCCTGTATGAGAGAGAGAGAGGCTCAGCACAGCTTCATATCTTCATCTCCTTCTTTAATTCCATATGAGTTAACTGGAGGACAGTTCAGAGTTCAGAGGAGAAGTGCAGAGGGAAGGGGACTGCTTGCCAGAACTGAGTCAGCTCCTGCTCATGGGGAAAAGGGTTCTGGAAGGATACCTGTTATTTAATAAGGAAAAAAATGGTGTAAACCAACCAGTTACTTCAGACTCCAATTTTAGCCTTAGATTAGCTTGCCCCAAGATTTATCTATATGGCCACATATCTAACTTCCTGTGCTTGCCCTCAAAATATCTGTTCTCTGGCTAAAGACAGCAATGGAGATGATATTACTGAGCTCATGATAGTCTTTGGCAAGTAGATACATGTCGCATAAGCTTTAACAAACAGTTGCTTCCTCTGTGCCCCCTACCCTTACACAGGACATAACACAAGACTAGAGGAGCCCTATTTCCTTTGCTTTCAAATTGGTCAGAAGCTGATATGTTTTAGCAATATAATGACAAACTTACAGTTCTTGGCTGTTGCAGTACCAGCAAATGGGCCAACAAAGCTCAGAGCAAGGCACAAGAACACCGGAAATACACACAAACCATTTTTTTCTGGGAATATTAAATTTGCTACATTGTCCATTTAATTTGAATGCTAAAGGCAAAAAAGAAATCAGCATTTCCAGTTCTGCTCATTCCTTATATGGTGAAATGTTAGATAACTTGCGTTATTTATAACCTGCACATTTGGTATTTTTCTTATAACGGGGGGAGGAGGAGGACATAGTGGGCAAGAAGACTGGATCTTTTTCCAGTCTAACTGAAGAATTAAGAATTAAACTGTGTCACAAAAGCAGCCAACTTTATACCTATGCCTTGTGTAAGGGCAAATCCTGAGCCAGGCAATTAAAACTGATGTAGTTTATGACTTTAAATAAGGAACTTGAAGGCATACCAGATACAGCATGATAAGAGGTAATGAACATTGATCCTAAATCTTTGAGCTACAAGGTAGTCATTAAGTATTTGCATTTTAAGACCTCCACACTTCCCAAATCAGTAACGCTTCTAACAATAAGACACTGGAAATAGGTTTTTGGACTCGCAGAAGTGGAAGATGCCTCATATAAGCTCCCAGCCTTCTCCCTGTCATGACCATGCTGCATTTTCAGTCATAATGAGCTGCCAGACAGCTATTCCCAGGTAAGGTGGTCTCCAACCCTCTTGTCACTGCTGTCCATCAGTGTCATTGTTCCAATGCTAAATCCTGCCAAACTACACTAAAATTACTGTTTTCCCCCCATAGTGTTTATGTCATGCATAGTGTGGAGCAGACCCGTATCCCAGGCTCAGGTTTCACAGACATCACTCACCGACCCCTCTTCCACAACCTTAGAGGCTTTTATTTCAGATGTGAAGTGAAGGTCACACCATTACCCCACTGCCTACCTAAGTCCCCTGATCAGCATATAAAGACATTTCTTTGCCATATTCATGAACTAGACCTTTAAAAAAAGAAAAAAAGGGGGGAAACAGGCAATTTTATTTGATAGAAATCACTTTAGGACAAATGACCTTTACCTTAATGTGCATGGCACAAAGCTCTTTCAGGTATGGTGCAGAGGTATGTCATAGAAAACTCAGAGGGCACATAAAGCTGCTCACGTTATCTTCCCAAAATGTCAGTTATTTTCTGCCTAATGGCATTTAACTTGGGGTGGAACTCTTTCCATGCAACAGTCTTTGTCCTAACTCCTCACTCAGCAATAGCAATGATATACAGAAGATCAACAGGTTATTTCTAAACTAATACTAAGCCTTAAGCAAAGGTAAGGAGGGCATGACATCTGTGAATTTAAAGGCAGTCTTTAGCTGTGGTTAAAGATTGCTTGCAGATGTTGACTACTGATTGGGGAGGGGGTTTTGCCTTGCTCTGCCTCTTAGAATATTGTTTTCAATGTCCTCATTGTCTTATTAGCTTTCCCTTCCCCCTGGATTCAGTGACATGCAAAAGGAATGATGGTAGATGTTACTTTTTCCTGCTCCGTGGCAGAGAGGAGTGTAGGGTTTCAGAGATTGTAAACTATTTCTTCTGTACTGAGAGATTGACTGCATGGGTAGAGCCCATTAAATATAGCTATGCTGGCAGTATCGCTTCAGAGAGTTCTGTGGGAAAAAATCTGTCTGCACTATGTTGGTACCTCCAGCCAGGCAGAGAGCTGTCTTGATAACTCATTCAGATAATGAATAAAATGTGGAATGAATTCCATGCAGGATCAGCGCTCTGTTGATATGAGAACCGGTTGCAAAACGTACAACAGGATCCTCCTGTGGCTGTTCTTTTAGGCTTGGCAAATACCATGGATTGTATATGTTAAAGTTGGGATATTATTAAAATAAACCCCTCAAAACTCCAGAGAGTTAAGATATGATGTGGCTTCCTTTGAGCTCAGGTCCCCTTATCACTGAGATATGTTGTATGTGGATGCAATTTATATGAAGTTCTTTAAGACTAGAACAGCCTGTTATTTCTACCATGCCCAGGAAAATGAGGAAAGGTATGTAGCAGTAATAAATCAATTATTTCTTACAAATTAGACCAAGATAGCATTGCTTAACAGCAGTCTTCCAGATGGTCAGGATGAAAGGTGGACTGGGCTGAAGGGGAAGGGAGGACTTTCAGATAACCAGAATAAACGGGATACAGTTTAGCAGTAGAACTGAAATGATCCAGAGGAATGACACCTGTGTGCAAGAAAACAGATATGTGAGAGCTTAGGTTATGTCACTGGGTTGGCAGAGCAGGTTTAAACAAAGACATTTCCTAGATATCATCAGGGAGGCAAATTCTTCATGGTGTTGAATTAGGAGTAACCATGGGGATTGGAAATGACAGATTTCAATAAAAATTGGGTAATTTCTAACTATAAGGGGCAAAATATACTTTTCCCTAAGAGAAAACAAACATTCAGGGAAGGATTGAAGGGGCAGGAGCTCAAATAGGAGGTGAGAAACTGAGGAAATGGGAGGGCAGCCCCAAAGGCAGCTGCTCCACTACGCAGAAATCAGCTGTCATTTACCTCCAACACTGTGTGTCCCTGTGGCCAGGACAAAGACTGTTTCATCCGCTCTCCTTGGGCTAATTACATCTCTGCCATTATGCATGTGGTGGAAACCATTACCTTGACATGCAGGGAAGCCTGAGATCTGGTGTGCTTGTACTCACCCTCCCTCAAAAGACAGGACACCTTCCAGCTATGGCTAGAAGGGACTGGTCCAACACTTCCTCAGACAGCGATGTTGAAAACAATAGTAATAAAAACAACAACAAAAAAAGTTTTGAACCTGCAAGTCTATTTCAAACATACCTCCCAGAAGCAGTAGACTTTTCGACTGAGCAAAAACATAACCACAGAAATGTGATGCTAATTAGCTAGAAATTAACATTAACTCATTAATATATGTATCTTAAAATACTAAACTATGAAATATATTAATATTAATACATTAGTATTACTTCTTTAATGTTCACATGTCCTAATCATGGGAGTACACCCATTAATGTTTCTGAAGAATATCTATCCATCGGTTCCCAAAAAGTGGCAGTTTGTTGACCCGTTTGTCAGCAAAACATGCAATTACATGAGTCCCTCAAGGAGGTGGAAAGTCAAAACCCGGGAAAGTTCCTGACTGCCCAACACAGGTGGGCAAGTGGGAGTCCAAGCAGCTGAACCCAGCCTGTGAGGCAGTTTCATATGGCCCCCATGACAAGCGGATAAAAAGTATTTTTGCAGGTATTTGTCCGTGAGGATTCAGAGGGACTGGTGAAACACCAAACAGATGCTGGACCCACCTCTGAACATCTGGCTGGGAGTGGGAGGAGCTCTGGAGTATAGGAAGGCTGACTGTGATAAACCAAGTAATCCCTGCTAACTCTGCGTAACAGACCAACGTGTCTCTCCCGGCTAACTCCAAGACGGAATTAGTTGCACAGATGAACCTGAAGGAACAGCTTTTCACTCCATGAGAAGCAAGAAACACTCAATATCATTTTGTTCCTGCACCTAAAATAGTGGTGAAGAAACACGTGTTTTACCAGAGGCACTTTTTCCAGTGTCTCTCAAATCTCTGCCACTTTCCCGGCACTCCTAAGACAATTCTTCAACATAATTCTTACCCCCATCACTGGGTTTGCTCAAGTCTAATTGCACTTGAACAGCTGCTGAGAGCACTCAGTCCAAATGCCATGTAGCTTATGGGGGACACGCTCCAAAGAACAGGACAAAGACAGACCTATGTCCCTTCTACATAATGCAGATTCTGGCCTGAACTTGGTCCTGGGACAACACGGAATAACCCCATATTCTGCTATAATTTAATTACAGCCTCCCCACAACTGCCTCCAGTATGATGTGAAGATCAAAATCAATGGAGGGCTCTCACTGGCTGCTCAGGTCACACTCTGCACTTAGCATATGCTCTGCCCTTGTCAAAATGGCTGGTTTTCTGTTTTCAAAGACAGAAAACACCCACATCTGCTATATTTGGATGCTGGACATCTGAAAAAAGAATCAACCATGAACCTGCTGAAAGGCAAACCACTGCCAGCTAGACTGAATGATTTTTCTTGCAGAGATGTTTTTGCTATTTTCTCCTCTGAAATCAATAGAAAAGGATGAGAGAAAGAACTGGTGTCTTTTCTCATGCATGCACCCATCATCAACAACTTTAAGTCCAAAGAACAGAATTTCTCTTCCCACTAATGATGCAACAACTAACAGTCCAAATCCTACAAGCAATACTCAGAGCTGGCAGGAAGGAAAATGATTTCTGAGTTGTTTTTCTTGTTCTTAAAACTCGTAAATTCAACAAAAGTGTTTCAGATGTTATTGCAAGGCAATACATATGGAATCTCCCTACCTCAGAGTCCACAAATTTCAGAGACAGAAGTATTTAACACAGATAGAATGAAACAGAGACATGAATCTCTTTAAGAATGATTCAAGGAAAAACCAGAGAGCAAGGCAAGAGGACAAGGGATTGTTCTGAGGTCTCCTTTGTAAGTGAAGAGGGCGGGTGGTACAAGATAAAATCAGGAATTTGACTTCTCAGGACAGATGGATTTGAAAAGGGGAGAAAAAGAATCTACAGGCCAAACTAAAAATGGTTATCATGGTGAAGTTATGGGCTGTTTCAGGCTGCCAAAACAAATAGCTTGCATCCCAAAGCAGTAAAGGTTACATGCATGGAAAATGGAGCTATCCCTGAGGACTAACTAATATACTGTAATTATTATTATAATTTTTTTCAGAGACTTTTGAGAAAGTCAGGGCATGCTGAGCTACCTACTCTGACTACATCTACAGAAGTGTTAAGTAGAGATGTTCCAGCCTAGAATGTTTTTCATATTCCTAGCTTGGCTAAAATAAACTAATGCTGTTTAAGAAGCGAAGAGAATATTACTTCAGCAATTAACAAGAACTGTTTGAGGTTACTGATATACTAAAAATGCTTTGAATTTCAGTAAGTTTGAAGTTATTTCCTAAAACAGCTTGTTCCATTTCTGCAGGAGATATACACAAGTAAAATGCAATGACTTCTGGAATTTCAGCTAAGTACAGGTCCTGCAGGGAAAAAAATCCACACTTATGACAAGGTTGTATCTATCTCCACGTATCTGCTGTTTTGGTAAAACTGTCAAGGTACTCTGAAATGCATGGCCTCCAGCCTTGCACTTACACTTAATCCAGCCTTTCTGCAGGGTTTGCTACAGGAATAGTTATATTAAGATGAAATTATTATAGGTTTGTATTAGTTATTATATAACAATATTGCTTCTTTTTGGAGCAACCTGCATGGTTGTATGAGAGTATAAATACTCCCAGGTCCCATATTTCTTTAGGAGAAGGGTAGCTTAATGGTTAGAGGAAAGGATGGGACACTAGGATCTCCTGGGCTTCTTTCCCAGCTGTGCAAACTATTCTCTTCCACAGAAATCAGTGAAACTCTGTACTGAACTTTCCTGGGAACATGATAAAATCCTTAATCCCTCTTTGCCTTCCTACCCTATCCTGCAAGATATCAAGCACACTAGCTCAGCCACTATAGCAAAGCCCTTAAGCATATGCATGTGAAGTGCGAAACTGCTGTAGCCAAAGCTAGTGGTTGCAGTAAGCATGTCTCTAAGTGTGCTGCCATTTCCAGAGCCAGGAATGAGTGGGGGGTGATTATATTCATCTACCTCCAAAGGATGTTTCAAACATTAAGTAACAGGATTCTTGGAGACTGGGCACAGGATACAATCGAATGAGATTACCATTTCTATCCCTATTCCTAATACCTATTAATGGAAATAGATGATAGAGTATCTATATACATACAAAATATCTCTCTCATCCTGTCAAGAAAGAGCATTATCTGGTAAAGAAGCAGTGGTTTCAGGTTTGAGAAGGGGGAATAAGGAAAAGGAAAAGCTGTTTATAACACAGTCGGAAGATACCATTTGGAAGTTCATACTATAATTCTCCACAGGGAAGCCAGAACGTACCTACAGGGTGTGTTGAGTTAGTTCCTCATTCCTTCTTTTTTGTTTTTTTTAAACTTCTTTTGAAATCACTGAGTGCGGAGCATACCTTGCCCTGGGGGAATATATTGCTGAGCTGTTACTCACGGTATAAAAGAGTGTCACTTCTCACTCCTCCCTTTCTTTGAGGCCCCATTTTGAGGTGAGGAAAGGCCTGACTGGCCAAATCAGCAAACCCTAGGGCTTATCAACCCTGGGGCACACAGCAGGATAGCTCGGGGGGGGGGGGGCTCAGCCTTGGTGCCTGGCTCTGGGGAGCTAATTCTGGCTAGGAGTGCTCCAGCCTGGGACCATGGTGGCTTCAAGAGCATAACCTGGAGGTTTGGTGTATCTCCTGAAGTTGTTCTAGACTGGAAGCTGGGATTGGCTTGAGATAGAGCTTTCTTTGGAGGGAAGAGTCTCCTATGAAAGACTGTAGTTTTCTTTCCTGAATGACTGGCTTCTAACAAGGTAGGGATTAGGAGGAGGAAAAAAGAGGGTGGCCTCTGAAATTTAAAGCTAAAATCCCTCACTCTCTGTTTCAGTGGACTTTGCTCCTCTTCCGTTTGCTTTTCCCTCGGCATGTGCCAGAGGCTGGCCCACAGCTGAGGCTGATGCAGAGTCACATTGATGCCCAAGTGTCGTCAATGTCCAGTGCTTTCCCCCTCAGTGCAGCACGCAACCAAGGCACCTCACAGGCCTCAGGGCTGCAAGAACAAGGAGAAATTCTTTACTGTTTATAAACTTCATTGAGTTCATACATCCCCATGAACCTGCAGCCTTCCAACTCCCTAATGCATTGCAACCCAAGCTATGTGAATGAGGAGAAAATCATCAATGTAGTTAGCAACCTACCATGAAATTCACTGATTAAATTACTGGATAAATATTTGAATGGATCTAGCTGACAGGTATGTCACGCATGCAGTCTTAAAATAGGAAGGTAATGGGAAATGAGGGAGAAATGAGCCAAGGAACAGGAAAAAGAATGTGATTTCTGGTAATGCAGCTCATGTTCATCAGTGCCTTTTTAGCAATATAAAGCATGTGTGTGGTGAAACTGAGAGCAAGGCACCGTCATTAAAATAAACTGAGAGAAATTGCAGCTATGAAGAAACAGAGAATTAAGAGCATTTATCTGGGAATAAGGCTGGAGAATGAATTTATGGGGATTTACGCCAGCTGAACCTGGCAGGTAATTTTTAACATGCTCGCAAGAAGCAGACATAGCTATTTCCAGTAAAATCTTGGGAAGCTGTGGTGGGTGTGGGCTCACTGAAGAGGCACAATGCTCACACCAAGCTCGGATGGTGCTGGGCTTGTGTCCCTGCATTGACTCCTCCACCTGCCAATTCCATGAAGAGTTGTTCCCTCTGCAGCCCAAGAATCATAGAATCACAGACTGGTTTGTGTTGGAAGGGATCTTAAAGATCATCCAATTCCAACCCCCTGCCACAGGCAGGAACACCTTCCACTAGACCAGGTTGCTCCAAGCCCTGTCCAACCTGGCCTTGAACACTGCCAGAGATGGGGCAGCCACAGCTTCTCTGGACAACCTGTGCCAGTGCTTCACCACCCTCACGGGGAAGAATTTATTCCTAATGCCTAATCTAAATCTCCTGTCAGTTTAATGCTATTCCCCCTTGTCCTGTCACTGCATGTTCTTGTAAGAAGTCCCTCTCCAGGTTTCTTGAAAGGAAGAGCTCATCCTGTTGCACAAATGCATCAGGGCAGTGCACAACAGCCAGCAAGACTCTGCCCATGAGCTGTCAAAACACACACACACGTGACTCCAGGCAGCACCAGCAAAGGCAGGATTAGGCATCACCACATCCATCAGGTCAAGCCTGTGAAGGTCTTTAAGAATGGGCCAATCATATTTGTGTCATTCAGAGTAAACAGTCTGGAAAATAATTGCTTTAAAACACATCTAACTCATTTTTGACTGATATTGCAAATGTTTCCCCTTTCCTCAATGCCGCATTGACTGGCCCCGCAAACCATTTGGCATTGGTCCGTGTGGTTTGTGCAGTCGCCTTGCTCCTTGATGTTACCTCATCAAAGAGCAGCTGAAAATGGTATTTCCAGCCAGACGGTTTCCAAGACTGGCCAGTGAACTCGCTCTGCCCTGTGCCCCCTGACTCATGATTAGGTAGGTTTCCTGTATGTCAATTCAGCTACAGATGGATGATAAATTTAAGATTGTGACATGCTGACCAAAAAAGAAATTAATAAAATCAAGATGGGCTATTTTTGGTTTCAAAAGAAACTCCTCTTGCTAGGTCTTTTCAAGCCCTCACCTCCACGTACAGCTGCAGTGGATAAGGAAAACAGGATGTAGGGCTGTAGAGTTGGAGGAATTGAGTATAAATCAAAGGAGACAAGCTGGTCCCTGTGTGTTGCCTGGGTTAGACCTCAACCTTTGAGCAAGGTGAGCAGTTGTCACTTACTGGGGACTCTTCTAGTAACAGCACTGCCCAGCTGCCTGAGCGTTTATACTGGGCCACAGCCGCATCTCACTTTTTCCTCCCACTGTGTCACCTCCTTCCCTTGTGCTGACAAGTGATTTAGGTAGCCTGCCCTGCTGGCCCTGCATTTGAAATG
This sequence comes from Strigops habroptila, assembly GCF_004027225.2. Taxonomy (NCBI): domain Eukaryota; kingdom Metazoa; phylum Chordata; class Aves; order Psittaciformes; family Psittacidae; genus Strigops; species Strigops habroptila. The sequence continues at coordinate 79,831,674 of NC_046358.1, forward strand.
TAAATCAAACACATGGGACATAAAGCTGGGTTTCAAAGTTGACTATTAACTAGGGCGGAAGGGGTGGCATAGCAAAAACAAACAGTTCCAAGTTCAAGTCTGAAACCATAAGAGCAGGCTGAAAACCTTCCTCTTCTTCCATTGCCAGCCGGGATGAGGGTGAGCACTTTCCCTAGGGTACAACATATTTAGTGGTTCCCTGATCTCTTAACCCAGGTGCTCAGATTCCAAATCAAGTCTGACAACCGACTTCAAAGGGAGGAGGATGCTGGGGTGCTAAGGCTGGCGTTTTGCAGTAGTATGCAGTGCTTTAGTCATAGAATCATGGAATCATAGAATGGTTTGGGTTGGAAGGGACCTTTAAAGGTCACCTAGTCCAGGGCCTCTTGCAGTTCTTGATGTCCTGAAAGCTATTAACATTGAGCTCCCCCGAATGCTAACTTTACCAATCCCTGGTATAGAAAATCTAGTGTTTAGAAGCAGCATTTACTCAGCTTCCCCCAAGACAGTTAATGACCATCTGTATCTCACAAGATGTGAGAGTCCCTAAAGCTGCAGGCTCCTCTGCTGCCCTAATGCTTTCAAAGCCAGTGGAAATTTTGCCCCAAAAAATATTGGAGGCCCAAAGCAAATCAGTATGAACACGTTTTTTTATCAAGTAGGAATGTACCTCTACCATTACAGAATGTAGGCTAACATTTCTTTACCTGTCACCTTGAATAATTCTGGAGAAAAAAAAACCAACAGCAACCCCTATTTTCTTTGAAATAATTTCTAGCATGGCTTAGATAATTTAGCTCTGATAATTCTGTAGTGACACCCTCACTATTAAGGTCAGAGACATGAGTAACAATAATACAGAGAGGTTTGAGTCAGTTCTGCTAAGCTCACCCATTTAGGTATGTAGCAGTTCCCTGCGCTTGGCCAGGTCAGCATCACGTGCTGCCTGGATATGGAGCTAGATTCCATTGCTATCAAGACAACCTAATGGGAAATAAAATATTCACCCTTTTCTGAATTAGTATTAATAGCGTATTTGGTATTAGTGGTATTTTTGATGAAAATTTTCTGCCAGTGAGAGATGGTGAGATGAGTAGCTGTGAGAAGTGCTGTCTTCCAGCGAGCAGCAATGGTCCCAGCGGTGCTGGACACTAAGCCAACTGAGCAGGGGACAGCTGGAGCCTTCAAACACCTTACTCTGATAAATGGCGCATGGCCCCTCATAGGCAGGGTGCTCCTCTGACTGTCAACCAGCGTAACCGTGGATACATTATTGTATCTTTCTGCATCTCAGCTTCCCTATTGGTGCAGTGACAACAGCACTATTGAAAATTGATTTCTGGGGAGGGAAGCAATGCTGTGGCTGAATGACATGTCCCCATAGACTCAGTTCTCTATCTGCAACAACAGGAAGGACTTTGCTGGCACCCTTGTAAGGCGGCTTTTCTGTCTAGCAGATCAGCTCCACCTTGGTGCTCTCTGAAGGCAGAAAGCACTAAGTGCAATTTCACATGAGCTACTAACCCATGTATCTGTTAATAACATTCCTTTGTTGATAGCTTGGATCATTTTCAAACAGACTTTGTCATCTCCTCCAATATGGGAAAGCATTGTCTGCAACCATACAGGATTATAATTATGTGGTAGTCTTCCTGTAAATAATGTGTCATTCTAGGGAGGTAAACTGTTCTGCTCCTCTTCAGGCTGCATCTCAGAGCAAGTTGAAGCCAATTTACTAGAGTAGCAGTGAGGATATCATTGCATGATCTTCATTTCCATTAAACAACTGCATCTAACTGACTTCTTTATTTTTAAGCTAGCCATGCTGAGCTTTAAAATTGCCTTGATGATAATGTAGCTTTTAAATGATTTGTCGTGGCTGATCATTTTGCACATGAAAGTTGCTACTAGCTGATTAGGGAAAAAAAAAACACCACCATTGCTTCTTCTATTGCTCAGGCAATTTCAATCCTCAATCTGCAGCTTGTAAAGGATGTTGCCATGGAAATGATGCTTATGCTGTCGTAAATAAAAGTATTCTAGGGTCACCAGGGTGTGTGGCATAAACAGGGGCACAAATACTGCCTGGAAAAGTGCCAGAGTGGTTTAAACATTTAGGAAGATAATTTCAATGGTATTTCATTTTCACTGTTATCGTCAGGAGGACTGATGAAGGTTAACATGTAGCTATAACCTTGGCACAAAAACAAAGCAGAAAAGTCTTAGCTATTGGTATTAATAACAGAGTTGTTATGATGATATTGCAGCCCTTTTGACCATTATATCTCTGCTTGATGAGACCAGTGTTCCTCTTCCATTGTATTTCTCACACATTCAACAGTGAAATGTAATAATATATTCATTCGGGGGCAGTTCTACTGAATTCATAAACACAACACACGGGAGCATAGGAAAACCAGTTGATGTTACAAAATGCTGCATCACGAACTACCTGATCATGCAGCGAATCTTCCCTGGCTACATCCCAGTCACAGCCCAGAAGCAACCATGGGAAATTGGCCTTTTCCTTGGAGGGGAAACACTTCTGAACAAGAAATGAGAGAAGGAGCCCATGTGCCTTGTGCTGCTCCTGTGCATGGGTGATGGGCAACATCTTCACGCAGGACCAGGAGACAGCACTGACACTGTTTCAAAGGAGAAATACAGAGGCCAGTGACACAGTGGGTCTGGGATGCACTGGTTCATGTGATTTTTCAGGGGGAAAGCAGGCAGTTACTGTTTCTGGTGGGTTCTTAATTGTTCAATGGGCTGCTCAATGGCATTAAATGGGCCATATAGTGAAGCTGCCTTGGGCTGTGTCAGATCAAGGATACATGCTTTTCTCTTTGTATTTTTAATATCCACACAAGCATTTAGAGCACAGGCAGTCACTTTAAATAAAACTACGGAGATTGCAAATGCCACAGCTTGCTTATTTACTTACTGTCTCTTAGTCTGCCCAAAATGTGGAAATAATGTTTCCAGAGATGCTGGAATTCATGTGCCTGTTGAGGATCCTGGCTCCTGTCCTGGATGATATTGCATATTCAAGGAATGATTCATTCACTCCTGAGAGGGAGGAAGGACTGTTCCAGCTGTACCACCTCTCCTTTGCTGATTGACAGCGTGGTGATGTTTCCACAAGGAAGCTTCGTGCCTCCAGGTTAAGCCAGCAATTATGGAACAAACAAAAGAGAAGCGAAATGGAGAGATGAATCAGAGAGACAAAACAAAAGAGAATTGGAAAGGTGATGCCAAGCCAGACTGACAACAAAAATTTCATTTCTCTCAGCCCAAAATGTGCAGACAGGATTCTTCATTTCTTTTGTGTGTAAATTAACAATGTCCTTTGCCATCTGCATGGGAGGATGCTGGAGGGAACAGCTCAGTTTTCATGGATTTGCCACCCCACTCCTGCAGTGTAAAACCTACAGCCAGGACCCTCAGTTATAGACAAGTAAGACCCAAACCCAATACCCTTTACTGCTCCATAAAGTGGCTTAAAAGTTCAAGAACTGGGTTTTCCCTTTTGCACTCCAAGTTTTACAAAACTTTCATCCCTGCTGGGACAGGAACTGTGTGGGATATGGGGCTGATACCATGCACATTACACACCTCACCATGGATTTATCACGGAAAGGCTGGATGAGGCTTTGAAGGCAGCTGACGGCTCCCAGCTGGCTGGGGGCTCACTCATGTGGCCTCCACAGCTTCTTAATGGGAACAGGGTGGAAAAACTGGGCTCAAAGGTTGCCCAGAATGACTAAGACAGAAAAAATTCCTCCTGCCACTCCTGTGCTAATCAAAGGGGTGTGGAGAAGTTTCGATTCCTCATATCCCGCACTGCCAAACAGAAGAACATATATATATGTATGTATAAGTTACACAGCCAATTCCTATATTAAGGAAGAAGCCTTCACACTATCAAAATCAGTCTTGAAATTAATCTTGCCTGTGGTATATGGAAACTAAGTCAGACAGTCCAAGCTCCCTTAAAACATCTTTCAAACCCACCTGATCTGTTTACTCCATGCTTTTACTGCTGGCAGTACCTGGGACTTCGCCTCCACGATTTTCTGCAGTTTGTGATCTTAGCAGGTCAAAGTTTCCAAAGGTAGGGAGAAGAGAGGCAATCCCTGCCCTGCCTGTGCAAAAGGTATGTGCCTCTGAGCTACTAATTTAGAACCAATAATCAGAAATAAGTAACATAAAAACCATCTAACATTTATGTTTACAGAGCACCTCCTCTAAGCAGACAAAAGCATGTGTCAACAGGGAAACTGCCATGTAGAGCTTGCATGGCAAGCAGCTTGGCATATTTAAACAGCTTTTGCAAAGATGTTAACATGTTGCTAGGGAAGCAAGAGCCTGCATGGATATAGGTGCCCTTGTGCACCGAGACCTGCCGTCCCTACAATGGGAAAATGGAGCTGCCCTGGCACTTGCAGCTTTTTGTTTTCATCTTTGCAGCTTGAAAAAGGCAGTTCTTTCAGCAGCTGATTAATGGTCCTTCTGCAGAAACTGCATTTTGCACATATTTAAAAATCTTGGGCTAGATAACACTTTGACCTAAAATATAATAGGTTCTTTTTTCCTTTTTTTTTCTTTTTTTTTTCTGATAAAGGCTGACATTTGTAAGTTTTAATACCTTAGTTTTGAAAAAAGTCTTTTTTAACTTGAAGACCAAAGGCAGCCGGGCTGTGGCTTTGCATACATGTGCACCCCACACACTTGTGTGGCTGGTGGGTACCCTGAACACATCACTACACCAGCTCTGGGACAAACCAACACACCTCAGACCAGCAGGAGAGACATCCTACCCTGGCACCAAGAGGACTGCCTGGGCTGTGGAAACATGCCCGGCACAGTTCTCGCTCCCATGGTGTGCAGTCCCTGGGGTAATCAATGTCATCCCCTGCCTGTGAACCATCCCCCAAATTTCCTTTTCCTCTAAGCACTCCATGCGTGTGATACAAGCCTGGGTTATACTAAGCCTATTGCTCAAAGAACCAGGAATGCTGGCTCCCATGGGCACACAGCAGCTACACTATACAGAAAGAGAGAAAAATTCAGGGAACAAGTGGCACTGCAATGTATCTTACCTACCCAGAATATATCTATCCATGTACTGATCTCTATAAACACACCCATTTCTCCATATGGGTGGATATATATTTATATGTACCAGTCTCAAAATACCACTAAGTTTTTATTAGCCTCATTTGGAGATGGGGTAATGATGACAAAGTGCTGTGATCCCTCTAGGTTGGTCCTTCTCAGGAGGGGAGTTTGGGTCTTCCCTCTCTAGGAAGGGTAAGAGAGAGAGTTGAGTTTTCCCCAAAGCCAAGCAGCTCCTTGGTGCAGCAGCCTTGCTCAGCTCTCGCTTTGAATCATGCTGGCAAATAAACATGAAAGTGAAAATGGTATTGTGAGATAGTTATGCAAGAGCGGGCGGATCCCGCAACTAAGCCATTGTTCCAAACGTTTAATTAACATTATGAAGGCTGATTAAAGGAAAATCTTTAACCTCCAGGGAAATCCCATTTTCCCTCACTTCCCATACTTCAGCAATTTTCACAATGTAAGAAGGAAAGTGTTATTTCAAGACATGATTCATATCAACTACAACCTAATCTTTGCCACAGCTATGTCCTGCAGCTTAAATAATCGCTAGCTGTGACACAAGATGGGGACACTTCTGAGGCAGCATTTTTTCCCCGTTATACCATGACCTGAATTGCCATCATAATTTCTAGACTTTGTGTCATCCTGGCACAATGACAAGTGTTCACCCACGCTCAAGAACTAAAAGTTAGTTCACAAGGACAGCGATACCTTCCCAGACACAGCGTATCAAATACAAAGTGTGAATGACACACCACGGTCCGGCTCTATAACAGCAGGGGCTGTTTGCTTTGGTCACTGCAGCAAATTCCTTTGAAGGCAGGAGACTGAAGCACCATCTCCAGCAACTCCCCATCTAACCTTGAGCAAATCACTTACCCTTTCTCTTCTTTTGGAAGTGTTACCTCTCTCAAGGCATTGCAAACATTAATGACTGTAACCAGGCACTGGAGATGCTTAGGTGGAAAGTGCTATTGCAAAATTACATTAGTGGAGAGATTTGCTTTCAGCTGCAGAGGCTGCATGGGCCCCCTAGAATTCAGCTGTGTATGGGCTACATATTGCCTCTCTGGTCTCCCAGGCCTATTTTAATTATATGGCATTGCCAGCCCATCAGAGACCTAATCCCAGGATCTAATCTTGGAGGCAACAGACAGCTGTCTGCACTGTTGACTTGGAGGAGCGCCCTCGGGGCTGCGCTGAGGGTGATGCAGCCAATGGGAAGGGAGGACACGCACCCACCCAGCACACAGAGCAGGTATCAGCCCAGGGGACAGCCAGGACCCTGCTCACCTGCTCATGCCTGGCTATGGCATCTCACAAGAAGTGATGGCACACGAGTGGCATTGGGTCAACAGCATGGCCCTGGGTCCTTCTCTGGTAAACAAGAGCCAGGGTGGAGAATGTGTCTACAGACACCCAGATCTAATTCTTGAGGATATGCTCAGCTTCAGTCCTTCCCAAGCATCAGGCTTATATAAATACATACACATATAAATACATGATATAAATACAGCCTCTGGCAGCAAGAGCAGTCTCGTATGCAGATCTTCAACACTTCTTCCCATCTGTAGATCTTGGAGGACTATGACATTGCAGAACTTCAGGGACCATTCGGAGAAGGGGAAGGTTTATTTTTTCCCACCATTGTCTACATTTGCCTGATGCAAAAACCATTTCAATTGTAACAGAATCATCTTCACTACTCTGATTATGAAGAACAGGCACAGCTTTTGCACACATAGAGACATTAATAAAATAGAAGCTCTATTTACAGGATGAAATTCCTCCCTCAAAAAGCACTGGAGATAAACCACAAGAATATTAATGCAACATCATGAATACCAAATGCATGAAATTCTGACTCAATAAAAGGCAGACAGCTGGGCATTCTGATAAAAATGGGCCTTTATTTTTTTAATTCTTCCTTTAGTACCTGGATTCTGTGTTTGTCAGAGCAACAAAATATAGTTTCTTTGATAGGCAACAAATCTGAAAACAATCCTGCAAGCATCACGACACAAAAACTCCCACAAAAAGGGAAAGCTATAAAATTTGAGAGGCGACGAGGCTTTCAGAAGTGCCAGTTTCCCAGTGCAGTGGCTGGAAGGGTGGCCTGGCCTGGCGGCAGTTCAATCATTTTGTAACGAAGGACAAATACTTTCAACATCCTGAGAAAGAGGGCGGGGGGAAGGGGGCATGGCTCCCTTGCTTTCCCTCCTCCTGCTATTCTTCCTCCTTCCTCCCCCCACCCCTTGGATTTTCAATAGCTCTTTAGTGTTTCCATCAAAGGCTTTTACCATTCATCCTCCCTTCTGGTGCCTGCCTTCCACCTGTCTATCCATCACAGCCCTAAACCCAGGTCCTTCTCCACCCCCACCCCCCGCACCCCGCCTTGGCTATTTTTCATGCAGTGGGATTTGTTTATAAGCTTCTGTATTACCTAAATTCAAGGGGAGGAGGCTACTGGGAGGAAAGTGAGAAAGCAGGATTAAGGAGAAATAATTCAGCTCCATTGCATTTCCAACTGAACGGTCATAAAATGTGCAAATCCTGTTCCTGGGAATTTCATGTCTGAGGCCTTCCCTGCAATTGCCCTTCCCGTGCCTCCTTTCTCCCTTGCTCTCATGCAAAAACAAGCATCGGGAAAAATGCTTATGACTCCACGGACACCAAAGGCCACAACGTGTGTACCGGCAGGGAGAAGGCTCTGACCAGCACGTGTGCAGGGCAGAAACTCCAGATGTGGCCATAAACTACAGAAAAGGGAGGCTGCAGGGATGGAATCTGGCAGGATAACAGGAGTAAGTGGGGAAAGTCCATTTAATGCCCAGCTCCCAACACGCCAGCTATAATTAAGTACCCTGGTAAAAAATAAAAGTAAGGTAACTTTTCAGGCTTGTTCGCTCTGTAAGAAAACGATGCAGAAATATATGTGATTCAGACCCCATCAGCTCGAAGAGTTTCTATCTCCTTTTTAGCTTACCTACCATCACAAGGCACCAAAATAGACATGGGCCAGCTTTCTAGACCCCAGACATCCCCCAACAATCCATCTTTGATCAAACTGCAAGAGAGAAGGACCACTGTTGTACACAGGTCAATGCAGTTTTGTCATTGATTCAAGCAGAGGTCAACGTGGCTAGATATGGCCTCTGCGCACCCTTGCTACCTGACCAAACACACTCAGAACAGCAAGCAGTGCTAAAAAAGGATGTGGCCCTTCACCTATCCCCAACCCCAGTGAGCCCGCAAACCTTTTCTTGGTGGAATCTCAGGTCATGTCTGCTGGACCTGGCAACAGCTGGCAGCTTTCTTCCACTTACAGATACACCTGGGAGATACTGAGGATCACCCAACAGGTAGCACATGTCAAAATAAATTCCTTTGATTGATAGTTATTTATTATTATTTTTAAATAAAATGAGAAGAGATCAAATGGGTTGCCCATCAGCAGCTCAGGTCTTTGTTTGGCAACTTCTTGGACAGTTTGACCATACATATGACAACACAAAATAAATTTCACTTGCTTGCAGTAGCAGTTTGCTATAAACTCAGTCCATCACGGATTTATAGTTCTAGCAGCAGTGAGATATATGAAATGAGAAGCCCTTTCATCCCTAAACTGCTCTGCAGTCTGGTCGAGATGATGAAAGTCCTTGCTTCTAAGGCCAGAGGAGAGCAGGAGTTCATTCAGACAGTTTGGCTGTGCTAGGAGGAGGCTTGCAAATTAGATCCAAAGATGAGAGGAGGCCCAGAGAAACAGCAGCCCTTGGTTTTGCAGAACAGTCAAAAAGGAATCCTTAATGATGCTTGCCTTGCTTTGCAGGCTGGAGGGGAGCAGTATTTCCATCAACTGAATGATCTCAATTCTTTGGCTTCCCTGAGGGCACTGCAATAGGACAGACAGCGATCGCTCTCCAGAGGCACTCTCGGATGTTTTTGTTCTTCCCACCCACCAGCAGCCTCAAACCTGAGCACGTCTTTGGCACAGCAGGTGGTATGCTTAATCCCACGGAGGGCCAGCCCGAAGCGAAGATTAGCAGAAGAATTTGTTTTCATTAAAATCCAACCTACCCTTACCATCCTATCTGATGGCGCAGGTTTAAAATGCACATGTCCAGCTATTCTAGCAGCTCTGTTTCTGCGGGGAAAGGGCAGTTCAGCAACCTGCCTCTTCACTTTCTAATGTCTTTCTTTTAATCAACAAGTAACCAAGACAGACACAATGAGGAATGTTAAATGCACTTCCTCCTGTCGAATGTTGCCAGCAAGGTCAATGGGATTGGGATTTCGCCTTCATTATGCCTCTTTTGACCATGGAAATGGTCTGACTTTCCTCCCAGAGAAATTTTTTTTTATGGGCCCGTAAAAAAAACAAAACAAAACAAAACACAACAAAAGAGACATACAAATAAACACTAATACGTGCAGGAAAAATACAAACCTTAGCACCACGCACTCCCCTCATTATTAGACAAAGGTTGGGAAGGGTTCACAAGTGTAAAATGCTCATGTGAATTATGAGATTACTGCTCAGTTTTCTTTCAAGTCGTGGGCTGGAAACAGATGGTGGCTGTAGCATTTATGACGGCACAACATGTTACTGCAAGCCTAGCCATCTCTCTCTCTCCTCAAAAATGCAGCTGCAAGGAAAGTTGTGGAAAATCACATTAATAGTCTCTTCCACCACAGAGTTTTCCAGCCCTTCATCCCTGGCCAGCACATGGACAGAGCCATCTTGTATCCCAGAAAGAATAATCTTCTAATCCCTGTCCTGAATAGTTACCACTGACTGGCTTATTTAATGGCTAGTTAAAATGTGGGGTTTGTTAGCATCATAAAAAAGCCTCCAAAAAGCAGGTCCTTAAGGTCAGAGCAGATGCCATGTGACCCCAAGCACTCCATAAGAGAAACACTCAGAAAGAAGCAATGAGACTGTCCTTCAGCTGTTTATTATTTAAACATTCCGTTCAGGCCAAGCAGGTTGATTTATAGAGAAGCAGAAAGACAGATACAACATTTGCAAAAGCATCTCTGCGAGTTAGGAGTCCAAATCTCACTTTCAAGCATGAGTAGAAACTTTCACAAGGGCAAATGCCTCTTGATTTTCACTAAGACAGACTTCCAGTGACCACAAGTTTAGAAGCATCTGGGTGCCTAAAGACACAAAGAGCAACCAACCCAATATTTAAATATCTTGCCTGTACATAAGAAAGAAATATTCAAGCTTCACTGCCCCTGTGCTTCAGCCCTGATGGAAATGCCTTGCTGCTTAAAATATGTTCATAGATACAGCAAAGCTATCCTTACAATCTGAGTGAAATACAAGAGCTGATTACTTGTTATCTATAGGATCTCTGGGTGCTTTACAAATATCAAATATTCCTGTCCCACAACACTGAGACCATCAACTCACTAACAGTAAATCCATGTTCCTGCTGTCCTCTTTGCAGCCAGATACATGCAGTGTGATGTTTCTTCCTTCTAAGATGTAGAACAGGGCAACTGAAACCAAGATAAGACTTTTACCATTCCCTTTATCACTTTTCGCAGCTTGACCAGGAAGTTGCTACAGAAATAGTGTACACACTTGAAACTTTAAAAAGCCTTTTTCCAGAGGTAGACTCTTTCCAGGTGATATGACCATTCACAGCCACTGCATATCTATCACAACTGCAAAAACCCTCAGACCTTTCCTCTAAGATACGGAAGGTGCCATTTTTTTTTTCTTTTGGAAACCTCATCCTGCAGAATTCATTAGTATCCTACAGAACAATGCACTTCCTGTAAGTAATGAGCTATAAAGTATATTAGAAGTTTCCACTTCTGCTTTTATCTTTTCCTGATCTAGCCTGAAAATTCTTTTGAAGTTGCTCGAAAGTGTTCTTCATATATGCTTGGTTTAGGAAATACCAGATCACTATTGGCAAACTTCTCATTAAGTAATGAGATAAAGGAGTCAAGATTATATGATCTGCTTAATTCCTCACCTTTCTTAAGGTACTATTCTTAAGGTACTATTTTAAGAAAAGAAACATACTGAAGAAAATAAGGAAGGAAGAGACCTCAGAGGCCCAGAGAGGGCAAGCACTACAATGGGCTTTCTAGTGTAGCTGAGCTTGCTGGTAGAAAGCCACTGAATAGTTAAAACTTTCCCTCATTCCTATGGAATAGTTTACTGAAAGGTTGCAGATTGGTTCTGAAACTAACATCACTCCATACAATGCATAAGAGGAAAAGACTAAGCTTAGAATGTGTTAGCACAGTAGGCTCTTTGGAGCCTCAGCTTAGCAAGCCAACTCAGATCACGCCTAACTTTAAGCACGAGTAACTTCAAAGAAACATCTCACATGCCCCAAGTTCAGCTTTCCACTGACTGTTTTCCTGAATCACAACTTAGGGGAATGCAGGGAGCTAATGGGAAACATTTGCACTTGCTAACCCCAGCTGCAAGATCCCCAAGCCCCTATTAGATATGCAGACATAGCCTAACCATTTTGGATCGGCTAGCAGGCTCTTCACAACAAATGGATACAAGCTGTTAGGCATGATCTTCTGAAGCATATGTCAGAGAAACATATCCCTGAATAAATAGTGACAATTTGATTTAAAAGCAGCATTTGTGGCAATCAGTAAAGTATGCAAGCTGAGCATTGGCCTGCAGGACTCCTACGTGGCCTGTTGAAGAAACTACTCTATCTGGGATAAATTGCTTCTGTCATTTTTGCTGTGGAAACCCATTGCAGCCAAGGGGAATTCAGATCCTGAGCACATTTTTGAGTAGCTTCCTGGCTCTAAGGAGACCTCTGAGCAGCTTATTGCACTGTGGACTAGTTTGGACCAAGAAATCTCTTCACTCCCAAGTGCATGAGCACAGAGCCCTCAGTTTGCATGGGGATCTTGCTATTGAGTAGGTACCATGTCTCCTCAACCACACAACGCAGCACGAGGCATTCCTCCGCATGAGGGCATGTTGGCATCAGGGAAACATCACCCTTCAAGCAAAAGGGGAAAGGGGGAAACTGAAGTGCTTGGTGGCAACCAGGGAGTATGTGTCTTCAGGCAGGACCATTTGAGCACAAGGAGGCATATCTTGGCTTCCTTGAAATGCTGCAGAGTCTCTCCCTCCTTCTCTGGCCCCACACAACTGACACAGCTGGGCAACAGGCTCCAGCAGAACATGGCCCATAGCAGAAAATCTGGCCACTTGAAACTTTCCTGGTCTTCAGTTTAAACCAGCACCACCTTTATATAGAAAAGACATGTAAAGCCAAAATGCTAACGAAAAGGTGAAGCATGGCTAGCATAAATAGGACTTCCCATTTGAAATGTTAGGCTGTCCCAGCAGTGAACAGGGCACTTGAAAAGTCACTGCTGAGAAACACCTACACCAAACAGCAGAAAGCAAACCTACAGTTTGAGTGCTGCTACCTAGAGAAGGAAGACAGCGCTCACGGTGACATCCCTGGGTCAAAATTAGCCTCTCTGCAGAACCAAGACAGAGACATTCTGAAGCCAACCGAGGTTTCTTGAAAGTCTTGTAAAAATAAATTAAAATGGGTTGTCCAAATTCCTTAGACTGATGAAAAAAAAAGAAATCACAGCTAGGGATATCCAGCAGTTCTGGAGGGATCTTGATACTTCACTGAGGTCTACAAGTTTGAGTTCATCCCCAAAGGGAGTTGAGGCCGCTCAGCACTGCATCCACAGGCCATCCGTGAACAGCCTTCTTTCTTGTGGTCAAATAGGGAATAACTTGAATTTATGTCTTGCTTCTCCCCTTGTGAGCAAACAAAACAATTTCTATGAGTAATTCTACCCGCTAATTGCCAAGGAAAAGTCTGGTAACAAATGCTCTGCAGGTCAGAGGCTTCCCTAAACAAAGTTGCTGTTTTCTGTTTTCTAACAGCACATATTCACATCCGGGGACCTCGGCAAATTCCAGTGTGGACGAGTCTCTGTGGGAAATTGCTTTTTCAGTTTTTCTTGATTTAACTGCTCCAGGAAATGAGTCTATTTTTACAACAACACTAAACAGCAAAATATGAAACCATTATCTGCTTCACGGCAAGAGTTTCGGGTCAATTCTCAGGTAACTGTCACCTTCAGTGAAGTCAACAGAGTTGTATCTATTTATGCAAGTTGGTAATCTGGCCAATTATGTAATTGGTTGATCAGTTACTGGAACACAGAGCTACCAGGGCCTAAGGAGTGTCCCATTTTCATACGTCTCAAAGTTCATCCAAGCCCTGATGTATTGATAAGTGAAGTATTCAAGTATTATGGTCTGTAAAGATGATCATTAACTGCTGAAAGATTTAAGCATGAGCATTTTCTATGAACACCTACTTTGTCTGAATGATAGTTACATGTAAAATTTTTCTTAGATTCTTTTTTCACCTGCCAAATAAACCAGAGTGGGATTTTCAGAAGTGTTTAAAATGCTTTTCTTTTACTTATTTGTGACTGCCTTCAGAGAATCAAGATGCTTTCAAAATCCCCAGGGGATTTCAAGCACTATGGGCTCAATTGCATTTCCGGATGCTTCTGGTTTTTGCATACCTGAACTCAACAGCTACTCTCAGTTTCAAAGATGGACAGTAAAACCAGTTGCCTTCATTATGTGAGATCAAAGATAGTATGCAGAGGCGAAAGCACCAGGTCCGATCTTGGGAAGACGGGTCTGCAACACTTGTTACAACCTTGGGTCCTTATTTCCCTGTTTGAGGGACTACTCCAGCCTTCATATGTGGATTTCTTTTCTGTTGAAGCACACAAGTCAGTCTTTCTTTGTGTATTTTTATCTAAGGTCCTGGAGGACATTTGGCATGTACAGGTATCAGTCCAAACAAATTTTTAGATGCTGAAAACTCAAACCAATTCAGATTTGATGGCTTGCTAGTGAGTCAAAAATCATAATGATTGGATTCTCCTCTAGGGGAAGAAGTAACACTGGAAGAATGTGACACTGAAACCTTCAGTGACAGAAATTATATCACCAGGATGTTGCCAGATTTTAATCTATTGATCATGAACAAGGCAAAGAGTTGGCACTTCTTTAGTTTCAGGTTGGGAACTATGTATTCTTGACTTTACACCTAACTGAAAAGCTTGCCAAACGTCACTCATGAGATTAGCATACAGAAAACAAACTTAGAGACAATATCTAAGGAAAACAGTACCTAACCTATGACTTGTTCTTTGATTTACAACTCTGATTGCAGGCCCCACCCCACAGTCATATGCCATGATAATAGGTAGCAGTTCAACGAGAACCAGCCATAACTTTTTACGTTTTAGTGATTCTCAGCTACTTCAGCACATTATTTAGCCTGATGCAGCAAATAATTAGACTGACTACGTGTAACATTCCTCCATTAAAAAATGAACAACCAAGCTGTTCATTTTTTCTTATAATTCCCCCTACACCCTTTTTTTTTTCCTACACCAAAAGTTGCCAAATTTCACAAGAAATTTGCTCTCGTTATTTTTTCACCATCTCAAATTTGTCTGTTATGGGCATGACTTGCAGAGTTTCAAATTATATTCTCTGAGGTACCCAAACAGATAATCTTAAATGGGCTCATTGGCATTAGCAATTGCAGTCCTGAATCCACCCACACCAAAGAAGTACTTTCCCAAAAAAGAATAAATATGTATTTCAAAATGGCAACCTCCATAGGAGCAGAAGAGAGTGGAATTCTCCCAGCTGTTCTTCTAGTTGTATATTCTAGTCTTGTTGCTTCATCTTTGGGGTTGCTTACAAAGTACTTCACCATTCTAAGAGCATGAAAACCCCCATCCCACAACTGGGATCCCGTGGCAGGAAGGCACGCCTTAATGCATCAACTCTGCTCCATTTGCCTGAGGTCAATGGGATGTTTGTCTGAAGTTACAAGCATGCTTAGGCACCAGTTTGAAGAAGAGCAAACACAGGCACCTCTTAAAGTGCTTTTCCATGTTAGGGCCTGGGAAAAAAAACAGGATTGGGCCCATGACAAAAACAGTTCCGTTAGGAAATGTTACCCACACCATAAAGGGAATGAGTAACACTCAACTGAAGGGAAGTGCAATGAAAATTGCCTACTGAATTTTTGTAAATTCCCATAAAATCTGAGTCTTGATTTGTTCCAAGTGCATAATTTTCACCGCGAGTCACAAAAGCTTGACTCCTTAGAGATGCAGGAAACTATTAGCTCATGATAGCATAAAAGGCTGCCCATTTCTGCATGGGCAGAAAGCTGGATTTTCATCAGTCGCTACATTCTCTGATGACATGGCAGTGGTTTTTATCATGTATCCAATGCACAATAATTATGCAAAATGACTTACCCTCAATCTTTTCAGTATTTAGCTCTAAGGGTGCAAGGATTCATTCTTGGAAAGGGAAGATGGTCGTGTGATTTAGGGCACTGGATGAGCACTCAGATCTGAGTCCTATCCCTGGTTCTGCCATAGCCTTGCTGTGTGACCTTGCACAGTCATTTCTCCATGCCTCGGTCTCGCCTAAAATGGGATAACAATAGTTCTTTATTTCAGAGGAGGTATGAGTACAAACCAGTTCAAGGCTGTGCCGCAGAGATGCTACAGCAAAAAGCACAGAAAAGCTCAGACATGGAATAATACCTTGCTATTAAAATGTGGGGAAACACACAATAATTAGATGGAATCATAAATACAAAACATATAGGTGATTTCTGAGGAATGTAACAATGACAGGCTTTTCTCTGATACCTGAAATTAAAGCAAACTTAAGTGGGATTCTTACGGGTTTAAACGATTTTCACTTGACTCTTTTTTCTCAGCTAATACTAGAAGCTGTGTATTAGAAACATCAAGAAAAATACTTCATTGAAAGCCTCTGCATTGTTTCTGGTTTTAAGCAACCATGATCTCCAGCCCAATAGAGGGCCAGATAAATATTCAGAGTAAGGTTTTCAAAGCCATGGAAGGGGCCTACAAACACTATTTCCTTCAATTTAGAGTAAAATATGAGCATGCAAATCTGAGGTAGCTTTGAAACTTCATCTTTGGTTTTGGGTACACTTTCAAATTAAATTGTAAATGGGTCCACTGGTCTTAATTGAACTGTCAGATGTCTGGAATAGCTTCAATGCTACTATTTCAGAGTTACACTGTGACTAGAATTGGACAGAGCTTTAGCAAGGAGCCTCCAGTAATAAGTCTTTTTCCAAATGCAAAGATGAATCTTTTTGTCTCCACAAACATGTGTCTAAATAACAGCATTTGTCTTTCGTGTGAGGGGCAGTTATGGGCCTGTAGGCCTGAGAGACAGGATCTCGGGGCACATGCCTAGATGAAGCAATTGATTTGGAGATAAACAGATCAAAGGCTGTTCTGTCAGGCAGGAGAGAAGAGATTTATGATGAGACATCTCCTAGGAAGGGAAAGTAATTTTTGAGTGACAGAAACAGAGGGATGGGGAAGTCAGGCAGAGAATAGCTGGAAAGCAGACCACAAAAAGGCAACATGGACGCAAAGAGGACAGCCAAGAGAACCTCATAGCTGGAATGCTGAAGCCCATTGGAGGAAGGAGACCCGCGAGATGCTGTTCCAAGCAGAGTAAAAAGCCTACGTTCAAAGACACAGAAGTGCTGGAGCTGCCTAGGAACCTCCAGGGCTGGAGAGGAGCAACTGCCTGTAGTCACCGCGCACTGTCTAATAAAGCAGATGCCAAGCAGGACAGAGGACAGGAGAAAAGGAAAGCAAATTGGCACATAATCCTTGATTTCACTCAACAAAAGCAACTGAAGGGCTCTGGAAAGATGAAGCACAGAATTAGATGTAATGAATCAACTAGAGAATCAGTGACCATGCACCATATCATAACACTGAGATTGTTTTTGGCCAGTCCTCTACATATATACTTTCTGACCAGAAAATACTTCAAAAAAGATGAAATCGGACCAACAACTTCTGAACCTCTGGGCAGAGGAAGTGACTGCAGAATGTGAAACAGAAAAGTTTTATTCCCAAATCTCTCCCTAGTATGTGCAAGGACAAAAGCAACAAGGTGTTAAAGGATTGCATGGAAATGTGACTTACGACGACTACCATCTTCAGCTCCTTCGTTAAGCCCCCTACTAGTCCCCCATCTCAAAATCACAGAGCTGCCAATCAGGTATCTGGAAGCTCCAATTGTTCACCCCCTTCCCTGTAACACTCCAAATGCAGCACTTTAGAAGTCCATATAGAGTCCACCTCCAGTAGACAGTGGAAGAAGATATCACACAGCATTCACAAATGCACAGAGAACTGTTTAATTTACAGCCACAATGGTGAAACAAACCATTTCAGAGCTTGGACATTCAAAGTTAAGTCTGACACTCATTCTTATATTCACTTATTGTGCTTAAGTATTAGAGAACACAGGATTACATTAACCGTACACAACAATCTGAGATCCCTGCAGGACCAAGTAGTGAAAGGGATGAGCAAGAATGAGGGACCAGCCCCTCAAGTGGTGTAAGCTGGTACAGCTCCATTGCAGGCAATGGAGTGATGGTGATTTACACCAGCTGAGGATATGGCCCTTGAAATGTCCAACTTAACTTTGAATTAATGTCTCCTGTGTCACAACCTTTAATGTTACTCTTCCTTCTGGTTGTATTTGCCACTTAGAAGAAAAAAGATTGATACCATAGCCTGTAATTTCAAAAGGCTGATAGGTAGTATCTCATCTGGGCTACAGTAAGTGATGCTCACGTCGTGACACTACTCCTTGTATTTTAAAAACCATGGACTGGATTCTCATCTGATGTAAATTAGCTTAGGGGCGGCTGAAGTCAAAAACATTTGCCAATTTATACTAGCTGAGAACATAGCCCTGAGATTTTTGGTTTCTGCTGCACACCGTATAAACACTGTGCTTGAGAACAAAGACTCATGTGCGTTTCATTCCTGGTAACAAAATTAACTAGAGACTACAAGTCTCAAACAAACGACTACTGGAAAAGACTCCATTCAGTCTTCATTCTCTCCTGGTTTTCTGAATTTGGCATAACACATTTATTTGCTGGCACCAATAAAATGCATGCCTCTCAGCTGGCTTTTTTTCCAAGACTTTACTGTGGGGCCAGACTCACTTGTGATGTACATCAGGAGAGCTCCATTATACTCAATGGAGCTACTCCAGGGAAACTGGCCCGCAGATCTGAACGCAACCTTCTTATGCCAGTGCAATCACAGGACTCTCAAGAAGTTGTTTTGCAAATTATTCCACTGAAGTGACTTTTGACATCCTTTCATACCTGCACAGTGTCTGAGTGGGTCACATAATGCTTTTCATCTACATGATTTTAATGGATATATGGTTTTTTTCCATTAGATATCTTTTAGACAAAAAAGGAACGGAGCAACATTATTGGCATCCCACCGAAACATAAATATATAAATTACATTTTATACACTTTTTTTTAAACGCAGACACATACATTCATGTGCATAACATTGTGAACAGTACACTTAGTGGAAAACAAGCACAGACAATCTTAGTTAAATGTACTTCCAGTTTTGGTGCTCAACAAATACACTGGGAAAAATGCTCACAAAATAGAACGGTGACTAACTCTATCTCTGCATTAGCATCTGAAGCCGATGACACCTGTTAGCCAATGCTGCTTTGTTTGGTTGAAATTGGACATAGCTACAGGAAGAGGAGGGGAAAGTCTGAACTATATTTAAAGAAAATGAAAGGTCAAAAATCTCTCTTTTGTCGTTTTAAGGTTCTGCAGTTCATTCATGTTTTAAGATATTTTTTATTAGAGTGGAAACAGTCTTCAAGACAAACTTTTTTGTCATTCCAAACTAAGAAAACTCTTTCATCTCTTTGTAGATGTTTCACAAATAAAAGAATCCAGTAGTTCATTTTACATATCCAATGTGATAATCCAAATAAAACAAAGGGTACATAATCCAAACTACTGGGGTGGGGCAGTGATTTTGGCCAAGTGAGTAGCCATGTCATATCTGGCACAGCCCTACATTTCCAAAGCAAGAAGGATTTAGCCATGTGGCTCCCACTGCAATTCATGGGGAACTGAACATTTAATCCTTTGGCACTTTGAAAACGTAGGAGCTGGTGCCAGAGTATTTTATCTGCCCTGCTATAGTTAAAATAGATTTTGATGTTATTTGGGCTATTCTACTACAAAAATATGACCACAAAATGCTTTTTTTCTCTTTTTTTCTTTTTTTTTTTTTGGTTCAAGAAAACATAGCAGGCTTTCTCAGGTATATAAAACTGTTAATTTTTAGATAAAAATACAAACTTCACCTTTACAAAAACACATATTTCTGTTGAATACACATAAAGCATAACATTATTACCAAAAATAAAGAATTTTAGGTTCTGTTCAAATATTTGCAGCAAGGTAGTTCCCATGCCACCATGACATTATACAATGCAGATACAAGAATTTGTACATTTCACACAGCTCCAACATGTGAAATAAAAGTATCTGTATACTGATAAGAATGACAATTGCTAACACAATATCACTAGTAGGCAACTGGCATAAGTCTTAAAGGAAAAGAAAAGGATTTTTGCATGGATATCCTATGATTTGTTTACGCACATCTCTCTTTTTTTCTCTTTTTTTTTTCTTTTTATGTAATGCTTTAAATTACGGGGGAGGTTGGGGAACATAAACCAAGAAACGTCTAGAAAATTATGCATAGGTATACCATTTTTATTTTAATACATCTCATTAGTTTGCATCCCACTAGGAGAAATACCATAATGTTTTGTGTTCTGCTTGTTATACCAGTCTTTTATATGTGTTATTGGCAAATGTAGTCCAAGAGATAATAAAAAGCTAGGCAAAGAGTAAAAAGAAAACTTAATAATCACTTTATGGTGTAAAAAAAAAAAAAAAAAAAATTCCACTTAAGGCTCCCCAGAAGGTTGTTTTTTTTTTGTATAGACTTTTAAAACACCACCAAGCAAGGATGTATTGTTCTATGGTGTTTGCGTGGCATTTGATCATTTCATACATTCCTGCTTTTTTTGTGCCTGAAGTCCACCAGTGTCCATCCATCTTCATCAAGAACGCAGGCACATTTCTTGACGTAAAGCACCGTTGACTGCTCTGACAGAAATCCACTATTCACTTAGATTTTTGTCATGTTTTTGAGTACTTTTGGTATCCTCCATTCATTCAACTGTCTCTTTTTCTTTTCTGTTTTTCTTTTTTGGACAGGGAAGCTTCCTATTGTTTCACAGAGTGCTACAATACTTGCTTTGATGTCACATTAAACAAATGTACATTGTCTCTTTGTTCTCATTAAGTGTTCTTTTGAGCCAGTTTTTTCACATAGGAGAACAAATAAAGTATACAGTCAATAAGCACCATACATAGTAGGTTCAGGAATGTAACAAACCATGTACATCCATGTCCCAGAGAGAAGTTTTTTTCCTAGCTTATTTTCACCTTACATCTGCAGGAGAGAAAAAAGATACAATAACTCTGTGATTAGAATCAAAGGTCCTATCCTCTAAGTAGATGACTTTAAAAAAACTGTTCTGCGTGAAGAGTCACTAACCTGGGACAAGAAGTTCTAAAGGCTGTTTTGATTGAGTTTACATGCTCACTTTTAAAGTTGAATTTTAGAAAATCTTTGCTTCTATCATACTACTCCCAATAAATACCTGTTAATCTGAAACAGGATATGAAGTTTAGCATTCTTTAGAAATGATACATCAGTATAAATTAAAACTGCCATTGGGAGTTTATGTGCAAAAATAGATGCTTGAAATTAAATTTACCATCATCCAGGCGTTAGGCACATACACTGCAAAATCCAAATCATTCCCACTCCAAATACTAGAATAAATTGCAAGTGCTGCAGTTTACGTAATTTCAAGTCATTAAGAAATGGAAATTACATATTTAATTTGGAATGTGTATCGCCATCATCATACATTGCTATATGTTGGCCAAAGGATTTCAGTCATTTTTGCACTAAGAGAGTTTTAGCTTTTCACTATGCTGAAAACCTCATGAATTTTGATGATTGACTGTCATCACCCTACTGAGACTGAACAGATCAAAGAAAAGAAGATCTTAATTTTCTGGTGTACGTAACACAGGGCCCTTCAACACAAAAAAAAAGTGGTATTTCTAAGCATCTTCTTTGTCAGGTAGGCAGATCATCAGACCATCTGAGGTGCATGTACAATCAATCCCAGTTCATGCCAAAACATGGGTTTGATAGTCATGCATAAAACAGTGTTTGCTGTATGTACACGCAATGTTTTACAGTCAATGTGGAAACACAACAATTTGTAACCTGGAAATTCATTCATGCATTATTATGTGATGCTCTGACCTCAGAAATCAGTAATAATGAAACAAAAGCAGAGGCAATGGAACTTGAGATTTCATAAGCTGAAGAATTAGCACCCTCCAAAAAAAAGAACAAAAAGGCAAGAAAAGGAAGTAGCTCAAGAATGTAAGATGCTGATGGTGATGTGGAGCTTAAAGGGAAAATACCAGCAGGTAGAATAATCAAAGCCAATCAAATCTAATCTCTTTGCAGCCTTGAGGTAGCAAGTGTCAAGATTTTGAACAGTGATTAAGTTGAAGTGATGATATTTGATTAAGTTTTCCAGTACTTGTGCTATTATGGTGTTCAGCATATAGGTCCTACCTGAATATCAAATAGTTCCAGTAGGTTTTATGTTGGGTTTAACTTTTTTCGTTTCCGTTTTTTACCTGATTCCCTAGGCCTTCCTGTTAACATAAGGGGAGGGCTGGTAAAAAGCCCTAAGGTAACGCATTTCATTGAACACTGAAGTAATACTCAAACCGTTTACATTTCAAAGAAATCTCATTATCCTTTGCATTAAAGTAATAACTTTATAACGTCTGATTTGACATTCCGTTTACAAAGTAATTATACAAAAGCAGAGAAATAATAAACGAAGCTGGCATTGCATACGTCATTTCCAAGATCCATCTATAATTACTGTTACCATGCAGTATCCAACATTTGCTTTCAGCTCTGTAGTTAAGCTATTTTCAGCTCACCATCCACTTGCTGGTGAAGTTTTGTTCCTATCAGTAATTAAATCCTAGAAATATATATTCTTCCATGGCAATTCTACCCCATTTTTCACACACATCAGAAAGAAAAGTTTTCATTTTATAATCCTAACTGCTTAGTCTTTGGCGATTAAAGACATTTTGGAAAACTGAAATTGATCCAATGAAACTTTTTTCCAAATAGAAGGCACAGAAAAAATATCAAAGCATACACACATAAAAACCATTTAAAATGTGGGGTTTGTCTACTCATAACTCAACCTAGTTTCAGCTAAAACACTCAGCTCAGATTATAAATTGATGTCCAATAAAATCACACCAGAGGCCTAACTTTGCTTTTCTACAAATTCTAATTCTTCTTCTCTGTACATGGCAACTGAAGTTAACGTTCACTTAGGCCAGATTTATACCTCCATGCTGGATGGAGACAGACAGAAAACCCTTCCTTACCTAGCCACCTTTAGGTAGCTTTCCTCCTATATTTACCTGCTTTTCACTGACTAATTTTGAGCTGGGTCTACTACACCCCTAAATTCCCAGCAGAGGTGGCAAAATGAACTTTTGAGGCTGCCTTCAACCAAAATCAGGAGAAAGGGAGGTGCCCTTTCTACTGCATATGTGTCAAATCCTGCACTGACTGCACCTTAGTAAAAGGATCTGAGTTTTAGGTGGTTTTATGAAAGTCAGATTGAAAGTAAATCTTTTTCCCCATAAATCTTTCCCCATGGTAACTTAACTGTTGTCTTGGTACAGCAAACTTAGGTTTGACAAGTGACAAAAAATTCTTGACTATGTATGTAAGAAAACAACAGGAATAGGCAGTGTTGTTTCAAAACTCCTTACTCTTGAATATTGAATGTATTCCTAAGTGCTTTACATTCATTTCATTAATATTTTCCCCAAGGCACTGTAAACCTCAGCCTTAGCTCTGTCTCCACAAAGCCTAAAGAAATTAGGCAACAGAGTTCACCAGTAACTGCAATATGACAAACTTTAACTCAGTTAAGCAAGACCTGAATACCATTGGGCATTTACATTTATTTAAAAGCTAACCTAATGAGAATTGATATGCTTTAAACTTCAAATCCAATCTCTTTATACAACACAAACTGTCCCTAATTTTGCATCTTCAACATGCAGAGTAGCATCTGAGAGCTTCTCTACTGTGTTCACTGGAAGCAAAGTTTGCTTTACACTCTTTACTAATGTAAAAATAAGCACCATATGAAATCAGCATTAATGCAAAAATAAAAGGAACACATACCAGTTTCTTCTTCTCTATAATCTGAATTAGTATTTGATGATGTACAGGTGCATTCCATATGCTCTTCTAATCTCACCAGAACTTCTTTTAATTTTGGCTTTTTTCTAACATATTCCACTTTTGCCACCTATAAAATATGATGAGGTACGTACTGAGACACATTAACATAGTTATAGTTCAGAACTGAAGACAGATAACTATATATCTCTGGTTTTTAATGCAGCCAAACTCACATAACATGTTAGCATACTAATCATCTTTTATCTTAATTGTGCATCGTGTAACTATTTATTGCACAGACTATTTGTTTATTCAAGTTCAGCAGTTTGAAACTATTTTCTTTTCCCCCAAGAGATAAAACAATTTCCCAGTCATTTCAGTTTGAAGTTTGAAGCAAGTCAGTTTTCACATGTATCACAATAAACTTCTATACAGATTCAAATCAGTGCTTGTTCTTCTAGATTGTCCCTTTTGGCATGATCTTCGGTACATCTTGACCACTGAAGGCTTACAGCAAAGGCATGAGGTTGGTTTGTAACACATTTTACAATTTACATATTGGTGTCTCCAGAGGTCTCTGAACATAAAGTGCTCAACTCTACAGAACCAGGACCTGAATCAGCTCAGAAAGCACCAATCTCAATCTTACTCCCTGCAATGACCTGGGACTTGGTTACAAGAGCTCATATGCACTGTTTTTAGGTCCAAGGGAGCTACCACTCGCAAACTGGATCCAGCCTTTGGTTTTATTGTGGATAGCTGGCTGGTATGCTATTTCTCTACAGTCCATCCAATTGCTTCCAACTGCATTGCTCCACTTTGGGCCAAAGCACTGGCATTCTTAAGAAAAAATGGTCCAGAGGGCAAGGGGAGGTTGAAGGAAAGAGCATGCTGGAGAAGTTCTGGCTACATGCAGGTATCTCATCTGAAGGAAATCAGTGCAGAAGAGAAGATGGGGGGATACAGAACATCCTCACCAACCTGGTACCAGGAGACGAAGAACAGCACAGGGGGCAGGAACACTGCTGTGCTGGGGCGCTGAAATGGGTTGTGAGATGCTGGGCACTGACTTGTGCTAAGTGTGACAGATATGATGGTCGTGGCCGTGCAAGGGAATAGGGCGTAACATGCGCAAAGAGAGTGCTAGACTGTATGTAAGGGGTCCAATGTTTAGTTTACAATTGTGTTAAAACACTGCATGAGTACTGCTTGAAATGGAAATCACTGAAATGAAATCATGGCTTCTCATTTCTAAAAGGGGACTACACTGTGGCTGTCCCAGCAAACAAAATGACTGCACAGTACACATATGCATTATGAATAAGACAAGACAGCAGAAGAGACGGACAAGAAAGGATGCTTGTGTCTACAACAGTTACATGACAAAGCCATAAAGTCTGATCGAACCAAAAGCTTCAATTACTAACAAATAAAACATCCACGATTACACTAGAGTCTCCTGGTAATGGTGGTTTTGCTGGGGATTTCATGCTCTAAATCAGTCTTCACACTATGAAAATCATTCCCTGGCCCTCCCAAAACTGGAACAACAGAGTCACAAAATGAGAGTGGTGGCTGGAAAAAATATCACATTCCCAGTTCCCAGAACACTTCTGACTCTGTGAATACAAACTACCAAGGGCCGCTGAATGACAGTAACAGAAGCTAGAGCAAAAGCCTGGTCTTATTAAAGTCAATGGGAGATCTGCCATTGCTTTAACAGAGCAAGGAGTTCAGAACCACATTTTAGTCACCGCCTCTTGTGTCAATAGGATCTGGAGATGATTTTCATTTACCCAGCAAACAAAAGCTGCAGAGACAGATGCAATAACTGAAGTGTCCACATTAAAAAGTATCTTCCAAAACTGTCAGATCTCCATATAAACAGATTAAAAGCTGGCCACGACATACTAGAATGCTTTTGCTGAAGACTAACTATGGGCTGGAGCAGCATGTTTCAAAGTCTCCTATCAGAACCCAACTCCATCAAGCCTTTGAATGTAAAGATTTGAAAACGTATTTTACAACTGAGTCATCTGGCATCAAAGGATGACTAATCCTTAAAATTTACAAAAACAAACAGTAATTAAGACACCTCCATCATCAGAGACAAAGAGACCCAGCAGTCATGAAACAGCTTTCAGATCTGCTGTGCTCATTACAGCTGTTAGAATAAACCAGTCTTATTGAAAATTACATGCAACAAAAATAAACTGTAATCAAGCTTTCTGAAGTCTGTCCTGGTTTTGCTTGGTTTTCCAAACTGTGGCAATCTGGTATTAAACAACAGTTAAAAAAAAAAATACATATATACTTTGAAGAATACGATCATAATGTATTTAGGTACCAATTTAAAAACTGGGTTTTATTGTACTTTAGCTAAAAATTCTGCATACATTCCACTGCCCTACTTCATGCTACACAAGTTAAAGAAATGTTATTTTGCAAGACGTTGCAAATACTCAAACTGAAGCAATACAAACCAGATAAATTGCTGTGCTTGTGTCATCTATTAACGCCTGCTGCCACACAGGATGATAATCTGAAGTGATGAAGGTTGCAGGTCAGATTTTCAGTGGATATAAACAGGGATATCTATGCTAGCAACACAGGATTTGGCCCTGTGCTAGTATCTTTTTCTTCTTTGTATTTTTCATCCTGGTGTTTATTTTGTACAGTTCATGTGCATGGTCCATGGTTTGTGATGGTCAGTCCTCAACAAACCAACATCAGCTTCTTTCATTTGTCTCTAATGCAACAGAACTAAAAATCCTCAAATCCGCCCAACCCACAAAATATCACTATATAAAAACTCTCAAAGACAGTGAAATAACTAACTAGCTTAGTTAAATGGTGTATAATCAGTAGCACCATATTTGCATCACTGTAGACCCTAAATACTAGCCTGCAGTATGGTGTGGTGGCTAAGTGAAAATGAGAATAAAATCCAATAGCCTAATGGGAAACATCATGGGAACACCTTTTCTAGAGCTTCTCCAGGAGAGATGAAATCAGGAAGTAACAGCAGGAAAAAAAAACAAGACTGTAAGGAAGAACAACCAAAACACCTGTAGCACAAAGCCAAAATTTACCATGGGCAGGAACTTGCAAGAGAAGTCTCAGAACAGAAGATTCCTCATAATGGCAAAACTCATGTGGCTGATAGCTTAATACAGGATGGGAAATCAAGCCAAAAAGCGACTGAATGAGGGTCCTTTTTGGAAGCATCTATTTCTTCTGTATTAAAATAAACCCCATGCTGATACAATGGAGGGAAAAACCTTTCACCTTGCAACTGTGATCTTTACAGCCCTCAGATCTGCGAGTTAAGATGTAAGTCAACAGGGCTTAAAGGCACCAGAAGGACTAAGTAGGGATGAGGGATCCTGGGAAGCCTGGCAAGCCATCGGAGCCATGGCTGCAGGAAGAGGACACAGGACTGGCATAGGGCCTTGCAGGACACTCTGCGCCAGCTGTGCATGCCTGGGAAGCAGCGGAGAGGCCAGCCGCCTCTGAGCCTGGCAGCCTCCCATCCTAATATACCCATTAAAAACATTTACAGGGCACTCCTCTGGCAAAACCCCTACCTCAGGAAAGCCTCGTGCACAGATTCTTAGGGTGTGGTAAGGAGATCTTCCCCTGCAGAGAAGCGAGGACCAGGGGTGCTCTATCTGGTCAGCACTGAGAGGGGTGGCCCTCACGCAGCCCAGAAACAAGTGGCGGCTTCGTCTGTGCCTGGGGCAGGGAGAAGCCCCATCACAGCCCCCCCGTACCAGGAGCCGCTTCGTGGGTGATGTGGTGGTGCCTCAGCAAGGGCTCAGTCCGAGGAAGGGTCCAAGGGCTTGTCACCCCTCCCGGCGGTAGGGGAATGGCTGATGTGGGGTCTCTATGTTCTCTCTCCTTGAGCGGGAGCAGCCAGACCTTGCCCTCTCCCAGGCGACTCGCGACGACAGGGTTCCTCTCACGCTCCGAGGGCACCTCTCTGCTTTTCCGTCTTGTCTTCACCTCTATCAGGGTTTCCCTTGTTTCTCCCATTCTTAAACTGACCTTTGATACCTGCCAGCAGATACCTGCCTGCAGGTCCTACCAACTGGCAGTAATGTCCAGTTAAGTGCTGTTTATCCTAATGGTAGAAACAGTCACTGGAGAAAAACGTTCTTATATACAGTCATTTTACCTACAATTTGTTCTGCAAGGCCTTTTTTACCTCTTCAGAAGCTGCGCAGCTCTGCTGACCAACCTGTCTCTAATTCCTGTATTGTTTTCCATCTCTCTTTAGAACCTCTCTGAACGACTCCCAGCTGACAGCTGAGGAGCATTCCCTCCTGCATTCCCTCCTTTCCAGCTCCTTTTCTCTGAGTCTTTCCCTCATATTGATTTACTGCAAGAATATAGTAGATTAAATACCCCCAAATCAGCTCAACATTGAATATTCAGAAATGGCTAAAGCTCATATGGCTATGGCTCAAGGCCAACCAGAAGGCAAAGCTGAGGTAGATGGAGTGATTTAGCTCTTGTTTCTTAGTTTGGAAATGAGCGCTGCTGCAAATAACCGAAATATTCAGCTTAGCTATTCAAAATCAGCAGCATAGGCAGGATTTGCTCTATAATATTAACTGGGTTTTGCTGCTGGGACTAAAACCACCAAGAACATCATGCTCAACATTATGAGAAACCTCTCGGGAAAACCTGGTTCTTCCCCCCTCAAGTAAGTTATGGTCTGGTACTTAGTAAACACTAGATCTCGCTGTGCAAAAGCTGCAGATGTTACTGAAATGCTTTTGCAGACAGCGGAGGAAATATCTCTGTAACAGGCAGCAACACCCCTAATTCACCAGTCCTTGTCACCATTACTCTGTCAGAAGAGAAATGCAACATTTTCATTCCTATCAAAGAGCAACTCCCAGCCAGCCTCTTTATTTCAGTCTGATTTTTGCAGTGTGGTACAGGCACAGCTTGATGAACAGAGATGTCTTTAGGACCAGAGGCCTGTGCTCTCGTGGGCTCATTCTGTTACAGCGCAGCGCAAACCTACCTTTTAGTAACCCACCCTATGAAAGGGAAACCTTAGAGGACCCATTCCAGGGAAGCTGTTCCACCAACACCTCTGGCTTAGAGCCACCCTACAGCTCCAATTCCACAAGCCCATTAACGGTACTTCACTGACCAGAGCTCAGTGAAGGCGAAGTAAGGACATTCCTGAACCCTACAGACTTTGAATCATGTCGCACCAAGGGAATGCCCCAATACAGGCACCTCTGCTACTCCTCCCACACTGCCACAGCCGACTCTTAACCTTGACTACAGTGGCCCTCAGTGAGACAAAGAAAACACCCTTTGCTTTCGCCAGTTGAGTGATGCAAACCCACTTGCTGACCTTTCTGGATGAATATTTTTCTAGTGTGAATGGGCCAGCTATGATCTCACTACCTTGTCAATGAAGAGGAAGTGGGGAAAGCCTTTTCAATGTTCAATCAAAAGAGGGCTTTTATGCAGTCTGACATCAGGGGAAAACACAAGACGGCTTTCCAACTGCACTGCAGGCATAGCTGAGAAGGCTCTCCAAAACCGCTCCCCCCTACCTTTCCAGCGACCCTCACTCTGGGCCAGCTACTTAATGGCATGAGCAGACATTCAGCTCTGAACACGGGATTGGCAAAAGGCTCATAAAACCATCAATTATATCAAAGCTACAAGAGGATCTGACTCTGGAGGGCATAAATATGGATTCTGTTCAGAGATTTCTGGTGTGACAGTGGGGTCAGCCTACAACCTTTACAATGAACATCCTGTTCCTGCTTGACCTCTTGTCCTTTTTTTCCCTTCTACTTAATGACTGTTTGGAGCAGTCTTGGAGCTTGGAAAAAACATAAAGAGTCCTCCGAAGCTGGCTGACGTATATTGATATTGCTGGTGGCAATATATTTACACAGCCACAAAAAGCAGCTGCTCAGCTGAGCTTGCTTTGAGCTTGCACCCTACTAAAATGAATGCAAATCTAAAAGCACTAAAACAGTATCAGTGGATGGAATGAGAAACTAAGATTTCCTTAACATGGCGTTGCACTGGGGAAGCAGCCCCAGCAATGACATCCTGCAAAGCTGCTTCAGTTGAGGAGCCTGCACCTTCTCAGGAACCCTCAGTGTCCCCAGCAGTAGGGGACTTTAAGAGCCAAACTTCTCAGTCTATAATCTTTCCCATCACTCCAGGGGTAGGAAACAAGCACACAGCTGCAGCGTCACACGTAAGTACCAACAGCAAGTTCACAGTACAGGGCTCAGCTCTTTGCTGGGCATCTCCAGCTGCTTTGTACATGGTAGGTTCTACACAAAATTAACTGGAAGCTGTACCAAACTCAAAGGCAACAGCACTGGATATTATAACCTGAAGCACTTTGCTGTTCAGCTCCTATTCTGAATGGCTTACTACTGTAGTGCTTCAACAAGTTTGTTCTCAGCCATTGCATAATTATTCAACCCAATTTTTTCCTAATTTTTAAATGTTTCTGCAAAGCATGTCCCACAAAAGAAGGGCAGCAAGTGTAAACTATAATTACTTTTTAAAAGACTGAGGGAATCTGTTCAATGTTTCTCCAGCTTACTTAGGTGTGAAAACATTTTTCAGATGTTCAGAAACAGGAATGAGAAAAAATCCTGCTCAGATGTGTGCCTGTGTGTACGAAAAACAATGAAATGGCTTAGATGCCTTATT
Organism: Strigops habroptila; assembly: GCF_004027225.2. Taxonomy (NCBI): domain Eukaryota; kingdom Metazoa; phylum Chordata; class Aves; order Psittaciformes; family Psittacidae; genus Strigops; species Strigops habroptila. Next base: position 79,861,842 of record NC_046358.1, read on the forward strand.
TTGTGCTTAGGGTGTACAGCACTATGTTTACAGCACCACGTTTACAGCACCTTTCTCAATAAGAAATCCATTCCAAGCACAATGCTTAGTGTGCTGTTGGGCAATTCTATGTTCAAGAATGTTGGTTTTTTTTAATTCTGCTCTTAAAATACTCAGGACAACAAGAACTCAGAGTCTTAACAATATAAATTCTAAGTGTAAGTCTAATCTCCTACACGCAGATGTAGATCAACATTACTTGTTTAAATACTGATAAAAATTAGAACACATTGAAGTCGAATGAACGTAAGAAATATTTCATGTAGTATTTACTGGAAAATTGCAACAGGGATTTTGTCTAATGAATAAATACAGCATGAAGCCGTTGAGTCTTCTATCCCTGGGGTAAGATAATTTGAAACACATTTTTTCAGATCAAAAGTGTTACGTTGTCAAATATAAAAGCCCAATTTAGGCTGCATAATATTTAATTAAGAAAACAGCATTCCATACTGTGATTTATTTATTTTTTTAAGTCCAATGCCCTTTGAGTCATTTTATCTTCTTAACTTTTAAGATTTGTACTGTGCAAGATCATGGGAAAGACACAATCAGTTTTATTTGCATTACAGAAGAAGAAAAATCTAAAGGGAATCCTGTGAAAATCAAATCCAAACCCAAGATATTCCAATGACCATGTAACTTGAAAGGCCATCTGCTCACTCAAAATGGAGAGGAGCATTGGATCTGATCCTGCAGCTATGAGGGTGGGTAATAGAGATCCAGGTCATACAGAACAGCCACAAGGATACCTGGAGGTTTTAGACTTAAAGAGGACCCTCTTGGGGCTCTGCAGCCACGATTTGCTCACCTTGACACTTCTGTGATGTATCCGTGAGGGCTGGCATTTCACACTGCTGGTGTTGCAGCAGCCAGTGCAACGTTTCACTTCCACACAGGGTGGCCATATCAGGAAGTTGGCAGAGGTGGGATCAATCTGACTCCGAGGTATCTCGTATATAACCGTCCGTGTTTTGCAGACAGCTGGGATAGCTTCCTCTGCGAACAGAAGAAATTCACACTTCCAGGTGAGCATCTGCTCTCACCTCAGAGCACCCAGATACTTTACATTTAAAAGTGGCACCCTTAGCTGGTGGGTTGAGATGGTGTTCTCAGTTCCCATTGTTTATTGACAAGTCGGTGCTGAGTACTATCTGGCTACCACTAAACTGTGTGTGCTATCCTAGGGAGAAGCTTGACTCACTCCCAAAATCCCAGCCCTAAAATGAGGGTTTACAATGGCCTGGCTCCCGACATAGTTCAGAGTGCATACCATTAGATAAGACAATCCTGGCTTTTTAGAAGTGACAGCAAGCCAGGGGCTTGTCCAGAACAGATGATTCTCTAATACAGCCTCATAGCAACTGCGTAACAGCAGCTGTTATCTTATAACATTGGGACCATCAGCGCATACATACACTATCGTACAAACATGCAATACCTGGCAAATACCACCACAGAAGTTGTGTTGAGGATATTTACAATACAAATTGGCTGAGTTGGGTAACAACCTATAGCACCTTGGAACTTTTGAGTCTTAGGTTTCCACTTCCAAGACGTTAACATCCCCCCAGCAGGGAGTCTGGTCCATCTGCCATCCCAAAGGGTGACTGCCTTTTTTTCTGAATGAAGTTATCAAAGCTTTGTACATGATGGGTTTTATTTAATTTGTTATTTCTTGAATGAGGCAAAACAACAAGAGAAGCATGACTGAAAAACCTGCAGCTAAACCAATATCCTGCTGGGCTCAGGGAAGGTGAGCTTATAGGCAACAGTTGCTGTAAGGATCATAAAGAGTAGCTCTGTACTGCTACATGATGCTGCCATGAAAAATCCAAACTACATATCTTTCTCAACCCACGGACTGCCTAAGAAATCAAGCTGGTAATTCGAAACAGTCCAGAAAATAGTAGCTATTGCAGGGACAACTTGTTTGATGGTACTTCTCTGAAGACAGCTTGGGTATTTTTTTCTTGCCTTACAGTGGAAGCAGTGATAGCATTGGGTTAGATGTGCCAAAGAACTGGAATACTGCCTGTACTTCTTCAGTTACTGCTGAAGTACAAGAAGTTCGGGCCTGGCCTGTTCCTATAACATGAAAATCTAGGCTTAGTTTTGAAAGAGATCCACTTCGGTCAGCTAAATAGAATGAAAATTCTTGTTCTCAATGCCATGAACTCAAGAAAATTAACGGATCCAATACTGCAAAATAGCTGGCAACTCCTCCAAGTTATTGAGCATATCCAGTTCCCACTGACTTTTATGGGGAGGCATTCAACACCTTGCAGAGTAGGGTGCCAAGTGTAGCAGACTGTTTCAGAACCGCTGTTCTCTAGAGGCATTCCATGTGACGAGCACGCTTGCCAATTCACACTGCAAATCCATGCTGACAGCATGCTGTGCTATCTCCTGCGTACCACCATAGCTTCAAGTACAAATACACTGACTCTGAATTACCTATCATAGATAAGATCATGTTTTCCATAGTCAAATGGAATGGTAAAACACTCAGAATTAATCAGATGAACAAGCACTGCATACAAATCCTATTCTAGCCATCTCTTTAAATTTATATTTGGGCTTTGTTGGATCACCATCATTAATGTTTAGTAGGAACAAAATCCTCTGTAAACATGCCTGGTGCCCTATGCAGTGATGGAAATCAATGCCCCAGCATTTCCGTCAATGGCTTTTAATTTTTTGGATAAACTGTTTTTTTCTTGTGAATAATCAAGCTGTTTTCTTTTGTGGAGCTTCTGTACTGAAAATTCTACCAACTGTTGATGTTTTTTTAAAGCACACTGCTCTAGTTGTTCTCCACACTATGAATTATACATCGAATATCGCAGCATTTTCTAACCAAGGTCTAGCTTTCTAAGATGCTGCAACAAGAAAGTGACTGTAAAGAATTTGTGCTTGTCTGTCTCCTATGGACATCCTCCAGAAGATAGCTTCTCAGGTAGTGGCTCGTTTTGTGCAAAAAGGAAAGGTAGAAATAAAGGCCTTTTTCCTTTGTGCATGCTACATTTTTCCAGTGAAATGTTCTGCTTAGCTGACCAAGAGCAGCCCCTCTGGTTTTACTCCCTAAGTACGAATAGCTTGTTTCTTACCAATGCTTCTTTTTCTGCGAATGGGCACAGGACGATTCTCTTGCACATGTTTAGCAGAATGAACACTGTAAGATCTCAAGTTTGTTTCTGAAACATCATCATATCCTAGAACAGGAAACAGAACGTTAAACCTCAGCTATATTATTCGCATCAATATTGCTACAGTGCTGTTCCATACACATAAATCTGTGCTGTTCATATGCACAAGACCAAATCCTGCTGCAATTAGTTTAATGTAACTCCTTTTAATGCAATTGCAAGGGCATAAGGCAGGGGAGACACATACATTAAATGTCATGTATAAGCATACACAACTTAATTCTAACATCCATTTTACTGCAAGTCCCCAGAAACAGTGCACGCGCTGTGACACAAAACCATATCTGAAGTAAAAGAGTTGCATTTTTATGTGGAAAGCATAATACAGCTTTTTCTTTCTGGAAAGGTGTAGAAATAAGAACAACAATACTTCATGTGAAGCATTTCTTAGAAGTTTTTTGACATTTTGGTTTGAGGCCATGGTACAAAACACAGTATTACACACCCAACAGCAACAATGCTGCTTCTGTCAATTCTCTCTTGCTTGCTTTTCAGGACAGTACTAGGACAGAATCAAAAGCAAAAAGCAACTATCATGGGTTTCCTTTTAGCCTTTCTGTTGCAGAACAAATCCCCTGTGAAGTATCCTAACCTTTGGAGGGGCATCTGAAGCTACTGCAAACTCTGGGACTGCATCCAGGCTTGTCTTGTTCCCTAAATAAGCCTACCACACGGGTTAAAGGGCCATGAGAAAAAGCAAAGATGGAAAACTTGGCATTTCATTTATCATAAAAAACCAACAAAATAACCACTCCAACTATTTGGTTTTGTTAAGTGAAGCAGCCCAGGTCGTGTCCCATGCAGTGGGGTTCTGAAAACAACAAGCACAATCTGCAAACAGGGGATCAGGCAGATGTAAGCAAACCAAGGACTACATACAGATTCCAGTATGCCAAAACTAAGACTTTTAGCACTCTGCTTCTTGGACTGCCCTCTGTAAAGTCATTGGACAGTTTCAAGGTTTCACTGCTGCCTCCAAAGAAAACTGCGATGTGCACCAAAAAATGTAAACGGCTATTACACAATACCTTCTCTACAACACCCTACATTCCTGTCTTCTGCACTGTTATCTTCCTGCTTCCAGTTCATTTTGAGTTGACTCTGGAACTTGTTTTATTCTTAGTTTTATTAGTAATACACATCATAAGGGTCTGCTTTACAAACAGATCAGCTCTTTTCTCCCTCTAACAAGTCCTGTCTTAAAGAGCATGCAGCCTGTGAAATCACCTGCAGAGCTTGATACGACATGATGATGGTGGTATCTTCAGCACCTCAGAAAGAGCTCTGTGCCTCAAGGGTTATCTTCAATTCTTAGAAAATACTACCATAGGTAGCTAAAAGAATATTAAATGAGAGGTTCAAGAAGTAATGCCAGGATCACCCACTGGTCCTATTTTCCTTGCAGCTGAACAGATCCTTGTCTGAAATAAGCCAGCATGAAATCCAGAATCTCAATTTACCCAAATAAATTGGCTCCTACTTTCTATACAGAGTGCTTATTTCCCATTGATTTCAATGGGAAGTTTTGGAACTGAACTGATTAGCTGATAGCAGGCCTTATTTGCAGTCCCACACCTGTAATGTAACACAGCAATGGCTAATGGATTTCATTTATGCTTTTACTGTACCGCATACTCTGGAAAACTCATCAGTGGGGTAAATAAAGTAGCTTGCTTGAGACCCCACAGGAAGTTTGTGACTGAGCTGGGGAGTGAAGCCAGGTCTCCTGTACCCCATTCCAATGGCACCAGGCCATCCACCTGTCTCCAAATGGTGTCATTCAAAATGAGGATCCGTTCTGATGTTCCTCCATCCCTCTTCTGCTTCCTAGCACTCAGCCACCCAACACCTTCGTACTGACCTGCTGTTTTGCAGCTTCAAGTTGTCACAATCTCTCCCTCAATTTGAGGCAATGAAGTGATACTCGAAAGCAGCATGACTCCCGTTCAGAGTAAGATCTATGCTAGGCTCAGAGCAAGAAGCATCTCTGTCCGCATGCAAACAGTTTAAAAAAGATTAAACACAAAACTAATGCCTCTAATCCGAACTGCTTGGTGGGCTCAGACATCTTGCTGAAAAGAGAAGCTGTCGATGATGCCAACTGTATGGCAGGCCTGAGCCACAGGTCCTAATCCCACATTCAACACACTGGCACAGCTCCCTCCTAACATGACTGAATTCTTGCTGCCTTGTTTAAAGAAACTGGTAAGACTAAAGGAATAGGATGATCAGCTAACCAATATGTTAAGCCATGTGCTTATATATAACTGCTCAACTCCGCTGCAATTAGCCATATTCTATCATCATGTTTATAAAGCAAAATGACATGTCGAGGAGCATGTGTTGCTTATAAGATGATTTCTAAGGTGAGGAAGGCCTCTGGCTCATACTGTATCTCACTGTCTCACTACATATCTTAGGCATGAATATCATTTCAGAAGTTCATGTCTCGCTGTGGGGGTTAAAGAAAGAGATCTACACAGCTAGCACAGCAGACTGCAAAATGAGTTCCAGTCAAACCTCAATGCACTATGCATCACAAACTGTATTCTTTCTGTTGACACAGCATCGATGTGTTTGTGCTTGGGTTTTGTTTTTTTTTTATAAACAGAATTATGGAGCACATGGCTGGAGCCAGAGGATGCTACAATGCTAAAGGGGTACCCCTGATCCCCACAGGCATTTGGAAAGAATTCCATTTCTCAGTGAAGTCAACAGGAAAATCACTGCACTTCAAGCAATATTCAAGTCAACAGGAGTCTTGCCTGAGCAGGACTGAAAAATCAGAAAGTCAGCTTTGAAACCCACGCTTGACTCTGGATGTGTGGCCAGAAGGTTTTCTTTTATTTCATTAAAACATTGATGATAAATAGCACTCTCTAGTTTGACTTTAAAGAAGCCTGATGCCTAATTTGCACCAGTTTTTCCCCTTAATGTGCTGATTTAGGAGCAGGCAGTATAATGATAAGCTCTTAGCAAAGGAAATGGGAGTTTATGGGTGCTTAGCGCCTCACAAAATGAGGCTCAAAGCAGAAAGCTTAGAAACGGGTGGTTCTTAGTTTAGAAATTGAACACCGCTTGTCACTAAGTGAAGATGGAGGATGCTGCACGGAGCCAGATTAATGCAGCTCTCAATGTTTTAATAATAAAAAAAAAGTTTTCATGGCAGCTGATCAAGAAATGTCTCTGTAATCTTTTCTGTACTGACAACATATCAATGATGGGTATAAAAACTCTTGCAATTAGCCTTGGTCAATCCATTAGTGTAGCTGAAATTGTTCTTTTTTGTCAGACTGGCATTTTTCCATGGGGTCATGGAGTATAAATCACAGAGTTCCTGTGACATTCTGCCAACATGTGATTACTTTTCTCACTAAATAAGCATGTGGAAAGCATCTTAAGACTACTGCTATTTTCTATTTATCAATTTATCCTTTCACATTGCCATCTCCTTCCCAATTTTATGTGAGGTACAATCCCCAATGAATGCAGTCTCAACACAAACCCTTCTAGACATCACTTTGATGTGCATCCAAAAAGTCAAAGGTCCAAGACTTCTAGTACCAACAGCAGCAGTTTAGGAAATTCTTATCTCTTTCCCTTCCCCGACCGCCCCCCCCCCCCCCCCCCCCCCCCCAGGAATTCAATGTAAGGCACCATAAACTGAAATGGTCCATCTTACAAATTGGTCCTAGAGCCAGAAAGCCCAAGGCAACGTCAATCTGTTTGTTTGATCTTCCTTCTGGCTGATGCAAAATATGCCCTTCTGACACCCAACTGCAGAGATAGATGTCATTACGTTTTCAACTTTGACCTATTAAAGGAAATATAAGTAGCAGCCTGCGAGATCCTGTTTTGTTTAGGGCTTTTTTCCATTTACCTAGACGTGACCAACCAGCTGTAAACGAGGAGGAGTATTCTCTCTATCTGTCTCAGGGAAAACACATGGCAGATGCCCACCTCTCATGATGTTTAAGAGGTGCAAGGAACACGACCACATTGCACTGTAACATCCTTAATTCGAGTGCCACGCCACAAGCCACAAAGTCTGCAGCAGATTTTCCAATAGACTGAGCTCTGCAGCAATCTAACACTTCTCCCTGAAAGTATACTGTTAATTTAGAACATTTCTCCACTTAACAAAAGCTGCTCTGCTAGTTCTTAATCACAGGCCGTTAAATTCACATGGCCTAAGGCGACCCTGTGGTTGATGCCCCTAAACCATGCGAAGAAGCACACTCAGCCCTGCCTTTCCCCACGCAGGGAGATGACTGGGGGAAAAATCTGTTCCCAGCGGGAGGCAAACATAATAGGTGATGAAATGAACCCTACCTCCCACAGGACAGATGGGAGAGGTGAAGCGAGAGGAGAAAAACCACACTGCTAAGCCAAAGCACTTCACAGGCGGAATATGGGAAATGCCCCCGTTTCAGTGATTTAGGCTGTTAGTAGTAAAACTGTACTCTGCACACTACAGCTGCCTACTTCCTGGGATCCTGCACGCTTTCTGTTTTAAATAGGGTCAGACTCTACTCTCCGTCACGCCAATGAAACTCCATCGCCAACTATGGATCCCAATCGTAGCAAATTAATACAAGACCCTGTTTTCTGATACAAACACAATTTTCCTGTTGCCCTTTCAGGGGTTTCTCTTTGAATCGGACATGCAGCACTGGGCTCTGACAAATTGGCCTGGATTTTCTTTTTTGAATACAATGATAAGCTCCATGTTGGGTAGTGTTTTTCTTTAAGTAATATGCCAGATGGTCTGGGGGTGTGGTTTCTAATTTTATGAAGGGGGTTATCAGTCATCTCTGTGCTACAATATAGAGACCAAATCTGTCAGAATACAAGAAAAACCTGCCCACTCTGACTTACAAAACTTACTTTTCCAATTAAAAATATATGCTTTGCATTGCAGGAGAGAAAATGACTGTTCTTCCTTCATTTTTCACAGATTCTGCCTTGTTACTCAGGAATATCAGACATTTTTTGCATGCATGCCTGATCCTGCAAACTCTTACCCTACAAGATCATTCTTAACTCTCAAGTCCACCCACTGAGTTTAAACAGGGCTACTCACATGCAGAAGGACTGGCAATACCATGCACTAAAATGAGGGAGAAAATAATCACTGGAGTGTTTGTATTCTGAGCCTCAGCTTAAATCAGTATATGCTATAAAACAGAAATATATCTACTGTACAAGCCCTCACTGAACCAGTCCTTCCCTAAATGCAATTACAGCTCTAAGGAAATACATTTCAGAAATACCACCTTACCAGTGACAACTAGGAAACACTTGATTTGCTAATCGAAGCTAATATTAAATATAGTAAACAGGCCCAATCCAGTTTCCCGAAGAAAACATGGTGATTTCAATGTCTGATTAGTCACTCTGATAAATCCTTAATAAGAATTACTGATGACAGTAAAGACTGCAGGACTGTGCCCAGAAAACGTATTGTGGGGAGTAAACCAGTTACTCCCCATGAAGATCCAGTCCTGCATATGTAGCCCAGAATACAGCTTAGCACACGTGCAGAAAGAGCACTCACATAAGCAAGAAGAGGATGAAAGGCTGAATATTTTGGGTTTATTTTTTAATCTTGAGTTCATGTCTTAAGGCATTACTGTTTCATGTTAAAATAGTAAAATATTTATGTGTCTTGTTTCTCTAATGGTTTCTAACCTGACAAGTTGCATGAAAACAGCAAAATGAAACAGTAAACTTGTGGCTGACCTCTTCAATTTTTGGTCATGCATCCTCTGGTTAATATTTGCCATGAGGTAAATAATTATTTTCCGAAATAAATTTCTCTGCTACATCCACTAATTTATTCAGCTTCACTTGTCTGCTTGACTCCTTTGCAATGGAGCCATGTGAACTTTTGCTCTCCTTCTAAATGGTATTTAAAAATGAAGCGTATGCTTGTTACACTGGGGTATTAGAAAAAATGTCTTCTGGTAGCTACAGAGTACTGCTTTACATGCAGAAGCAGCATGCAGTATTTTAAAACACTCAGATCCAGCCCTTCTGCAACGACAGCCAAGCCTTCCACTGAGTTCACTGGGAAAAGAGATTTTAGCAGTAGTGCACTTGTCTGGTCCAAAACAGTCTTCAGTGGGGAAATACGTATTGCATACCCCCTCCCTGTTGTGAAAGCTTCTTTAATTGCAGTGATAAGCAATAATGATGAAGCATTGCTCTCCAAAAATATGAAACTGATGCCAACAGATCTGGTAATTAGTAATTAGCCTCTATGGTAAAGTGTTGTGTAAGAGAGAAATATTCCCATTTTCAGTGTAATGAGAAACCATTTGCTCCCTAAGCACATGAAAATTGAAAGCTCTGTCTGTAAAGCACGTTCCTAGTGCATTCCTCCTCCTTAATACAGCACTATGCAAAAAGCAGCGAGTTAAACTCTAGAAGGATCCTGCAACACTGAATGAAGGTGACTGAACCTGGCACAGACTTTACAAAAATACACAGCATATGGTTTAAAAGGAGATGGCCCAATACCAACGCAAGCAAGAACTCATTCATTTTTCTCCATGTTTGCTCTTCAGAAAGATGCAGGTTTCCCTTGGGCGCATCAAAGGTGTCCGGCTTATTCTCTCTCAACTAGGGGAAGAAATCACCAGGAACAAAGTGCAGCAAGTGAAACCAAATGATAAGAAACCCAGTACTACAGTGCTTCTAGATCTGATTTACTGCTGCAACAATCTGTTTGAACTGCACGTTCTCACTACACCCATTTGCATGCCTAATGATGCAGAAAATAACCCTGCACTATTTTCTTGGGGGGGGGGGGGAGAAGTGTATTTTTAAGGGTAAGCTTCATATGCAGGTTCCTGTTTAAAATCAGTGTGGATGGTTTATTTTCCTTTTAATAAAGCCCAGCTCTTGAAGAGACATTACTTCATTCATAAATATTGTTTCAAATATTTTAAATACCTCTAGGACAGTAGTTTAAAGATAACAGAGCAATGCAAGACCAACAACAAACCTTATGGAAATTCCTCTCCGCTGAGAGACGGAGAGGTCTGAAAACACAGAGGGTCACCAGGTCCCTCTCCACCCTGAACCCCACGAAGTTTTTAATTCCCGATCGGCCCCTTTGGCCGCCGCCTCCCTTTGAAATGAAGCTCCCCTGCCCAGGGCAGCCTGGCTCCCCTGACCCAGCCTGGACCCAGGCTCTCGAGGCTGGGTCCCCGCACGCTTCTCGTCCCGGAGGCGATGCAGCCTGACGGAGCGGGGAAAGGCGTGCGGGGTACTGCGCCGCGGCCGCCCGGGGTGCCTCCCCCCTCGGGCGGCGGCGGCCGACGGCGCGGAAGGAAGGAGGACGGGACTAATTTACCTACGGAGTCAATCTCCAGGAGGCGCTGCAAGTCGCGGATGCTGTGGATCTCGCTGTGCGCCAGCCGCTCGATCAGCTCTTGCGGGATCTCGGCCTCCTTCAAAGACACACACACACCGCGGGTCACCGCGCAGCACTCCTGCAGCACCGGGGATCGGGCGCTTCGAGGCTGGGGGTGCTTTATGGAGGGTGCAGGGTGTTTGCTGCACGTGTTTGATGAAGCGGGGGTCAATGCCACACGACACGCTCCCCCCCGCTCCGCCGGGCGCTGGAGCGCTCCCGCCCGCTGAACTGCGCAACGGCTCACGGGGCGGCAGCCCGGCCCGGCGGAGCGTGTGCCAGGCAGAGCTGCGCCTCTGAGCCCCGCTCCACGGCTGGAAACTCGCCCCGGGCAGCCGCCGCCGAAGTTTACGCCGGCGGGCGTCAAGTCCGCGGCGGGCGCGGGGCTGCCCGGACCCAGGGAGAGCAGGAGGAGGAAAGGGGGGAACCGTGCCCCACGGGGCCGCCGCCATCCCACCAGCGCCCACACCGCGGCTCCCAGTGCCAGCACACCCGGTCCTGGGAAAAGTTGCGGTGGCCGTGCAGCGCCGAGCACCGCGCCCGCCCCGACCGGGGCCACCTGTAGCCACTCTATGAGCGGCTCCGCTCCCCGAGCGGCCACGGGCAGGCCCAAGCCCTCATCCGCGCTGAGCCCGGTGATCTTCAAACACCCGGGAGGGGCGTCTGGATGGGGGGAATTAAACCAACTTCTGCCCGCGGCACTGACGGTGCCCGCGGTCGGGTGCGTGCAGCGCCGTGCGCCGCGGGGCGGCCGCTGCCCGGCGGCTCCAAGCACCGCTCTGCCCGCAAATCGCCGCAGCCCGACAGCGCCCGCGGGGAATGAATATATATATAATACATACAGAGTACGTATATAATATACATGTATTTCAAGGGCAGCCAGCAGCCCCGGAGCGGAATGCACGGTCATTATTCCCCTCCGCCGCTGCCCCCCATGAAATGGCAACTCGGTCTCTGCCTCGGCCGCGCCGGGGCCGTGGCTGGGTCGGGGCGGGCGCTCCTGGCGGGGCCCGGAGATGCCGCGGAGGCCAGGTGGGCAGCACAACACCCCCCGCCCTCCACCGAGCCCGGCCGCGGCGTGCCCCGGGGACCGAGCTCGCAGGAAGCCCCTCTCACCTACCTCGGAAAAGGTAAAGGACAGGTAGCCAAAACCTATCAGCAAAACGCAAGCCCAGGTCCTCATCGCGGTCTAGTGCACTTTAGACACGGAGGGAAGGCAACGCTGATGGAGAGGAGCTGCAGGCCGGCTCCTGCCGCGCAGAGATTCAGTACCATCCCTCAGGGGAAAGGCGGCGGGGCGGCTCGGGGGTGCTCCGCATCCAGGGCGGGTCGGGGCTGCCTCGGGGCGGCGGTGCTTGAATCGCGGCGCGGCCGCTGTTTGTATGTTCCCCTCGCTACGGGAGCGCGGCCGTTCTCCTTCCCGCCGCTCTCGCTCGCTCCTCTTGGCTCTTAGGACTAGACCAGCCGGTACTTCTGCATATTTGCTTAGATCAGACCAAAGTGAAACCCAAGGAGTCGATCCGGAGCGCAGCCGAAACGCCCATCACCTGTCTGGGGCGGCTGGCCCCCCTCTCGGCGGGCGGCGCCGGGGCCCGCCTCCCCCCGCCGCCGCGGCCTCCCGCTCCGCCACCGGGACCGGGACCGGGGGCCGGCGCTGGCTGCCAGCCTCCCCCCACCCCGCTGCGCTCAACCTCCACCCGATCCCCTCTCTCAAAAAGGGGGGGTAAAAAAAATTTAAAAATCTTTATTGATACGGATCGCAATGTTTCTGCTGCCGGGAATGGTCCCGCTCCCCTCCCCGGCTGGTGCGAGGTTAAAAATAATAATTAATTACGAATAATAGCAGTGATAAATAGGAGCAATATTGCGAGATCTCGCGGGCTGCCTTAGTGCAGTTCCTTCTCCACTTTGCACGGGAGAAAAAGGAGGAGGAGGAAGGGGGGAAAAATTATATATATATATAGATATAGATATATATATATATACGCAAGAAGGTTTAAATCCCAAGGGGATCGGAGACGAACTGCAACTCCTGACAGAGGGCGGATTCGGGCTCGCTTCGGAGCGGTGGCCGGTCTGGAGCGTGGCTCCGGCGCGGAGCAGCATATACCGCTCCCCACCATGCGCCTCCCCCGTCCCTCCTCCCGGTTTTCCTGGCACCAGCCCCACAAACAACAAGTAGTGGGGCCTGCCGCCCGCTGCACGGCTGCTGGCGGGGCACAGGGGCTCTGCCCACATGTCAGAAGCGGGGGGGGGAAAGAGGAGCTGGGGAATGGAGAGTAGCGGGGGGGCCGGGGCAGCCGCCCCCCGTCCCTCTGCGGCACGGCACGGCACGGCGCGGGGGAAGGGCCGGGCGCTCTGCGCAGCAGCCGGCGGGTAACCAAGCGCCCGGGGTCTACCTTGTGCCCTTGCCTTTATGTAAGGCAGAGGAGATCGCCATGGTCACGGAGGGGTTGGGTGGGTTGGTGGGGTTTTTAATCGCTATTATTTATTTTTTCACGCCCTTTTGCCTTTTGCAGAAGGGGAGGGGCAGAGTGGCGATGGGTTGTGTTATGATTTTTCTTTAAACATAGCTTCTTCGCTGCTCTGGCAGCGCAGCCTTCATTGCAAAGAATACACACACACCCCTCCTTAAGAAATAGAAAAGCACCCCACAAAAATAAAGGCGGTTGGGGGGGGAGCGTGCGCCCTCCGCCCTGCGGCACCCGGCTGCGGCATGCGCGGGCGCGGGGCTCCCCACCGCGGCCGCGGAGATGCGACGCCCCGGGGCCCCCCCAGTGCCGGCCCGCGGCGCCCCGGAGCCGGGCGGGAGCAGCAGCTCGCTTCCCTCTCGCCTCCTCCCTCCCCGGAGAGCAAATGCCCCCTGTCCCTCCGGCGCAGATCGGGACAAGGTGCCCGCTGCACCCTGACATCTCCCTGAACTCATTGTGATTTAAATAACAGCCCTTTCTCATCTAAACAAAGCATCTTAATAGCAGATGCAAAGAATTCAGCTCATCTGAAAATCTAATAGCATTTAAGTGGATTAACTGCAATAACACAACTGAGGAGTGATACTATCCTTCATGGAAGACAATAGACTGTAAATGCACAGCCAGGGAGACTTATCCTTTCATCTCTGAATTTCCTTCAGCATTTCAAAAGCGAATGCTTTCTAGAAGCCCTGAAGGGGTTTGCACGCTACTGGCTTGGACATGCTTCTAGGAAACAACCTGTGCTTTAATGGGCACTTTGCAATTGCATAGAAGTTCCCACCAAAACAGAAGTGGCCTTTCAAGTACATTTAATTCTCTCTCATGATGTCATGTAGACTTACAGGGTGGTCTCCAGGACCACAAGAGGGGAAAAAAAAAGGTGGGGGTTGAAAAGAGAGAAAAGGAAAAGAGATGTAAAAGATTTGGAAGCACTTTAAAAGGAGAATGCTGCTGCCTTTTTTTTTTTTTTTTTTTTAAGACAGAAAGTGCTGAGCCAGTGTGGAGCCTTTCTCCAGTGCCTCCTGATATACAATAATGGTCCGAGTGCCACCCTGCAGCAGCCCCAGCCGCAGGCTGCACGGCCAAGCAGGAAGCAGAGCAGGGCAAATCACCGTGGTATTTGCCATCACTTTCTTCCACAGGGGTTGGCATCGCAGATGTAAAAAGGGATGACTTCAGTTAGCAAGAAAAAAAAGATCTCATGCATTTATCATTTGCTGGGGTTAAAGAAACAATTCTTATGGTTTGTGTTGTCATAGTAATAACAAAAAAAATAATTACCAAACAGTGAAATAGATTCTGACAGTACCGGCGTGCAGAGCATCTACTCCTCCCTTCACTGGCTAACGTGTCCCGGATCAGAAGGACTGGGTATGTGTATCTCTTTTAAGTGGTATTGCACTGTGGAAGCCAACAGAGAGATAACTCCTACTTTATCTATTGGTTAAAAAAAAAAACTCTCTGCAGTTTTGATTTTTCTTACATTTCCATCATTTTCTGAGAGCCAAACTGCATCAGCATCTTTTTTAAATCTGTCATTGTGGAGCTCAGATAAGCATCTTTCCTCTGGGTCAAGTTACACTTGGAGTAGCCTTTAACATGAGGCTATTTGTATGGATCATTGCAAATATTTGATAATAATGCAAAATATGTAAGGTCCCAGGAGAAACCAAAGACCAGGAAACATAAAATTCACACACATTCTGCAGACAACTTTATACTTGGGTCATCTCTCTGCTTACAAAACACATTTTCTCCTTGTCTTATTGTTTGATCTAAAAAAGCATTTGTGCCCTGTGAGTCCTTACGGGCATGAAAAGATACATCTGTGTGAAAACCATCACGCAAAGTGCATCCTTACTTCGGCATGACACCTTCCTGCAGTCCACAAGCCTGTTAAATGTGTGCACCAAATACAAAATAGCATCTTTTGTGTAATACCTACAAGCCACACATGTGGAAAGAGTGACAGGATCATATTTATAGGTGTAAAAGAAAATCGGTACAAAGACCATAGCACCACAAAATTAGGGTTTGCACTTTATTTGTCTGAGAGCAGCAAGCCAGATATTCTTGTCTCATTTAAAGCACGTACTGTTAGAAGTCCCTCAAATGTCTAGAATTATACTATGCTGGAGTGTTGAGAGGGAGGATTCCCAGGGTTTGCACAGCACTTGGGATGGGGGAAGGGATGTAGAAGCTCCTTGACACAAAATGAAACTACTTCGGTGACACCAGCACTTTCTGCAGGCAGTGACGCATGAGGCCAGGGTGCCCCAGATCAGGCTTCCAGCACCAGCACCAGAGCTCATTTAAATCTCTGCTGGCTCAGTTGTTAGAAACAGGTCAAGCCATGTAGCGGGACCAACTTGAGTTTCACGTTTGGATAGGGACTTTTTACAAGGCCGTGTAGGAATAGAACAAGGGGTAATGGTTTTAAACTGAAAGAGGGTAGGTTTAGATTAGATATTAGAAAGAAGTTCTTTACTGTGAGGGTGGTGAGGCGCTGGCACGGGTTGCCCAGAGAAGCTGTGGCTGCCCCATCCCTGGCAGTCTTCAAGGCCAGGTTGGACGGGTCTTGGAGCAACCTGGTCTAGTGGAAGGTGTTACTGCCCATGGCAGGGAGTTGGAACTAGATGGGCCTTAAGGACCCTTCCAACTCTAATCATCCTATGATTCTATGAATGAGGGAAGCATGCCAGGGCTGTGGTACATGAGAACAACCCAGCCGCAGGAAGGACACTGTGAGAAGCATGGTCCAGGGATGGGCAGCAAGGCAGGTGTTGTGGTGCTTGGGAGGGAGCTGGAGCTGCCAAGGGCACAGGACTGGTTTCAAAATGGTACCTGCACCCATGCGACTACTTCAGAGGTCAGGCTGAAATGCTGACTCTTGTTTGGCCCTCCTGACAAGCCTTAAAGTTGCAAGAGGAATCGTTTCACTGCAATCACATTCCTGTTGAGGGAGTCTTGGGAAATCCGTCTAAGTGTTTGTCATGCTTTGTTTTAGTGGGGGTTTTGCCTCGATGAATATGTTAAAATGAACAAAACAATGAATTCGGGTAAGGGTTTTTGGGAGAAGGGTGGCCTGCTTTTATTGTAGTGGCCGTTTGGGGCTGGCCAGAGTGGTTCCATGTGTTCTGTGGGATACATCCTGCCACAGCAGCTGAAAAAGAACCTGGCTTCAGAAGGGGACCACAAGAAACACTGTTAGTGATTTGGACCCATACTGTTCAGCATCAGCGCCACACAGTGTAATACAAAGGATAAAAGTTCAGAACATAAAACCCAAAAAGCTAGACAGGAAGCTCAGCCACTTTGGGTGGTTTCTGTCTGGTTTTGAACATTTCTTTGGCCTGTAGCTCCAGAGGGGCACGTGGCCATGGTGGGGGATGGTCGTCTTCCTTCTCTGCAGCATAACTGCTGCCTGCCTTCAGAAACCAGCACAGAGCTGCCAGAGGCACAGGTGAAGTGCAAGCAATGGACTGCAAATGCAGGAAGGGCTGATGGCAAGCAAAGAATCCCCTTTCCCAAAACCTGGCCCATAGAGAGCAACTAGGAAAGCTGCAAGGAGAACAAGCAAGGCAGTTATTACTCCAGCTGGTACACCTACAAAACATTGTTTCCTCCTTTTCCAGCTCTTCCTTTTGGATCTTTTGCACTGGCTTCATCCTTCTGGCTAAGTTTTGTTGTCTTTGAAACTTTTGTTAGTGCAGCTTGCCAGCTGCTTTCACAGTTGATAATTTTCTTAAATAATCATAAGATGCAAATCTGCTACGAGGTTTCAGCTAAGTGGAGTGATCAGAAGGGGCTCAGGAAAGTGTTATGATGTCCCTGGCCCCAAACACAGAGGACAGCCAGGGCCCACATCAGCAATGTGGGTTGACATTTTAAGCCACAATATTTCTAGAGATGCTTTGCCCTCCTATGAATGGGGTAGGGTCCCACTAGAGCTGATCCTGCTCCAAAACTGCCCCTTTGACTTCAGTGGGGATTAGACCCAACTCTCCCTGGAGAAATGGTTTGGTTTAATAGAGTTAGTAGCACTTCTGTTAACGTGCTGTTGTCTTCCCACAGCCCAGCTGCTTCTCACCCAGGAGGTTCGGAAGCACAGCTGAAAGCAAGGGGCTGTTTGACCTTCCTTGCAGCAGGAGCCACTGCTGAGTGACACACAGTTCACCTTCAGGGCTGGAGTATGAACTGGCAGCCCTGCCAGCCTGGGTAGCAAGATACCATGTTTAGGCATTAAACAAGGGCACTTGCATACCAGCACAGGCCGCTATTTTAGTGGGTATATGAAGTTGCTCCCTGCTCTCCACCCCTATGGGACAACACAGCTGCTGTGAGTGCAGGATATCCTCTGCCTGGTGCATAAAGCTATTACAAATGGACTGTGTTCTGTCAGTAATACTTAGTTCATCCAGCCAAGGAACTGTAAAAGTACCAGCCCAGCTTAAGATACACTGATACAGGTTGTAAATGCAAGCAGTGTGCTCAGGGCTCAGCCCCTGGGGTCCCGTGTGTGGTGTGCTCATGTCTCTTCAGCAGTGTGGGTGTAAAGATCTTCTCCTCTGACT
Organism: Strigops habroptila; assembly: GCF_004027225.2. Taxonomy (NCBI): domain Eukaryota; kingdom Metazoa; phylum Chordata; class Aves; order Psittaciformes; family Psittacidae; genus Strigops; species Strigops habroptila. The sequence continues at coordinate 79,879,558 of NC_046358.1, forward strand.
CAAATCAAAGCCAGTCACAGCGATTCTGTGGAGACCATCCAGGATGTAACTCAGCCGTGCTAAGTACCATAATATTGTGATACTATTCTTCATTGTTCATAGCTTGGAAGCCTGTAGAGGCCTAGCTTGGAGCAGTCCATTTTATTAAGCTCCATCCAAACACAGTGAGATAGTTGTTCTTCAGAAGAATTCGTATTCTCAAAGTGCAAGCCGCCCCGTTTGTGTTCTTGTATCCATGCAACCTCGTTGCTCCTACAACATTACACATTTGTCCTGTGAGATTCCCTCCCTTACAATAAAAACTCACGAGAATGATACACACATTTTCAGCTCTGCAGTCACCAGAGACTGCGGGATCCAGCAGTACCTAAAGGACACAGGAGATGCAAAGGCTGCTGTAGTGGAATTGCTAATTTATATTGAACTGCAGATGTTTGTAATGGCTGTGAAGTTTCCTAATTGAATTTCTGACCCTTTTTGTCACAGAAATCCAGCTAATATAGGCGAAGGAGAAGAGCAAATAGAAGGATTGGTGTGCCTTTTTTTTCCTTGCCTTTTTTATTTAACAGAAACTCCAGTGTAGAGTGGTACATATTTTCTTTCTGTACATTTTTCTTTTCATTTTCTTACATCTTGGAAGTCAGCAGCCTGGTCTTCACATGGGCTTAGTGTTGAGCATCGTTCAAAGGACCATGCATGAAGTCCCCAGACCAGTGCAGTATCTGTGCAGAGGGCTTCATGGAGCTCACGCTAACGAAGTCATAGAATCATAGAATCACAGAATGGTTTGGGTTGGAAGGGACCTTAAGGCTCATCCAGTTCCAACCCTCTGCCATGGGCAGGGACACCTTCCAGTAGACCAGGTTGCTCCAAGACCCGTGCAACCCGGCCTTGGAACACTGCCAGGAATGGGGCAGCCACAGCTTCCCTGGGCAACCTGTGCCAGGGCCTCACCACGCTTGCAGGGAAGAATTTCTTCCTAATACCAAATCTAAATCTCCCCTCTGTCAGTTTAAAGCCATTCCCCAAAGTTAGGTTAAAGTCCCCCAAAGCTAATCCTCTCTGATTATCCTCAAATGCTTCCATCCGTTCGAGGCACACTGTTACACAGATCCACTGATGGTGGTGGCCAGACCAGAGCAGGCAACCCACCTTGTGGCATCTGTTCCCCAGGAGAAATTCCCAGGGAATTCAGTGCTTTACAGCTGCTTATTTTCCATACGTTCTACTTGTGCATTTTCTTAGTAAAAGCTGGTCAAGATCCTCTATGACCGCAAGGCACATCAGTAATCAGAAATGCAGAGAGACCGTAGTGAAGCTATGCAGCGAACCTGCCATGTGACTGCAGCCAAGTTGAAGATGAGAAGCTGGGAGCAACAATTTCCAAAGCTCTCTTCTCTTGCCACCCACCACCTAAGGGAAATTTTTGCATTGTTCTGTCATGTTCCAGGTCCAACAGACCTCCTAGAAGTACACAATGGTCACATAATTTTGTCTGTATCACATGTAGGTATCTTGTCTTGGTCTGTTACCTGCTTGCCGCCATCTCATGTTCACTAGGAGCACATTCTTGCCTGTGGTATGCTGCTAGAAAGGGCACACGTACCTGCATTTACACCAGAAGTGAATTTCTTGGATCTTGCAAAAGGTGCAGTGCAGAACCATCTTCTCCATCCTATTGAATGTAACATTTTTTGCCTTTCAGCAGTAATTTGTGATGCTGTACCTGTCAATCCAGATACAGAACTCCTTCTTTCTTGGAAATCAGTGTGAAATACAACATTAAACCAGAGCACAGGCAATGGCCCTTTAAGCATTGTCTGTTTAACTGTAGCACGATCTCTCCTGCACTCGAGTGCTTTCCATAAACAGCAAGTCATCCTGGAAGGGGAGGGAGAGGATGATAAATAATCCTGTTATTCGTGCGACTGCGTTCTTTCATGAAACTGGGAAAAGGCAAAATAAAGTGGCGACTGCAAGACTGAGAATGAAATGCAAGGCAGTGGGTTGTGTTGCTGCAGTTATTTTGGACTAGAAGAAAATCTGAGGTGAGCAGAAGAGGTTTAAAATGCCAAGAAGAAAGCCAAGAGGGCATAAAAGAGCAGCTTTCTCTGCATCCCTGCTTTGTATCTGGGGTAACTTTCTAGGGCTGGCTGTGGCTCTGGCTGCACACCGCCTGCTCCCATGTTGTGGCTCCCTGTGCTGGAGGCTTTCTCCTGTGCATGTACCTTGCAGAGAGGAGGGTAGTGGGAAATGCCAGAGCTCCAGTAAGGGCAGCTGGGCAAAGGGAGAAGCAGAAGTGGGCAAACCCTGGGAAAGAAATCCCACAGAGCAATGGGGAAGCAAAGAAACCTGTTTGCTGAGCATCCTAGCAAATGAGCTCTAATTAGTTTTCCTGGGACATCTATGGTGTTCCCTTCATCATGCTTTGTCCCTGTGCCAAAGGTGCCTCCCCAGCTTGTGGCAGAGGAATCAGTGCCCAAGCTGCAGCCGCTCCAGTTCTCCGTCTGCCATTTCCGTGCATCCCCCGGGCTGGGACAGCTGAGGCCCAGGCACCCGTCCCATTCAGAGTCCTCTGCTCACGGGCAGCCTCCTGCAGAGAGCCCAGGCAGACAGCTGTAGGCAACAGCTTAACCCACTGCAGCTGTCTACTCCCTGCATGCGAGTCAAAGCCCTCCATCCCTGGGATGCTGCTGGAAGCAGCCTGGGCCCGGCACCAGCCCCCTCTTTGGTTTGTAAGAGAATCTTATGCCGGGAGAATGCATCAGCCCCTCTAAGACTTCAGTAAGGACACACATCCATTTCAGTGGTGTGGCATTGGGGATTAGGATAAGGCAGCCACTTCATCATAATCTCCCAAAAGTGCCTTTTCCCCATGTAACTTCATGGCATCAGTGCAATTCCTTCAGGCTTAGGAAAGCTTAAGCCATTGTAAACAAGGCAGCCTTGGAGCCTAGGTATTGTAGAGAGAGAATTCCTCTCCATGTCCTAGATATTTCAGATGGAAAAAAAAAAAAAAGAAAAAGAAGAAGAACATTTAAGACGTCAGCTTCTCTGCTGGTGTAAATGGGACCAGCTCCATGTAACTTCAGTCCAGTGTCTCTGTTACACCGTCATTGCATGACGCTCCTGTTAGGGCAAATGGGAATTACACGTTGTGATGAGAAAGAAGCAGATACCTTAGTAAATACTGCACAATCACATGAGCCACATGTATCTTTCCTGAGACACGGTGCCAAACTAGCAGGTGTTTTTTACATCAGGCCTTATATTAACACACTCCTGCATATGTCTGGCTGCATCTGCTGCCTTAATGATCCTTCGGTGCATAATGGCTGGGTTAGTTTGTGAAGTTAAATACCGTGGGCAACAGCCCAGCCACAGTGCATACAAATGTTAAACTGCTTCTGTTTGTTTCACAGAGTTTATTACTGCTGTTCCTTTGCTATGACTTTTTCCTTGTTTATTCCTCTCACTGCATTTTTCCCTTGTTCCTGCCCATCCTTTCCCCAGTTTCTGGTTTCCAGATCGCCTCCATCTCTTTATTTTCTCCATCTTTTGCCATAGCTTTCCTGTCTCGTTTCAGTTTCTGTGGATGCCAGAGAAGGTGAAAGCTGCAGCCAGCCAGCCCGAACTGCTGCAGCACTCCCTGACTGCCCCAGAGCAATGGGATGCTCCTCCCGCCTGTGCATGTCTGGAGTCTGGGGGGCTGCTGGTTGAGGATGCCACAACCCTGGATGCGTTTAGTGGCTGCTGTGAAAGTGAAAAAGGCCAGATCAGGGACTAATGCTGTTTGAGTGCCTGCTCCACTTTGAATGCAGACAACAAGCATAACTTGTGGATCTATGTCCAAGTCCAAAGCCCCTGGGGAAAATATGTATCCTTAGCAACACCAAGTGTAAAATCCTGCTGCTTTCACAGAAGTCAGTGGTAAAAGTCCTTGGGGATTAGTCTTCTATTGTAATTATCAATGACTTAAAAAATTGTGGCAGGGCATGAAAGCCATTTGGAAACAAGGAAGGGCCGAATCTGAAGCCAGCTATCATAGACTTCTACAAAAATAACCCACCTGTCTTTGTAGGGCTGATACTGAAGTTGGGTAGGAATTCCCAGGGGCATCAAAGAGGTGTGCATGTTCAGCTCCCACTGAAATGGGAATTGGGGGCATTACTTAATGAGAGGGATTTGAAAAATGCTCTTCTGTGCTCCTTTGTGTAAAATTAAGATGCCAAATCCAGGCTAGCATGGTGTCCGTTTCCATTGCTCATGCTTTTAGTCTTGTAGTTGTTGTCATGGTCTTTCATGGAGGTCTCACCTTTGGTCCCAGGCTCTCTTGCCCTAAGGTTTAGTTTTATGCAGTACTTCCACGGCGTGTGCACATACACAAAGCACAACAGCTGGTGGATCTCTTATTCATGGCTTAATCACTTCCCTCCGGAGGTGTGCAGTGTGATGTGTGGTCTTACTCAGCCCTGGCTTTCTGAGGGATGGAGAGGCAGGGTCAAACACAGCCCAGATTCAACCAGCACTTAAAAGCATGACTAAGCCAGAGCGTGGAGTGTTCTCTTGACATCATTAGGATGGACCTGCTTCTTTTCCTGGCATTAAGCAAGCATTTAGCCTTTTGGAGTTTGCCGTACCACACCCTTCCCATTTCATGCTCATCTCAGCATCACATTGCTAGCTGCCCACTGGGTTTCCACACATCTCTGCTGATTTTCCCCAGGCCGTCCATCTGAGCTCATAACCTTCCTTGGTGGTTCACCATGTGCCCCTGGTCCCACCCTCTACAGGGGTTTGCTGTATCACTTTCCCATCTATCTGGAATTTCCCCCTGAAGGCCCTGAGCCACCTACTCCCACAAATGTCATCAGGAACCTTTTGTTGGGAGGGTCTTTCTGCATTGTGACTTATGTTTCTTTGCTTTGTGGTTGTGTAATCCAAATTGGCCGTCAACTGCATTTGAAACGCCATTCCACCAGAGCAGGGCTTCAGCATTTGCAGCACTTGAGAAAGATAAAATAGCAATAGGGAGCCAGATGGCTTCAGAGACTGGGAATCAGGGATGGAGTCTGTAACTTCCACATCACTGCTTCAAAATGCAGCTCTTGATCCCCAGCAAACTTCATGGTCTCAGGCCAATTTCTAGTGTACGTATGGTCATGCCAGAAAAACTTCCCCCATAAAACACCACCTGCTTTGGCTGGGAGGCCTGCAGAGGTATGTGGTGGTCTCCTCACACCAGAGTGCAATGTCACCTGCTGCACAAGGGTGCATGGTCACCGCAGCTCTAGCAGTACTCATGCATGGGCTATGGGAAGGAATATTCTAATCGTAGTGCTGCCCGCTTCCGCAGGAAAGACTTTTCCTTCTCTCCCAAATTACCTTCCAAGCCATCTTTAAAATAGCCTCGTTGCTAAGTCTCATGTAGGCTGTAACTCTGTAGTCCCAGAGATCGGACTTTGATCCCATGCGTACCTAATGAAAGACTCCTCAGAGGTGTGGGACACTTTGCCAAAGTATCAGTAGAAAGAGTAAGAAGCAAGAAAGAAAGTTATGTCTGGAGTGTCTCTAGGATAAAAACAGTGTGAGAACAAAATCTGGCCATGCACATAAGGAGCCAAAAGCCATACTAAAGCTACAATTTCTTGTGGCTTAGTCTTCCTTCCTGATGATGGTTGTTTTCTAACCTAGCTGTGCATGGATTAGGAAGAAGCAGGTGCCAGAGAAGAGGTCATTATATAATGACTAAGGTCATTATACATGGAACAGGAGGAAAGCAGTACAGCCTTCCAAGTTTCATTTGCTAAAGCCAGAATAACCTGATAGGGCATCAGACCCCTTACTGGTGAAGTCTTCAACTCTGTGTGAAAGCAACAGAGCAAATGAGTGTTTTTCCTTGCAAGACTTCTTGGCCTGGATGTTGTCCTTCCTCAGTCCATGTTCACTCAGCTGTTCTCTCCCAGGTTCCCCTTGCCCCCACTGGAAAGCTGCCCAGAAACTCCCTCCCTGGCATAAGGGCCAGGACCAAACCAGCCAAGTCAGGCTGGTTATTTAGGTCTCAGCCCTGCCTCGCCTCCCTGTGCAGGTCCGTCTTGTGCCTTCATCCTTGTTTTGGCTGCATACGCTCCCTTGGTGCCTTGGAGCTCTTGGCTGTTGGCTGCACTCATCCAGCCAGCACTGCTGCTCCGCATGCCCCCCAGCAGCTGGTCCCACGCTGCATGTCTGCAGCCCCACGCCGGCTCTGGGGATCTGCTTCGTACCTTCAGCAACTGTTTGGTTTATATCTGCGTATCAGGCTATGACCCTGAACTGCCTTCTCCCTTTAAATTCCTTCCACTTGGCTCTGCCCACACTGTCCACAAAGCCTTGCAAAGAAATGCAGCTTGGGAAAAAAAAAAAAAAAGATCTCAGAAGAAGAAGAAAAACCCTTTCACAACAAAATGGCCTTTTCTCTCCCAGCAGCTTTTCTTGGGTGCGGTTTTCCCAACACTCCCCTACAACTGGGATGCAGAGTCTGTTTGGCACTGTTCTCCCTGGCACTGCAGGTGACAGGGTCACCCCATGGCTGGGCACAGAGCACCCACAAACTGTCCGCATCCACAGAGCTCATCCTGAGCCACTGCACTGCTGCCAAAATGTGCTTTTATCACCCCAAGACCCATACGCCCTTCCAGCATCTGCTGTTACGCAGCACTGCATCTTGTGCTGCATTCATGAGGGTAGTGTGGCCCATGAGTCGTCTCCTCCGCAGTGAAGAGCTCATGAAAGCCCCTTGCATCTCATTCCCTTACATATATACTATAATATATATATATAGGATTGTCCCCATAAAGTGGCAGCTCCACACATGTGCTGGTGGGTGGATAGCTTTGCATTTGCCCTCATGATTTCATGCCAAAAACATTTGCAAGTTCAGCTCGTCGCTTGAGTTCCCTCTCTCATTTTCCCTTTCACAGGTACTCACTGGGTCTAACAAAGGCATCTACGTTCATCGCCCAGCAGGCCGTATGCTCCCATGCTTGGGTTTCTCCTTGCATCCCCACAGTTCCATAATTTCCTTGTCATGCCCCAAGCTCTTAAAGATTTTCTTAAAGACTTTCAGTAAGATCAAAATGAATTATGTGATACACATTGCTGTTATCAAGCCTTTTGCCTCTATTTTCATCAGCTATTTTGGGATGATTAATAATTTACAGCGAGGCTTGGCACAGCAATGGTTAATGGGATGAAGCAGATCTGACGCAGAAGCCTTTTGGACAGAAGCAGTTTTATAAAGTCTTATAAGTGCTATTTTTTTCTTTAGGAAAGGAGTGGATTTTTATTTTTTTTTAAGTGTTGTGAGAACAGGAATGTTTCTTTTTTAGCCAATTCCACATACTTTTTGTTATAGGAGAAGATGTGGTCTGAGGGTTTTAGCAGAGGCTAAAACAGGGGAGAACTGGATCTATTTTGGTGGTGTATCAAGTGAATAGGAAATAATCGAAAATGCTGCATTAAAAAATGAGCTTAGCATCAGCTCCAGGCAAACCCTGTTCTGCAGGCAGCCCTCCCCTTACCTGCACAATACCCAACAGCCCGCGCTGCTGGGTGCAGATGTGTGGATTTGATCCATTTCCACCCTTTGGCCAAAATACATTCCTTCATTCATGCTCTCCTGGGAGCTGAGGTTTCATGTGTGATTGTTTTTCTGGTGGTAAAACACAGCGTGTTGGCTCCCAGAGGCTGTTGCAAGGCTGTTTTCAGGAGTGTATGTTGGATGATGGACAGACAGGTCTTGCTTGGGGCTCTGCTGGGATGCTCTCACACATGTTCGTTAATGGTGGCAGCAACCTTCTGCCCTGTAGGGACTACTTCTCCTTCCCCACCTGCTGCTTATGATGAAACCAAGCTCAGATTCATCCAGTCCCACCCCAGCACGCTGTTTGCATCACACCCTGCTCAGTGGAACGGTGATAGTGTTTCCTCAGGACCCCAGGTGACAGACACATCCCCACCACGGTATCCTATCTCTTCAGACACACACCCAGCTCTGCCAACAGTCTCGCCTGTAGTACTGGGTGGGATGTGAAATGGATTGAAAACCGGAGGCCAGATTTTTTTTTAGGTTAATCTACTAATGCCAAAGGATTGTATTTGGCAGCAACATAAGGGGAGTTCTCATCAGTTTATATTTCTGCTTTTCTTCCCTTTAACCATCTAATTTTGTACACGCTGTGTGGAATCCAAATAGAGATAAACCTCCCCTAGCTACCAGCCTAGTCGTGCCCTATGGGAATCTGCATGCTGCCTGTGGGAGCTGGAGGGATGTGGGTGCTGTGCTGGTCCAGAGACTATCTGGAGGGGTTTCAGAGGGTAATGGACAGCTTAGGGTCACAAAAAGGGCTGCTGAAGATGTGCAGAGATTTTAATGAGCACTCTTGAAAACAGTGACCTTTCATGTCAGCATCTCACTTTGCACTCTGGTGCAGGGCGCAGTTGGTAGCTATTGGAAAATGGAATATTTTGATTGCTGCAGAGGAGAAACTCACAATTTTCCCTGAAAAACTTTCACACCAAATCAATAGTTTTCTGACAAACTATTCAGCCAGAATGACCTTTTGTACTGCAGAACAAACTGTGATGAACATTTTTTCTATCAGGGTTTTCTTCTGACATTATGGATCCTGATGGGGGATTAGCTAACACTGCTCATTATCAGTGTATGTAGCATCGGAGAGGAAGACCTGAAGCTATGTGAGATCTTGAAAACAACCATCCGATGCCAATAAGCAATTTGAGATGCTGCTAAAACCAAAAAGCAGGAACTGGGGGCTCAAGTCAGTGCTGATGTTACTCCCTGCTATGGGTGAAGTTGCCCCAAGGCTGAATTTGCCTCAAGAGAGTCAAACTAGGGAGCAAATTAACTTCTGAGAAGCTAGGAGTGAATGAATTACGGGAATTAATTGGTAGGGTCAGCAATGAAATCATGAGTCCATGGCAGAGGAAACATGATGCATTTCTAAAGGGCTAAGAATGGCCCCTTTGCTACATTTATGGTAGATTTATGGGGCTAAGGTGATGAGAGAGAGGTCAGATAATAACCTTTCAAATCACCAAGGCAGACCAAATATGCTTTGCCATCGGCCGGGTGCTTTTCAATGCATGTGTGTCATGTTTGGAAAACAAGGCCCCGTCTGTCCCTGCTGAAACAGCAGCAACAAAATAACACTGCTTGTGAGGGAAATGCCAAAACAGAGAAAGATAATTGAAACATTCAGGCTGGCAGCAAATGGGGATAAAGGCGATAAATCTTGAAAGCACGCTGCCTTATCTCGGGCAGGAGCTGCTGGCACTACTCTTTGGCCAGCGTTTCTCCACCCTGGGGAGGTTTCCTTTGGTACCCCGTTATCTGGACTGTTTGCCTTCAGCCAAGGCCACCAGCTTGGGATAGAAAAGGGATGCTGCATTGGAAAAGGTACATGTCCCTCCTGCCGCAGCTGTGTTCTCTCCTAAGCAGAGATGCTCTGCGTGGGGAAATGGCTGCAGGTGAAATGGGGTTTATGCACTAGCCCTGAAGGCACACGGTTAGCAAAACACTGCAAAACAGGAGGCAGAGAAGGGTGGCTTCGCTGGGGAAGGACACAGGGCCCCTTATAGAGCTGCTCCAAGGCCATCCAGCATAGTCCCCGTGCTCCCGCAAAGGGCTCAGGGGGCTGGAGGCTGCTGCTCTGTAGAAGCAGCCTCCTACACCATTTCAAGAGCTTTCTTGATACCTGCACAAGCCACTGGTCCCTAGTGACTCTGAGTTTATTTTAACATGAATCAACTCGGAGAAAGTGGTCAAGGAACCCTCATAATTCAACTACAAATTTAATATAAGACACAGAGTTTCCTTCCAGATCTAAATATAATTGAAACACGAGCAATAGAGGGAGGGGAAACCTGCAAACACAAATAGTATCCTCAAGTCTTCTCCTGACTACACGGCAACAAAGGTGCATGATGCTGCAAAGCTTGTGGCCTTGCCCTGCTCTTACACAGGTCCTGGAGAAGTTATGAAAGTCCAGTGGGAATCCATGAGTTCTGACCAAGAGTATCCCTGCTTCCCACCTTCTCTGCCCTCATGACAGGAGTCAGCACAGAGAGGTGCTGCATGGCAACTGGATGATAGCAACCACTTCATTGTTGCCCAGCATTGCACCCCATGGCTTTAATCACCCCATTTTCTAGTCTCAGTGCCTGCTCTCCCATTGCGGTGATAAAGTGTATCTGTGATGGATTTTACATCTGGCAGCAGCAAGGCTGACTATAGGGAGAAAAATATAGAGGAAAGTGCTATTTCTCCCCCTGCTTTTCCTCCCATCTGCTCAAGGGCTTGATCCTGCAAGTGTTACTGAGGCAAAACTACAGTCAGTGGAGGAAAGATGTTTTCCAAGACAGCTCCAAGGTGGGCAGTACGCACAGAGCAATCAGCTTCTGTCTGTGTTGTTTTGTGCTTGTCAGGCAGCAGTCAGAGACTCTCCAGGGAGACCTGCTTTTAATAAGGGGCCAGCATAGCTCCTTACAGGGAGCACAATGGTTTGAGGTCTCAAGGCATCACTGTAAGACCCCAGCTTGCTATGGAAATGTTGATCTGCTAAGGATTATCTCTCTTCTGTAAAATGCAGCCCTTTCTTCCTCTGCTGTAGTAATTTTTCTGCAATTATAACTTACCACCAAACAGCTTCACTGCAGGCACTAATACAGCACAGGCAGTAGCCTCCTCCCTCTACCTTCGGGTGGACAGCGTGTATCAGATGGCACCCGGATGGTTTCAGCATGAATCACTCACTGCCTCTGTAACCAACATTCCCATAACTTAAATCTATCAAAAAGAACATAAACCACATCAGAAGCCAGTTCTCAGATGCTCATTTGCTAAGACTTTGGAAATCTCTTATATTAAACAGATTGTCTCTTTATAGGAGTTTGAAGCTGCCCTAATTATACAAAGGGTGGAAAGGGACAATCTTCCATCTGGGAAGGCTGTTTAACTTTTTCTGGCTTCCTAAAAAGCCATTGTCTTGTAAACTGAGCATTCCTTCACTAGCCTGGTAGACACAACATTCCCCATGTCCCAACCAAACGCTGTGCAAGGCCGGCTTTGCTCTCTCGGAGCAACAGTACCCAAGCTGGATGGCCTGGAGAGCCACAGGCACAGTCCCACAGAGACCAGAGGATCTTATAGGGAAGATTTTCCTTCCATGTTATGATAATCCCTGGCATTTCTATTCTGAACCAGTAGCTTTTATTCTTAGCTTCCTTTATCTGTCCACACTAACATACTCAGTTCCTGTTTGTGTACTTGCTCTGGCACATGCTATTATACAGCTGATGGGCCTTAAGTTCACACTTTGTTGAAGGTCTGTTTCTTCCAAGAGGGTTTACATTACTGAAGGTAGCAAGCCACAAAACCAAACCATTGTTGCAAATATAATTTGAAGTTAATCTTCATATAATCCACAGCAAATATTTATGTGCAATACAAAAGTGGCTGGATTTGTTTACAGTTTGAAATTGTTGGAGAGAGGATTCCACACAGATTAGTCAGCTAATCTGCTGTAATCTGCTTAAAAAGCAACCAAAATGGGTTTTCTTTCACTGAATCATGTTAGCCCTGTGTGCACAGTGACTTCAGATAGAGAACAAATTCAAGCACAAAAGGGCATTTACCTTGTGGGTGCTCAGGGCATTGCTCACATTGCAGGAGAGCCATAAATTTCCTCTTCTGCCTTAAAGACTGGGACAGCTGCAGCAACCAAGTTAAAGATGAGCTGGGTGTCAGGCTCCTCTATCCCATTTCCTCACTGCAGCATTTGAACTGTATCGCCTGGGGATAAACTAATCTTTGATGAGGCACCTGCAAAGTGTTTGCACAGAAGTCATCCTGTCTGAATTTATTCTGGTTTATTTTGCTCCTTCATGAGGAGGATCTACATGAGGTGCTTCTGCACTAGCACGCTCCTGAGTCAATAAGGAAAGCATCCTGCTTGCCTTCTTGATGTCCCTAAATTCTGGGAGGAATGGGAAATTATCCGCTATTCTTTACTCCCAAATCAGCTTTGCTCACAAGGGAATTGCAGCTCAAGGTGGAAAAAGACTTTAGATACTCACCATGCTTCACAGAGGGCTCCAGCTGATCTGGGCTCCTATGGTACCTGTGTGTCTCCTCTGCACAGGGATGCAAGATTCAGGCTTGCACCTCCAATAACCCAAGGAATCCAGAGCAAAGCATAAGCTGCAGACTCAGAGCAACAGGCTTGGCTGCAGGGTTCCCCTCACACGTGGCTGAGACAGTGTGAATGGTGATGAAATCCCATTTTGTTCACAACGCACTAACATCTAGAGGTTGCAGAGGCACTTCTGCGAGCCTGTATCCCCAGTGTTGGGGCACTTATACAGAGGTGGGCTCATGACAGTGGGATGCTGGCTGCAGCATGGATGAGTCCCAAGCCCTCTGCACCACATTTCTCCAGGATGTAGGTGCAAGCTGAGAAGGGAACAGCCCTGCTAGAAGAGAAACAGGCTGAGGCAATGCTCCTGTGGGTATGAGACCACTTGATTTCCCATTTACCCACCACACCTGGGACCAACCAGGTGGCGGTCAGCAGAGCCCACTGATGTGGAGGAGGGGCTGCCCACATCTCCCTGCTCCTCACAGGTTCCAAATCCCACCTCCTGCACACCCCATACCAGGCAGGCTGAGCAGCCTCTGCCTGTAACCTGCTCCTCGGCCTGGGTCAGAGCAGTAGCTGCAGCCCAGCTCTGCTCCTGGGGGTTGGGACCTAGAACCTCCCCAGAGAAACCCGGGGAAGGAAAAACACATCTTCCCTCACCCTGTAAACAGCAGCACCCTCAGGAGTGCAGGGCCCAGCCTGGGAAGGGATGTGGCTCATCACCTGTGCTCTGGCAAATGCATCAGCTTTCGGTGTCCAGGCATTCACCTTTTTTTCCCTACCACATATCCCCGGTAGATTATTCCAGTGTGGGTCCCTGTGAATAATACATTCATCCGCAGTCCTTCCCCCACCCCATCCTCAGCAAGGCCTTCATTAGTTGAATACAGTGGCTCGGCTCCAGCACACACAGCTGCCGTCACTGCTGCAATTCTTTTGCCTTGAGAAAAAGCATATACAATTTAATATGCTCCTGGCACAACAGCTTTTCTGTAGCAGAGGAGGCGGGTTTGTTTATGGCTATTTTGATAGGGCAGCTTTCATCCGGACACAGGTTCTGCTGCATCTCCCCACTCACACAAGGCTGTCTTTGTTGGGCTGGTTCTCTTGTTCCTCGGGAACCTCTGGCCATTTTGGTACCTTCTCCTGCCCTCTGCAAATCTAAGTTTTAAAAAGCCCTCCTTGGCTAATCCTGTATTTCTCTAAAAGCTAAATCCCGGGCTAAGAGCCAGAAATGCAAGGCAATAGGAGAGGGTGTGATGCTTTACTGGATATGTGTCAAGGATATGAACCATCCTGCAATCGCATGGGAATTTGGCCCATCCTGCCATCGCATGGCAGCATGTGCTGGATGCATCTGAAGGTCCATGTCAGTGGGAGCGGAGCTCATAATGCTGCCAGTGGCCATTAGCGATGACTTACACTTGCCAGGCTTGGGAGCACCTCTATTGCTTTCCCAGATACCTTCAGCCTCATCGGGAGCTGTACGAATCATGTGTTGGGGCATGATTCCTTCCTGGCTGCAAGACCAGGACTGAGGCTCTTCCAGCTCTGTGGGAGCTGGTGCTAAGAGATGCAGATTCCTCTCCGGCAGCAATTCCTGCAGTCATCATTACACAAGTTAAACTACGATCAGTGACACATCTCCCCGCTTCCGCAGCACATCAGCTCCATAGGCAGGGTGGGGTGCAGAGGAGATGCACCTTTGGGCTGGAAAGTCTCAATCGAATAACCCAGAGTCTGCGAACGCAGCCAACTGCTTCTATCTGGCAAACTACTTGAGCTGCCCCTGGATGAGAAGGAGAAATAATCTCTTGTATTTTTCAGCTGCAAAGTCTGTTCCCTCTCGCTGCTGTAGTGGAAATAAATGGTGGGAGGGTTTAGCCAGCACTAATTCATGGCCGTGTTCGATCTGAAGTCGCTGCGACTTTGTGCTTGGCCCACAAATACAACTGGGAAAATGAAACCGGCTAGAAATACAACTCATCATCCGATCATCGTAAACACATGGGAACGGAACAGAGTCGCTCTGTAGAGCACATAAATTCCACACATGTGGAGGAATGCAAAGCAGCTATTGTACCCCCTCTTTTGCAGATCCATTTCACTGTTTTCCCAGTTTATCTGGAAAATACATACTGCATGGTACTGTACATCGTATTTCACTGCTATGCACCATGATGTCTTCTAATGGAACAATCGCCATGCTTGTAGTCTAAGGGGAATACAAAAGTGCTTTCAAATAATAACAATACATTTTCTGTATAAAGAGGATAGGGAGTAGCCACTTCCCAGAAAGGCTTGATTTCCCTCAAGCCAGCAGTATGGACATCCAGAGCGCCAGTAACAGCAGCAGTGGTGAGAAAATCCCTACCTCATCATCAGTCTATACATCCCCTCTCCGACTGCCAGCTCCTGCAAAGAGCAGAGGCTGTTATAACCACAAAGGGTAAGGTGAATGCACCCAGCAGGTCCTGGCAGCACAAGGCTCAATTTATCCCATCACGGCTTGGGCGAGGGGCACTTCTTTTGGCAAAGCAACACTTTCAGCCTCAAAGTGAAGCTGTGAGTAGAGAGGAGCAGCATTCTCGCAGCCCAGCTACCAGAGATCTCGCAGCATCTGCCAATTCATTCAGCACTGCTGGCCCATGCAGCAAAATGGCACGCTGCTGTTCCATGTTTAGAGACAGTTTATACTGGAATAGGAGCAGTCTTCTTGGGTAAAATGATTATTTTTTTCCTCCGTGAGAGCTCATGACTGTTTTAAAGAGAACTCCGCACACTTAAAGTTGCCTTGGCACATGAGGATGGGACACGTGTTGCAGCCTGTCTGGGCAGCAGAGGCTCTCTGCAATACTTCTGCAGAGAATGGCTTGAAAACAAGGATTAAAACACAGCTGGGAAGGGGCTGGAGCACTCAGAGGGGAAAAGTTACCCGTGTGCTTCTGAGATAGGAGGCAGACTATGTGCCCAAGGAGACACTCGTGCTTTGCTTTCCTTTCCCAGGCAAAGTGCAGCCTCTTTTCTAAAAGCCAAATCCAGATTTTTAGACATCAGAAGAATCACTCTGGTATTGGAGCCTGATCAAGCACAAAAAACATCCTCAGCCTTCACAAAAATACCAGATGGCTGCAGATGCCAGCTCCTTTGGCCAGGCTTTTCCAGAGAAAAGGCCAGCTTGTCATGCGAGTGCTGCATCCCAGATAAAACTCCGCTGAGCAGCAAAGAGAAACCCTTGGAGAAGGAGGAGCATCGAAGCCAATTCATTCCCGTAACATCAGATTTTCAAGGCTACGCATACGCTCACATCCAAATATGTTCTCCAGAGGGAATTGAGACCTACAGAAGTGACTCTGGCTGTGGAAACACAAGTTTCTGAGCCGGCGTGTATATTGGAAGAAGGCGAAAATGAGCTCCAGAGTTACCGAATCATTAGAAACAAATCAAAAAAACATGCCTGGGAATATCAGAGTAGATAATGCAGTCTCTAAATGGTAAGCTGGTCTTTGAAATATCAAATGTGAGCTTTTAAACTGGTTAGTGCTCATTGGGTCATGGAATCACAGAATAGTTTGGGTTGGAATGGACCTTTAAAAGCCATCTAGTCCAACCCCCCTGCAATGAGCAGGGACATCAATGGTGCAACACCAGCTACTTGGTCTTCCTACTCTGCTAACTCCCATCCACCTGCAACAGTCTTTGGAATAGACCTTGGGAACTCAGTTGCAGTTGAGTTTGTGTTCATGCGGCACTGCCATGAACAGCAGGCAATGGGAACTCTGGCTCTCTGTAAGGAGATCGTTATGGTTCTGCCTCTGCACAAGAGGCATAATATTCTCTCTCAGCAGCTACACAGAGATGTGTGCAAAGAACAAACATGATCTCTTCCATAACAAGTCAGTGAAAGGATTTATGCACTATTTAAGGCTTGAAACTGAATGCAATGTACACAACTTGTTCAACCATCACAACAGCAGAAATGTCATCCTTTGTGTGGTGACTCTGCTTCTGAAGACCACATACTGCAAGGAAAACCAACCAGCAGCCAAAGAACAAACTGTCACACATGGGGGTGACTTGGCTCTCTGCAACAGCTCCTGTTTTCCACCAACACCTGAACATGTAACACGGTGTCACACTGTGCTTGAGGATCAAGGATTCACATGACTCAACAGCTCTAGGCACCCACTGCCACAAAGCGGTGGGAATGCTTAGAAGAGCTGGCAGTAACCTGATAACACACTAGAGCCTGGTCAGCCACATGGGCCTTGTAAAAATCCTGGAGGTACAATTAGTTGCTATTAAAAAAAAGTCTTTTCTTTTGTCCTGGGACTCCTGAAATGGCTGTGACACAAAACCTACCGAAAAAAGAATGACAATGAGGAGTGGTGAGATGCTCTTTTCTGGGGAGCGTGGGCTGGTAACGTCCTTCTGGAAGAACCTCAGACAGAGTGGTCACTTGATTACTACATAATGTGAGTAATTCTCTGGGAAGACGAGTCCTTCCCTCCTGAATCATAGCAAAGGGGGGAAAAATAACACACTCCAAAAATGGAAAGCTGGACAGCCCTTGGATGCCAGGAGCCACCCAGGATTCCTGTGTGGGGGCTACCACAGAGAATCATAGAATCACAGAATGATGAGAGTTGGAAAGGATCTTAAAGCTCATTCAGTTCCAACCCCCTGCCATGGGCAGGGACACCTTCCACTAGACCGGGTTGCTCCGAGCCCCGTTCAACCTGGCCTTGAACATTGCCAGGGATGGGGCAGCCACAGCTTCTCTGGGCAACCTATGCCAGTGTCTTACCACCCTCACAGGGAAGAATTTCTTTCTAATATCTAATCTAAATCTCCCCTCTGTCAGTTTAAAGCCATTCCCCTTTGTCCTGTCACTACACGCCCTTGTAAAAAGCCCCTCTCCAGATTTGTTGTCAGCCTTACGCACGGGAAGCTGCTCTAAAGAATCTCTGGAGCCTTCTCTTCTCCAGGCTGAACAAGCTGAAGAAGCTGCATCGAGTGAGTCCACCAGCCCTGCATATGGACTTTGTTTATGATACTGGGGGAAAAAGGAGCAGCATTTGGTACTTGTTCTTCCCCAAGCCTTCCTGCCAGCTGTACAACAACCTCAGCAGCAGCCCTGTGGGCTTCGAAGCTCTACAGAGGGTTCCTATGACCAGCGAGGCAGTTCACATACTTCATGTTCCACATGTGCTTCAACACCTGCCTAAACTGGCATCCAAACAACAACATAAGGTCCAGGAGACACCTTGAACCCTTGTTTCTTTATAGAGACATATATGGTTACATTTAAACAGAAGATTTTTTTTTTCTTCATGCTAATCCTCCAGAAAACCAGTTTGGTTTCCATTACTATATATAGCACTGGGATTCTTGGTCTATTTTTTGTCCCTTTGCATCTGATTATTTTCAGTAGAGTTCAAACTTTTTATGATATGCAGATTTTAACTAGAACATGTATTCATACAGACCTTATTATTCATAAATGCACAACGGCCGCACATAATGTAGAAGAATTTTATTCATACCATAATCCTGTCCCATCATCCACTGCAAATATTACAATTATCTTTAAAATGTCATTGAATGTCATTTTGTTCCACTTACAGCATAGCAATCCTGGTGTTAAATGGTTACACTCCTCTTGAGATTGCTTATAACAGAACCATAATTCAAATGTATTTTCCATGAGCTGTAAAGATTTAAAGCAAAGGATCTGGTGTGTGTGTGTGCTTGAGTAACTTCTAAACAGCGAGGCTAATACTTGGTGTTTAACAAGAAATGTATCTTGCATGTTATGCAAAACACTCACCATTTTTTACCAATACAACAGAAATGCAACAGGTAAAAGAACATCCATGAGTGGCTGGTAGCCTTTAAAAAATATTTCTTTTAAAAATTGCACAAGAGAATACAAAAACAGTGAAGCAAATCAAAAGTTTTGCAAATACAAACATTTATCTCTATATATATAGGATGGGGGTAGGCCTATAGAAATGTATGTGATAAAAATTGCAAGGTTGAAAAATGTGAATGGTCATATTTGATAACACATGCAAGAAGCACAACAGAATCATAATAAATAGTAGCAACGAATATACACTGACAGGACCTCTGAAAATATGCTGAAATAAATTAAGCACCTTGAAGTGATGAGAGGCGTGTGAAGCCGACAAGCAGTTTGCTCTGTAACGACCTCTGTGGTTACAGCTCTTGGAGCATTGGGCCCTCTTGGTGGGAGTCAACAGGAAAGTCCCAAGTTAGTTTTTGTTAATTTCAAAGAAGAAAGAACATTGCATGTCAGTAGAGTAATTTTAGCCATGTTCTTCACTAACACCTCTAGTTCTAAAAGGGAGACTGCTGCCTTATTTCACTGCATAACCTTTGGCATGTACAAGATACAGAAAGTTTGTATGTACTCAAATGTTACCATAAAGAAGAAACAGAGTTTTGCCACAACTGAGATGCAGGCAGTGCTATTTAGAGTAGCTGAGATGCAGAGCTTTGCTGCTGTTACCAAAGACAATCTTTCCTTCAAGGGAAAAGCTTTGCAAAGAATCATCTAGATGCTCTCACCTTTGAGGGCTTCACAGCAGAGGAAGGTCTGGATCTGCAAAAAGCTCCAACCAAGAGGAGACCCATGTCTAGGCAGGGCAGCAGCAACCACTAGCAAGGCTGCCCGCCCCTGGAGGGACGTGGGCTGTAGGAGCTTCTTGCAAGATCCTGATGCTTTTGGTTTTGCAGTGTCTTTTGGAGGAGAGGCAGCAATTCTGAAGCATGTATTTGGCTTTCAGAAAATCCTAAAAAGTCCTAAAATTTAGTAATATACTAAATGAAAGGCATTTAAATTTAATTAAGTGGATCTCATTAAAAACAAACTGTTGTTGTTGCCTCTGAGGTGCACCTGGCACCATCTCTTCAGCATTACATACAATATTCAGAGAAGTAGCTGAGGATACTGCTGCAGATAAATATGTTTTGAAGCCCACTTAATTCAGCAGGGATGTTCTTGCTGGACTTTTAAGAGATTTAATGCAAACCCTCATTTAAAAAGATCTGAGGACAAATAACTTGGGTCCTAAAGGCTCCATTTGAATTCTTAGAAACCATTGTCCCCTGACCTCTTCACTCGGAAGACTGGAGCAGGCTGGTTTAGCATATCCTACAAAGCAGACCTGAAAGGGCTTGTAACATGGAGGAATATGGCCCCTATATCTAAGCCACAAACAAAATGACTTAAAAGCTCTGTTTTTCCCTGGCTTGCTGGAATGATCAAAACCTTCCTCCAACCTTCCCTCTTAAACTCTGCCACTGCCACTCACCCTGTGGGATTTCAGAAACCTCCAGTCCAGAACCAGTGAAAAGTCTTTTAAAAGTGACAGGCAGAGGGACATTTCTTGATGAAAGAAGCTTGACAAAAGGTGAATAAGACCAACTTTAAAGATAATGAAGGAAAAAATAGAAATTCATATGTATTTTAAATAGTTAAAAACACAGTTTTAAGCTGCATGATACAACAATAGGTAAAAATCTTGCCTGCAAGCCAAGAGCCTAATCTTCCCCAAAGCTAGTCTTATCCAAACAGTTGTCTTCCTACTTACATGATACATGAGATTTGAACTGACATCCACTACGTGACATGAACAGAAAAAATACGTGTAAAATGCACACTTTTAATCTTTTTCCTCATAAAGCTATGAAGCTGCACAGAGCAAATTTAAGTGCACAAGGTCACACAGAGGCAGCTTTCCAGAAGGAATCATTTAGACAGTGAGCGAAATGAAACTGTTGTATCTCTGAATGTTTCTCTTGAGGATTTCGGAACAAGGACCAAGCACTCGTTCGAAGCGGGGCCGGTCCAGCTTTACACACTTCAGGGGTCCACGTGCCACCACTGTAGCAGCCCGGGGCCGATTGAGCAGCAGCGCTATCTCACCTAGAAACAGGGATAAATACACGCTCTGTGACTTTTTTTTTGGAGGGTGCATATTCAGTTGCTTTAGTTGTAGAACATCTCCCTGTATGTATCTTATGATAGACACTCTACATAATTCTGTTGACAGTACAAGTGCATCACACATGCATAATGCATGCACGTAAAATGCCTTTGAAAACAAACACTTTCAGACTGTTTTGCTGGTTCTGGATCTGCCTCCTGTCAGCTGCACTGGTGTAAACCAAGGAACAGTTTCAGCTTCACTGACATCTCTCAGTATCGCTGAGAGCAGCGGCTGACCTACACGTAACCCCTCTTGTGTGAAAGAGTAGGCCATTAATTAGGACAATGATTACTTGACATAACTCCACGTGCCTGTCTTTCTGAACCATACGTGAGCTGAATTTTCTTACCAAAATAATCTGATGGACCAAGTCTTCCCACTTCTACGTACTCCTCGTTGTCAGACCTACGCTGCAGAACCGAAGCTGTGCCCTGGGGAGAGAAGTGCAGAGTCAGTTGCTATGCTTTAAAAAGTATTGAGTCCTGAGTGTTTCTTTTTGCATGGGGGAGGAAAGGGTAGGAAAGGACCTTAAAGTTTACCCAGTTCCAAACCCCCTGCCATGGACAGGGACACCTCACCCTAGACCATGTCACCCAAGGCTCTGTCCAACCTGGCCTTGAACACTGCCAGGGATGGGGCATTTACCACTTCTCTGGGCAACCTGTTCCAGTGCCTCACAACTCTCATAGTAAAGAACTTCTTCCTTATATCTAACATGAACTTCCCCTGTTTAAGTTTGAACCCATTAACCCTTGTCCTATTGCCACAATCCCTGATGAAGAGTCCCTCTCCAGCATCCTTGTAGGCACCCTTCAGATACTGGAAGGCTGCTATGATGTCTCCACGCAGCCTTCTCTTCTCCAGGCTGAACTCCTTTAGTTGTGCTATGGGAGATGACAATTTCAGTCAGTTCCTTGTAAATCAATGAAAACAATTAAAGGATTAAAAAAAAGAAAATCTATCAGTATTGCAAGTGATTTCTCTGTTACAAACTATTTGGATGCAGATTCAGCTCACTCAGAAGAGGAACAGGTCAGACCCCAGTTACTCCTGTTTAATTAATGCCCATCATGCTGTGCAAATGTATGCTTGAATACACTTTAAAAATATGTTCTGGGTGGATGCAGAACCTTACAAGAGACACAGAAAAGATTTACATCAAAAGGAATAAAAAATGCCATTTTCCCAGTCACAACATTGGGACATGATTTCGTAAGGCAGCAACTAGAGTTTATTCCTCACTGGATCATTCATGGATCTGTTGCTGAAATGGTTGGTAAAGGGAGTTTTTAATGCTTGTTGCAACAAAGGGTGATTATTTTTTTAGTGGCTTTGCCCGCTTGTGGCCTGTAGTGATCTGGACACCTGCAAGTCAGTCACTGGAGAGATGGAATGTGTCTTGTCTCCACTACCTTTAATAACTGCTGTACTTGACACATGCTAATACATGTCAAAACTCAGTTACTGTCTATTTAAACCTTCAAAGAGGTTTTACATGCAGAAATATTCTAACCTGGAGGAAATCTTAAATTATTATGGCATAAAGCTTTTGTAGAGGAATAGAGAAAGTATCTGCTTTTCTGGAAAAAAAATACAGTAACATGAAATTATCTTCTGAGTCCAAAAGCATAGGGAAAGGCAAAACATTAACATATTCTAATGAAATTAAAAATATTTTTAAAAGCCATGGTTTTCAAATAGACTGGAGAGCCATTTTTTGACAGTGCAGTTGGAGAGCATTGATGTTAAGATGGTTTTTAAGATTTTTCAGCTTGGAAAGTAATACTTGAGGGCTGATTGTGCCCCAACCAGGATGGGGAAGGGAAGGAGACACAGTCATGTGGGTTATGCTAGGAAGATTGATGCCACTTATTGGAAAAAATCACATAACTCCCTCCAGTGCAGAGTATTCAGTGCAAATGCAAACATCCTGCAGCTTCCTTCCACCAAAAGAAACCTGTGTGCCTCTGGGTATGGTGGGGGGCCTGAGGAGACACTGAGCACCCTGAAACACCTGAGCTTCAATGCAGTTAAAGGCACGCAGCGCCCTGCAGAACCAGCCCTTCACGTTCGCACTGTCTTTAAATACACCCTATAGTATCCCAAAGATCGTCTCTGAATCGCAAATCTGAACAGCAATGTAAGGCTGCTTCAGGTCTGGCTTTTGCTCTTCTAGGACCTGGGGGCCCAGGAATAACCAGAAGCGGTAGAATATCCACAATTATGTAGCAAATGTTCATAATTTGCTTCTTCTGAACAAGCACAACTAAGCTGCTGTAATACCATTGTATTGCATCATGACCTATTTCATAACAGGGTTATTTTTAAGCCCATATACTTTACAAATTGCTGGGCCACTCTCTAGATTAATTTATGTGCTATATAAATGAAAAGGCAAATCTTATTTCTTCTGTCAAGCTTCCAGCAAAAATTCCTTATCCTTGATACAACTAAATTGTCCTGCCAAAGCTGCTGTTTTCCAAGATCTAGTAAATCTGCAAGGGCATGAAGATGCAAAGGCAGTGTAATGAGGTTTGTTATTCACACTTACTGCAAGTTTTCAGAACAAACACACATTCATAAGCAGCATTCTCGGAAATACCCCATACAGGGAATAATGCGTATATCAACATTGCTCTTGCCAAATGTCTCATCAGGTGCAGCTCCCTACATTGCTGCTGTTTGATGGATTCAGCTTCAGAATCACTTCCAGCCCCTGTCCTCCTCTCCGTCCCCATCTGGAGCCTGGCAAAAACCTAACCCCTTGACCCAAATAGCTGTCTGCAATCCATGTCTCCAGTCTCTTTCCCAAAACCATTTTTTTTTAAGCTTTTATTACAGATGTTTTATTACATAAAACAAAAAAAAAAAAAAATCCCCAAAGTAATCATATTGACCGCCCAGGTCAAACGAAGAAAGGACTCAATTCCCCACTGCCCATCTTGAGCACGTTGCTGTAAAGGTAATCACAGTATCAAGCAATATTGCTTTCATCTCCCCAAGTGTCAGCTTTTATTGTGGCTAATTTTTTTTTGACAGGGTCCACATGATATAGGACTCCAATAAGTCAGTCTTCTGAAGCAATTTCTTCCACTGTTCTTCTACAGTCGGCCTTCTTAATCCAAGAAACACCATGATATCTGTTGGAGGAGGACAGATGTGTCTGGCCTCCACAATAAACACTGGGCTTGGCAGGATAAAGCAATGCATATTCCAGATACATATTTTTCCATTCTTGTTTTAACAGTCACATAGGCTTTTCCCGTTGCCCAGTGAAAACAGGTCTATCACGGAGCAAAAGAAGTTTCCTGAAAGCCTGACAGCGAGCACCCAGATGTAAGATCTGATTACACTGCCTGGCCTCATGTTGCACCAGCCACCAGCTCCACAAGTACATCCTGAGCATTGTCAGAGTGACCTTCACGGGAAGACTGTCCACACGATGAAACAAAGAAGATGTATTTATAATTATCTATCTGTATCACCTTCACTTTCCGTGTGTTATCTCTGGAATCAACACTATTCTGACTGTATCAGAGGAAGAGACCAATTGCAGACAACCAGTGTAACCAGGGAAAAAATAATACAGAAATAAAATAATACAGAATAAAATAATACAGAATAAAATACTAGAGGACAATCTTTTATTACCTATATACTTAATGAAGTTGTCATACTAAATGGATTCGGTGCTGGCTCCTACCCCAACTCCCATCACAGGTTTCAGGGCTGTATTTCATTCTACTTTACTTGTCAAATCTTTTCAACACAGTTTTTGAGCTTTTTATCCTTCCTGTGCTTTAGCAAACCTTACCTCCTATAAATGACAAGACTGAACAAATCTCCTGAGCCCTGTCCCAGGAGGTACCGGCATTATCCAGCAAGGATTCAAGGGGCTTATCACTCTCACTCCCAAAAGCATTTGGTCTCAGTGGGAAAGATTTCCCCTTAAATGGCACACAAAATTTGGCAGGATCAGTCTCTCTGAAATAAACTGCAAGATCCTAGATTTGCAGGATCAGGCTATTTAGTGCTGCTCAATTTAAAATGCTGTCTTGTACATTGATAGCCATTTCAGGCTCCTACACCAGGAAGCAAACCCTACAGAGCACAGGCTCAAAGACTGTTGAGAAGTTTGACACCACCATTCAATAAATCAGCACTTTGTGATAATATTAAACTGAAAGCAGACAGGCATGTCTTTCTGCTAGCAGACACTTGGGAGTGAAATTATGATCTTTGGTGGATTCAGGAATATTCCCTTTCAGTCACTGAGGAGTGCCTGTATTCCCAGGAACTGATATCATTAACCTTCTCTCCTCTTCTCCAAGTAAACACAGGCATCTTATTGCAAAAACAACAAGAGCAGCAGCTCCAAAAGCAATGTGCCATCACCACCTCTCTGCCGTCCTCACCCCACGCACCTGCTCACTCCCTCTATCACTGCTCTGTCACTGTGCTGAGTATTTACTTGACTCTTTCAAATGCATCAGCAGTTTGTTTTGTAAAAATTTATGGCTCAGGTACAGCACCATAATTTAAGATATAAAAAATAAATTAAAGTTTATAATCCATGAGCTCCCATCCTCTCCAAAGTAATGAGATTTTGATAGATGTTTCACTTTTAAACTATCAGACCATACGGATGAGTGAGACATCCTACAGCATAAAGACAGTGACCCATCTGGATCAACACTGAGATTCCCATGCCCTATCCTGCATGTACTTATAAGCACTAATTGCTTCAGGACCCCTGTTTTTATATTTAAGTATGACTCCTATAGCCAGCAGTTGGCCTAAGTAGCCTGACTACAAAAGTCAAATGTTCCTGATGCTAAAAACTGAAATGCTCTATTTTTAACTCTATTCCAGCTCGGTGGATAGATGGGATCATGCAGTGGACACCTCTGGGTGGGACAGGCTGTGCAGTGTGGTCCTTCACAAGGGGCAGTGGTGGGAATGGAAATTCAGCACTGTTTAAAAACTTTCTGGTTTAAAAGTCAATCTTGTTGATGTTTTGGTTTTGCTGCTCTAACCTCCCATTTTAGCAATCAATAAAAAATACAGTAAGGTTCCATCTGTAATAAAGTACATATTTATCATTATTAAAATTGAAGACTATTTTTACTACCATGAGTGTATGTAACATCAATGTCTATGTCCTTTTGATACACTAAGGACACAGAATAAATTTCTACTTTTTAAAGAAAAGAATTTTAATTTTCCTAAACAGGAAGTTACTATTTCTGTTTCCATTTTTATTTCATATTTTTACTTACTGGTTTTTTTTTTATGAAAAGCATGGAAGACAGTGGTTTTTTCCCATGCCCTCAAAATGTTACACTTTTATCCTAGTTTTGAGCTTAGAAAGTTTTCCTAGCCTATTTTATTTTCCTCTTCTCCATCTACTAGAAAAGAGCAGTGCAGTCTATAGAATTAGAGATGGAAAAGGTCAAGCCGACCCATCTGCTATTGCTATTAACTCTATCAATTGCTATTATGAACATACCTTTGCTCTTTCTCACTTTGTTAATCTGCACACACTATAATTCACACATTCAAAAGATAAGTTTCCCCTCACTCCGAAGTCACACAAACCCTCATTATATATCGCTATTAAATCTTTACAAAGTTACTACAAAAGATGAAGGAAGAGGCTGTGAAGTGGTATAAAAGTCTCTTGTTCACACAGCGAAGCAGACAGGACTGGATGGAAGCTATAGCAAATCTGAAATGAATTAAAGGATCTTTCACGCAGTATGATTCCGGGAGTATTTTATTTAATTGCAGGCAAGATGAGGTTTGTGCAAGTAATATCTTTTGTTAAACCAACAAGCATAGCTATAAAAGGGAGAAGAGCCTTTGGGCACACATGCCTTTCTTCAAGTTGCCTATTTCTCAAGATACAGCTAATAAAATGTGCCACTTACCTATCTACAAACACTGCCTGGGCAATGTTCTTACACTATTGAAGCTACAACCATAATAAGTTGCACCTTACTTAATCATACTTACCTGCTTATTGGTTCATGCATGCAATTAAATTATTCATAGAACATCTCCAAATCATTACCTTAAATTAAGGAGAGTCAAAACCTACAGCTCCCAGTGCTACAAAACTCCTGGAAATAGTGATCGCCTGGTGAATCGGCGAGACCTGCTAAGATCTGCCAGCTGATGTTTCACCCTCCACCTTGAAAAATGATCATTTAAATCAGTTTGGTTGTCTTATGTGAAACCTCAAACAACTTTGGTCCAGTTTGGCAAACTTTACTTTTAGGACTATTATGTATGATGTGCCTGTTGTAATGGCTGGTGAGTGGGTAAGGGCTGCAAGAACAGACCTCAGGTTTGCACTGGCTGAAAAAGTGGTGGTTGTTTGGTTTGCTTATCTCTAGCAAATGAGTTCTTTTCTGCATCCATTAGGGTTCACTACAGATTACAGTGCGAGACAGTGTCCAAGCTAATGAGCTACTGAGAGCTTCTGGAAACAAATATACAACATTTTACACATTCAGCTTTTTAAATTTGGGCATGACTCTAGAAATCTTGAGTGCCACTGACTGCAGCGGATTTTCAGAAAGCCAGCACCTTGGGAGTATCATTAGGATTAATAATACAAGGTCAAATGAGCTCAAAAGGCAACATTAGTCCCATACAATCTCCTTGGGAGAGAGCAGTGCTGCAAAAAGCGCCTTTACATTGCAACGACCACAGTGTCAATGTATATGATTATCATTACATTGTCATTGTAATAGTAACACATCATAATCTTATTGGCTATAATTCTCAACAACACTGCAATCTAGCAAAGGTGGAAAGCAAACGTCACTACCCAGCTGGCACGGATCCTATACATTAGCTCTACACACTTCATATCAAACAATCTGCAGTTTGCCGTGTATACCAGCTGTATCACACCTGCATAACACTAGCATATGTATGTCTAAACTTTCACCACTTCTGCTATTTAGGCACATTTATATTAGTTTAGGAATAATATCCAGACTCAAGAGGAACAAAGCTGTCTAGAGCTGTCACCAAAATAGCCACAAACATAAAGGTACTTTTTAAATCACAATCAATCATAAACCAAGTGTAGCTTAAAACAGCAGAAACAACTGAGCCACAGGGCATTTCCTAGGGATATACGAGAGGCCAGGGTTAAGGCCCAGACATGACTACACCCAGCCCATCATTAATCACCAGGAAACGCCTTTGTCTTGATCGTTCAGTATTTAGAATCATAGATGTTTGACATGGGAAGGCCTTTTCAACAGTTCTGTTCATCCTCCTACTGCAGTATCTCAAACAATTTTCCCTTTCAGTATTCCTGTGATACAGACTGCATTAAACCTGTACTGTAGCTATGTATTCCCCTTGAAGTAAAAGAAATGTTGGTATTAGATGGAAGAAGACAAGATTCAGGCAGAGAGAGACCAGTAAACATAGTAAACAGCCAAAAGAAGCAGAATATAATGCACCAACTGCAATTTGCTTCATGCACAGAGACCCCTGCAATACTTAGGCATTGTGGGTTTTGCCCAGAGAATAAAAAAATTGGGTGTTTTTTTTTTGTTGTTGTTGTTAAGCCTTTTCTGTTGAAAGGCTTTTCAGAATCAAAACATTAAGTTTTATAGTCTTTTGACTTCAAAATGTTGCCCTTGAGCCACAGCTGCAGAGCTAACATCAGGCTAGATCACACAGGTGTCCAACAGAAGTGTATAGAATCACAGACTCACAGAATGGTTTGGTTTGGAAAGGACCTTAAGATCACCCAGTTCCAACCCCCTGCCATGGGCAGGGACACCTCCCACTAGACCATGTCACTCAAAGCTCTGTCCAGCCTGGCCTTGAACACTTCCAGGGATGGGGCATTCATAACTTCCTTGGGCAGCCTGTTCCAGTGTCTCACCACTCTCACAGTACAGAACTTCTTCCTTCCATCTAACCTATATCCATGTTGCAGGGGAACTCAGGACTTCATTGACAGTCATCATCATCCCCCATCACCAGATGGAGGGACACCACAGTGGCCTTTGTGCTTCCCAGCTTCAGTGCCACAGTAGTCCCATTCTTGTCTTCCATTCCACCAGTTGCCAATTGGGACTGGGAAGCCTGAGGGCAAGGGGATGGTGACAGAGGGATAAGGATACCAGGTCTGAGCCCTGGGAGAAGCCCCTTGCCTGGGGTGTGATCCTCCTTGGCTAGTTGTCCTGGCTCCATGCCCAGAAAGCTGGGAAGCAGTTGCACCACAGCCCAACCTTTGGGGTCCCTTTGCATTTTTATCTTTACTCTGTTCTAGGATTTTAGTTGACCCTTTTCTTACATGTTCAGTCCACCTGTTGCAGGGGTAACAAAAAGCAGAACCACCCAGCAAAGGTGGGCTCAGATGCTGGGTTTTAATGAATCATCTCAGTGATACTTGGCCTTGACTAATCAGTAGCTTCTGTGGGAAAACAACTGAATTAATATTCAT
Organism: Strigops habroptila; assembly: GCF_004027225.2. Taxonomy (NCBI): domain Eukaryota; kingdom Metazoa; phylum Chordata; class Aves; order Psittaciformes; family Psittacidae; genus Strigops; species Strigops habroptila. Next base: position 79,908,252 of record NC_046358.1, read on the forward strand.
CCTGGTGCCAGATTTTAAAGACCGTCTGTGCCAAGCGCTGTGGATTATTGGCAACAAGGCACTGTTTTCCTCCCTCAGACATGTCAGCCTACAAAGCAATAAAAGTCACAAAGGAAAAAAAATGTTGCATTTTAGAGATTCTTTCTTTCTACAAAGCTAGCCATTATCTCGACTCTCTCTGAAGCCAGGAAACATCCACTGAGTCAACATAAAAGTGATTCTGTAATGGGTTATTCATCAACTGTTCATATTTGTGACTGACCTGACAGGGCTCATCTCCTGGAAGCAGGCACTGCAGAGCGCTAACACCTACAGCAGGGGCAGGGTTGAATGTATGGGAGAGAAAACAAGAAAACAGTGCTGAACCTCCCTCACCCTGCCCGCAAAATCGTTTCTGGTGAAAATCGGTTTTAGCTGTTAATGTTGTTTTACGGCCCAATTACTCCTACCACCATCTGCTTCTTTGTGAAAACATTCTGTAGATGCTGAAGTAACCAGACCAAGCAAAAAGCTGAGACAGACATCGTCACTAAAGTCTCATAACTAATGCTGTGACCAGGGCTGGGCGAGCAGCTGTGGCCAGCCAGAGCAACAGCTTCTGAGACATAAAACTTGGAGCAAACTGGAGGAAGGAGAGAAGAGAGTTTTATCACAGAGATCAGGAAAATCTCCCATGGAAAGCTCTCTCTAAGTCCTTTCAGTTGGTGAATCTTGTGTATGTGAAGGACCAAATTCTGAAACTCAGAAGGAAAAACTCATGCACCCAAAGATGCCTCTTCCTGGAGCACACTGTGGAAAGCCTTTCATGCTCCACAAAATCCACACTACACAGCTGATGAATGAGCCCTAAGGGGTGTATACTTTCAGCAAGCCTGCAGTCATCTCAATAGTATCTTTGCAGAGGAGGGACAAAAGCCATCACAGTAAGGGACAGCTTTAACGCGATCCAGAGAAAGGGACGAACTCCAGCAGGGATTAGGAAATTCTCCACGCCTCTTCCACCAGGTTAGACAGCACTATATTTCAGGTCTTGTTTGTACTGCAGTATTTTTGCTTAAAGACAGAGAAGCACTTCTCAGGGCAGAGCTCCTAGCTCCTGAGACAGCAGATGCCTTTTATTTCAGTTTAGATTTAATGTGCCTTGGGCCATAAAATTCTTGGTCACATTGACTAAGTGCTTTGAATCAGGGCTTGTGAGCTTGGTCTTCAATGCCAAAAGAGCTAATAACAATCCTGAGAACCTCCTGAAAACCTTGAGGGGTAAACAACCTGTGCTGCTCTCCTTACTGACAGAGACGTGTTTCATTACCTCTGCTGCTTTTGCAGGCTTCCATGGTAGGAAGACACTACTGGGCAAGACTAACGACAGAAGAGTCAAAGCATCAACCATACCTTAAAGCAAGTATTACCCAAGTGAAAATCACAGGCTGTTTTGAACAAGGAGAAAATCTAGCACTCTGATTTTCATGAAAATTGAAATGGAGCATGTGTATATATTAAGAATAAAATTGCCAATTACTAACTTCAGATTTTACTTCTCTGCACACCAAACGATCTTCCAGTTTTCCACGTATCCTATAGTGGTAAAAGGCCAGGGTGTGTCTGCATTTCCAGCATAAACTTCAATTTTATGGGTTTACAAATCAGATGTTTTAAATTACAGCTGAATGAGACTGAAGACTCCTACACAAGTTGTCATGTTGAAAGAGAACTGGGGAAACATTCATACACATTTTTTTGTGCTGGGTATAGCATGTGCAAAGGAGAGGTTATGAAAAGCACTTTTAAGCTTTTGAGAATAGTGTGGCTACACTGCATCCTCCCGGTTTTGCTTGAAGACCTAAGTTTACCAACATCCTAGTGACACAGAGAAACACAGCAAGTCCTGCATGTACCTCATGATGCTGGCATAAGCAATGTTCTCACCAACGTCCTGGAAGACAACTAGCATATCACTCCTCAGCTGCCATTTCAGCCCTCTGGGACTGCTGATAGCATCATTCCTGGGATGGCTTTTATGTTACAGCTAAGGATCAGCAGTTCTTCGGCTGCTTTCCAAGAGAAGACAAATCCTTTGGACTGTGTAGCCAAAGACTGCAAATATTCCTTTAGCCAGTAAATAATCTTGCATTTCTATTATTTGCCAACCTTTAACTTAGGAAAGACTTTTATACAAAAACAAGGGAAGAAATAAGCAAATTTCAGTCAGCAATACAAAGTGCAAGTGACTTCCACATAACCTGCAGTAGAAAGTAACACCCACCATTTTGGAGTGGATAAAGGATGGTCAGTTGATGTGTTAGCCTGGGACGCTGCCCATAGGGCTAACACAGCTTCTCTGCCTTAGACTTTCTGTGAGCAGAATCATGAGGGTCCAGACCTTCAAGGTGCCTAATTCTTGTTGATTGTTCTCAGCAGGAACGAAGAACTGTCTTAGTTCTTGTGCCTATGCTTCAGACTGCAGCATGCAACACAAGGGTTGCTTCATGCACCTCAACACACAGGTATAGAGAAGATAAACCCCTTGGAGTTCATGAGATGTTCACGTAAGACAGTTAAGCAGCTAAGAAATAAGCTGGTTAAAAGGTTTCATATTTACATATACCACAGTTATTATGGCTCTTAAAATTATTTGGTCATACTACATGGATGTGCCGGTCCAGGTGAGAATTTTTTTCTATAACAGTTGGCTGTGTACATTGTTTTTACATCATTTTCCTACCCATCAGACTTCTTTTTAGGAAAAAACCCCACCTTTTCATAATATAAAAGCTGTTTGATCTTAATGGTCTTGTAGAAGGATGGTGCAAGAGGACTTCGTTCTGACTGTGGACTCAAGATTGAGTCATGACTGGGTTTAACAGTATTTTTTTAACTGTACATTTTTAAACTATTATACATTATTCTCCAGTCTCCGGGTTCATAGCAACTCACAGAATTTACATACAGTTGTCCTGGTTTCTGCCACAAATGAAGAACAAAATCTGCAAAGTTCTAAAATAGCCTAGAAATATTGGCTAATCTGAAGTTTCACAAAATTGTTAAAGAAAATGGTTCATTGTACATAACTTCTAAGGTTTCAGATTTTGCAGACTTTACTGTAGGTGACTGCACTGTGGTGGTTATTAGTGGGGCTGAAAGAAAGAGCTGGAGGGAAGAGCCAAAAGCTGCAGTCACTGACAGGTCCTTCATAGCTGGTGGGAAGAGGAAGGGGAGCAGCCAGTTGCTTCCTATGAAACACTGTCCCTTTCTGACAGAAGAGATAAGGATGTGCTCAAGATACATACATGGATATTGCATGTGTAGGCAGCCTGATCCACTGCGCATGAGAGTCAAAGTTAAACCGACTTTAACAAGAGCTGGACTAAGGAGACGTTTCGGCCCCTTTGACTCAGCAAAACACTTCACCTTCATCCCTAGCCAGGATGGGACCCAATCATACACCTAACTTCCAATCTTTGATGTCAGCTGGCCATTAAAAACGACATCCTGAACACAGATGAACTTTGTAGCAGAGTCAATGGAAAAGCTATTGCTTCAGCACAACTAGGTGAAATCGAAAATTGAATGTACCTTTCCTGTAAGAGCTCTACAGGAAACAATGTCTCTGCAGTTAAAAATAAGCAAAGTTCAGAGCCCTTGGTGAGTGCTGGTTCTGTTTATTTGGTGCATGTTGTTTATTAGGTATATTAGGAGTCACTGTAGACTGCCTTTGACAAACATTTTTGGTATCAACAAAATCACAGTAACACTAAGCAGTTCAGATTGTAGCCTTTGAAACTCCTTTTTTAGACAACATTCATCTTCCTAATTAATAATTAATCGCACTGTGTTTTTGAAGAGATTATCAGGTGTGATAGCAGAGTGTGCCTAAGGCAGTGACTTCATTAACCATACGGAAGAAGTTTACTTTGTAGTTCTCCTGCCTGTCGCAGGGGTAGGTGCCAAAGGGGTCTCTCTTAGGTTAGAAAGTCAAAGAGCAACAATTTAGAGCAGGAAACAATTGGGCTATTATTTTTCTTTCTTCTTCTCCTTCTTAAGGAGCTTTTAAATCATAAATCTTCAGATGCTTGTTGTTCAATTTAAGACTCAAGTCAAGTTTTCCTACAAAAAGGCCCAATTCTGTGAAGAACAGAGTGCCCTTCCGACTTAGACTAAGGACCTTCCTCTGTTGGTGCATGTTACCATGGTAGGAAGAGTTTACAAACACTGTTCCACCTAACAAGGCTTTGAACTGCATTTGTGCAGAGACGCTCCATAGCGTGCCAAGAGTGTTAGCAAGGCTGGAAACACTGATTTCACCTACAGGACAGTATCTCAAGTACGCTCTCAGCAAGAACTCGCAGCGGATCCTGCCCAGACCAGAGCCAGTTTGTGGCCCTGACTTGAAATGTCAACAGCAGCATGAAAGCTAGCAGCACCCTGAGGACTGCAAGACTGTTTTCAATTTGATCTGCCAAGAATAGTGCTGGACAAATAATCATTATCAATTAATTGGATTAATTTCTGTCAATGAGGCAGCTCTATGCATCAATTCTGGAAGAATTTCTGCACTATCAATGATATTTTTTCTCTTATTTGTCAGTTTTGCTATACCCATTGCCTGGTTTCAGTACTGATGGATACTTTATGCCTTTTCCCATTAAGCTTTTGCTCACCTTGATAAAATTAGGATTATTCCCACAATGGGGAAACAGGGAGGGTTTAACGTTCTGCCCACAGACTGGACTGATAATACAGATGAGACTGAAAATCAGATGCCCTGACTCTGCCTCCTCTCTGATCAGCAGGATAATAACAAAGAACAACCGTCTAGCTTTTCTAAAGAGCTTTCCACAAAGGAGTTGCAGAGAAGGGTGCAACCACCCCCTGTAACTTAGCACTAATCTGTGATTAAATAGACTAGCTTTTAAAGTTAAAAACAAAAATCTAATGTGAAACTACTTGATACAATGGGTCCATTTCTCCTTGAATTTTCTCCTGTGAATTATCTTCTATTTTTAGGTCTTTTATTTTTAGGCTGCTGCATGCTATCGCTGGGCAGCTCAACCAACTATTAACTGGCAATGTTTTACTCCTCATGCAGCTTCATTTCTTTGCTTTCTGCACCACTTAAACCAACCTGTTCTCCAAGGAGATGACAGGCTACAGAGAGAACATTTAAAGGACAGTTACAAGCTGTACTCTTCAGGTGCAGTGTGGCACTATTATAAACCTTTTTCTGTTCTCTCCTCCTACACCTGCGTACGTTTGTGTCTGTGCAAGCATTTTTCTTAAGCCATGTCAAACTTTATGAAGTATTAGGGCCATATGGTAGCAGTTCAGCAAGCTCTCAGTATGCAGCTGAGATTAAAACACTTCCTGAGCACAGTCAGTGGAGTCCCGTGACAATATCCGCGTGCTGTATACAGTGCTGGGTCATGACAAGTAGATCCAAATGGTCTGACATGGGGAAGGGTGGGAGCTGGAAAACCCAGCAGGGCACTTGATGGTGCAGACCCCTGCACTTTTGGCAGCTACATTATGGACTTCAAGGTACTGTGCCACACAGCCAAGTTCAAAGCTGAACTTAAGAGAGTGGTACATGATCATAACCGCTATTTTTAATGCTATTATCACTACCTTTCTCAGTAACCTAGACAACAGCAAAACCCTCATTTCTTTCCAGTTTCAGAGCACTACTACACTAGCTTGAACTACTGTTCGAGCTGAAGTCAGTGGCAAAGCACGAGTTGGGAACAAAATCAGCCCCCGTTCAACTGGCATTTCATTTAAAAAGACTTATATTTGCTGGGATATTTAACTCCACAAAGCTCACATGCCTTTGCAAGCTACCACTTTAAAATGCTAGCTAAAAATATTTGTGTTATCTGAAGTCAGATGCATAAATCCTCCCTACTGCTGGGTACACAGTGTGGCAGTGTACAATACAACTGCAAAATTATTTGTTAGAAACTGTACATCTGTTATGATTTACGCTTGCCAAAATATAATTCTTTATGGCAACAATTGTTTCATGGTGCTTAAAGTTTTTCACCTCTGTGCCAGGAATCTCATATGGGATAATTCTATGACCTTGGAATCCAGCAGATACATTCCACATCTGTCTAGTCTGGGAAAGCCTGAGTTTGTTGTGTGAAAACCATAGTGGGAAAATAAGACCTGGAAATAGCTGAAAATACAGAAACTGCAGGGCTGCTTCTTTTTTGTTTTTGCCCTTTTTTTTTAATTACCAGTTTCAAGTGCAATAAATCAATCTCACAGAAGTGGTTACTTTGCTTTTGTAAGCAGACATTCACTTCTGATGCTATCTTCAAATTAAGGAATATGGCATAAACATTAAAATAATTCTATCTCTGGAAAAAATCACAGCCTTTAAATTTTAAAACTAAATCTTGTTGATGGCTGTTTAAGATTTACATGGAAAAGCACCCAGCCTACTGCAAGTAAACATCTTACTGGTGCCTGTGAAGATTTAAAATGGCAGAAAAACTGTAGCTGTCTTGGAATCTCAGAATAATACTTTTCTCATTAGACTTTTTAACAAAATATGAACCATAAACAGCTTTTGAGCAGTGAACTTAAAAAGCCCTGGTTTCCTGTGACTCTTCCCTGTGCACATTTTCTGTTATTCTAATAATTTGGCTGAGCTCCTGCTGCAGCCTTGCTCTCCACAGAGCCCTGTGGCGTTTTCACGCACATAGCCCGCACCTCAAATAACCTGCACCCTACTATGATCTGTGCAACAATGGAGATAAGATGGTGGACAGAAAGCCATGAAAAAAGGTTATACTAAGAAAAATGGAGAAAATATGAATGTGCTTGCTTGACAGAAGAGGGAGACTAAATATGCTTGTCCATACTAACCAGGATGATATTCCTGGTTTAAAGTGGGAATTGCTGTTCTAACCATCACTGAGGCTAGAAGTCTCCCTTTCAAAAGGGTTTAATGGCTGCTCTTCAGTCTGCAAATCCTGAAGGTGCTGACTCTCTTACAGGTGGTAAGTGCAGGATCTGCAGGACCAATATACTTAAAAGATGGCATCCCAATGAGACGTCAAAGAGGAAGGCAGCATTGCAGGCTAACCAGAAATGAACAATTAATTTATGAACTTCATACAAAACCATGCTAGCCATTTAAAATCCATGTGTGAGTCCTGGGTGTCTTAGAGAAGCTTTTATGATAGGAGTCACAAGATCCCACTTGGAACCAGTATCTGTGATGCTGGTGCATCAAAGCTTTGTAAATTGGTAACTGATTTGTCTAAGGAATGCTATGAATGACTGTGGTTTATAATAAATGAGTACCTTGTCCAAAAATTGTGTGGCAAAGTTTAGCTTTGTACTACTGGACATGCTGTGCTCCGAAGGAGACTGCATTCTAGTGATATATTAGATAGTTTTTGCATATACAATAGCCAAACAAATTGGCTGCATTTCTAGTTTTGGATCGTAAGGCCATAAACATCAAAAAATATATGAAGGAAGCTAATGACTTTTCAACATATTGTGGCAACAAACCAGCCAAAACTACTTTTAACCAGTTTGTAGCATAATGTGTTCCCGGCGGCTCACATCAACTCTCCTGCAGAAAAGTTTAACATCAAAGATGTAAACTTCTATGAAATCAGGTTTAAAATACAAAGCTTAAACTATGTGTGAACAGGCAGAAATACTACTGCAGCACAAGAAATAGTTGATATTGCATGTTCATTCATTAACATAGAAAAATACAGGCAATTTCCAAAGTGAGAAACTATGTTAGATTTATAGTGGAAGGGTGAGGTGAACAGACACTTTAAGATTATGCAGTATGCAGTGTTAATACTTTTCTACCCATTCAAGTCTTAACAGCTGTTCCATCAAGGGGGCGGAAATAAAGGCCCTTGGTTATTCTTAAGCAAGCTGCCAATTTTCCACATGGGATTTGTTGGCTAAGAAAATTAGGTTTTCCTAGTCTCAGGCTGCTGCAAAGAATAACAGCACACTTAGTAACACTAGTAGAAATAAAAATCCATTATTCCTGGGAGAAAAAAAAAAGAGGGGGTTTATGTCCTAAATTTTTCTTATATACTAAATATCTTCTTAACGAAACAAATTCCCTAATATCTAGTTTCTTGTATTCTGACACTATTGTTTTGAAGGGACACTGCTCATCACATATTTAAAGTTCCTTAACTGTGTGGTATACAGGTGCAATTATTTGCACTGACAATTTTGTGAGCATCAGAAGAGAAACTATTTGTTCATAAATCAAATACGTATTTCCAACACTCAAGAGGAAAGAAGGATGGAATTTTAAGTGTCAGATATTATAAACTCAGTTTTGGCTGTCTTGGATAGAGGCACCCGTCCAAAAAAACACAGATAAGAAGCAAGCAAAGAAAAAACTGCTGGCCTCTAAACCATCTGGAATGGGCACTGTACAAGCCGTTTATCACCTGAGTGGGGCAGGGTCTTTTTCCTCCTAAATCACAATACAGTTGCCTGATGGAGCCAGAGATGTATTCTGTGTACACACAACTGGATCCCAAGGCAACACACCCACCAGCTTCTTAAACCCATCTGACCTGCCTTCTCCCACAGTGAGGGATTCAGATTACCTCCTAACTCCTATGCTACCACCTCCTCATTGCTGGTCATGTAACATCTGGCCTGGCATGTGCACTTGAACTGTCACCACACAGCCATATGTTGGTCATTCCCAGGCTATATATTTGTACATGAACACTCACAGCTGGAACTGAAAAACTCCTTCAATATATATACAGTCATATCCTAATGCTGTCTTGTTATTCTTAGGCTGAGTCTCTCTAATACCTTTTTATAACTTGTTATATCACAGCACCTAGGTATTTGCATGAGATACCAAGGATCCAAATATTTATGCAGGGAGGGAGGAAAAACCCATCAGCATCTGCTTGCAGAAGTGAGATGGTGGAACTGAAGTGTCAGATAATCTCCCAGAAAGATGTCAACATTTTCAGCTGCCTGACAGATCTGTCTTCCTGAGTGAGAGTAAACAAGAAAATGGCTCAGCCATTTGGATTAAGTTTAAGGCAAAACAAAGAACAAATTACCCATTTTCAGATCAGGTCTCCTGCTCCAGTTTACAGATGTTCATTTATGATTTCTCCTGCAAGTCCCTTTGGGAACAATGATCAGCACACTGCGTGGCTGGCCAGCCTTAAAATTCCTCTGCATCTTCAATTTATTGGAAATTAGGGATCGTCCTACTTAAGACATTTCCATGGAACTGGTGTCTGAATTAATTTGAATTTTGAGTCATTCTCCTGCTTGCGTGGAGTTAGTTCAGATTTACGCTGAAGGAAGAGATTAAACCAAACCCAAATATCTTTTAATACAGTCTTGATCTTTATGAGGAAATGACAGAGCTTATCAGGATGCCAGTCTTACCTCTGTAATAATGAAGAAGTCATCGCCAGGTTCTCCCTGCACAACAATTTTTTCTCCATCTTCAAACTGGACAGGTTCCAGTGCATCAGCCACTGTCAGCCGCTCCCATTTGTCCAGGGACTCTAAAACATTGAAGATCATAAAGCTTTATTATAAGAAGACTCTAACTTTGGCTGAAGACTTGTATCTAAACTGACAGTTCTGCTATGCCTGGTTCTGTTATAAAAGAAACATTTCTTTCATCCAGGCACTTTGCACGAACCTCCAGTTGGGAAACATGAATGTATTTATTCATTGTGTCTTAGACTTTAGTAATCACCCAGATAATAATCTTAAAAGTTGGACAGGAAAAGTTGGCTCTGGTTCCCTATGCCTGCAATCTGATCTGCACTGCCCTGATGCTGCAGTGGATTGGAGTAGCCTAGGAGCTGTTTGGAGATACTCCTGATACAGGAGTGCCGAGATTCTCTTGCCACATCCCACACCAGATGTCAGAACAAGTCCTGCTGTCTCTTCATCAGAGTTGCACTCAGCCGGTTACTGATGGCCTGCTAGATAAGCGATGTGAAAGTGTGAATCTAAAAGATGACTCTTCCCCATGGGTGAGACCACGCACCATTGAAGACACAGGCAAGACCCTGGTAGCAAACGTGGCAGTAAGACCAGAGGTTCACATGGGTGTTTGAAGTGGCACCCCTGTTTCATTTGCCAGTAGGACGGTTTACAAAGTGTTTTTCTTCTCATTCCTCCACTTAGATGTTATAAAACTTCAAAGTAAACTTCAATAATAAAAAATTACTGGTCTGTTTTATGAGTAACAGAGCTAACACAGCCTGCTTCCCATGGCGTGGAGTCCTTATCACCCACCTGCAGCTGCCACAAATCCCTGTGATACCTACACAGCAAAAGGCAGCCTGCAAAAGACAGCAAAAGACAGCTCCTCCAGGGCTGCTCACTCTCCCACTGCCTTCCGCCTCCTGGGTCTGCTAAGGGATGGATTTTACCTGCCCTGCCTTCAGGGAGAGGAGGGGGGCCAACTGTCCTCTCTCTCCTCTACTTATTTGCATGAGAATTCAAGGCAATGAATTGTACTTGAACTTCTGTACTTTTATCAGATTTGACTGAAAGAAGTGACAGGTTTAAAAGTTATTAAAAGAAACAGATGATACAATGATATAACCTTCACTGCCTCAAAAAGCAGGGCTAAAATTCACATACTAGAGCTCTGCTGGTTCTTACTTATTATGCATTATTGAACTAATTTAAGTTAAGACACAGCTTCTGACACCAGGATTAGATTCTGGGCTGTTCTCTCAGACTCGTTTCCCCAGTTTGTCAAAAAAATTGCTTAGAAGTATTATCTGAGAGTGAAAGAGTTGTTCTTTCTAAGTTAAAATGCCTTTTGGTTGAGCTTAGAAGTGCACACCGAGTCTGGTAGCAAAACCAGATCAAAGTGCGCAGTGCACCAAAGGTAAGTTTTGAGTTGCCTAACACACATACATGTCATGGTTTTATGCCACTTTCTGTTGCTGTTAGGGAAATTATTATTTCTAGCATTTCCCCCCCCTATAATTACTAATGCAGTTTCCTGGTGTATTTGTGCGCTTTGGTGCAGAAGCACTAATGTCAAAGACCAAGCCCATATTGTCAATGCAACATTCAAAAAGTGCTCTGTTTGAGTAAAAATAAGTATAAAACTCTTTCATACAGACTAGAGTAGGCTTTTTCATTAAAAAAAAAGAAAACAACTATGTAATTAACAATGAAATGAAAAAGTCTCTTGAAACTTCTTCAGTTGGCTTTATGAAAAACTCAAAGCTAATTCTAGCTCTAGTCACAAAGCATCCCTCTTTTGCACAAGGGAATTGTACCACTACAAATACATCGGTTAATGAGCAACAGAGCATTATATAGAATATTGTACACGATAAAACTACTAAAGTTTTAGCTGGAGAATTAAAATCAAGCACCAAATGAAGTAGACTCTATGCAATTTTTTGCAATTTCCAAGTTGTACATATCAATTCTTGGCTTTACATTTAATAAAACTCCAAAAGAAAGATTTTAAGCTATTAGTTTTCTCATACCTTGTTTGATATACTAAGAGCAGCTACTGATAATCTAAAAAATCCTTAGATTATTAAAAAAATAGGCTCTTTCTTACAATTATATGGCTAGCTACAGACACTAGACAGGCCTTGAAAAAGTATACATAAGAAGCTGATAGAGGTTTTTCCACCAAGAAATCACTGAGTTCTGTCCACATTAATGCATGAACTGAAGTGGACTTCTCAGTGCTGTGTTGAGATTTCTAAAATACCTTTCTGTTTCCCAGGTGTCATCTATTTTTTAGACATATGAAATAGATCCTTACACATTTCACCTGAATTCTCTGTGTTCCTGAAATGATGTGTTATTTTGTCTACTGCTTTTCCATAGTTAAAAAAGGTTCAAATCTTGAAGTCTTTCCTCTTTTTTTACTAAGACTCAAAAGCCGTACTAGAAACTAGGATATAATTACATCGCAAACCGCATGTTTAAGGAAGCACATCTTTGAATAACCTTTCTACTCTGAAATTGTTTTGAGATGTCTCATTGTTGTAATTGCTCCTCATTAGTGCAGGTGCAGAGATCCTTTTTTCTTTAAATACTCATTGTAATTTGGTATAATTTGTGCTCTTAATTTAGGAAGATTTAAATTGAGCATAAAAGAAGGTGTTTAAATGATGAAAACTTCATTAATAAGTGAACAACATACTTACTTTAAGCATACAAATATAATTGAAAATTTCACAGATTGCACCTCTCAGAAGTTCAAGTATATTTCCACTAAGATACTCTCATATTTCAGGTACCTCATCTTGAATGGTAAATGAATACCATAAACAAGAAAAGGAAATTGCTTAAGTAGAAATATAAATACTTCAGATAGCAAATGAATCCTGAACTGTTTTTTTCAAAATAGCCTCAGCAGAAACATGATGTTTCTCCTCCAGAATCAACATTTCATTGTACTGTCTAACACTGTCCTCCTTCTGAGAAGCTTTTGTTCTCCTAATGGTGATTGATTGGTCAGGCATTATGGGTTTGTTGTTTTTCCTACTGAAGGCCATCAAGAACATGTCCAAATTTCGTGGCTATCACATTAATCAAAGAGAAACAAAATCCAAGGACAAGAAGCTAAACAGATGTTTTAAGAACGTGAGACGGGCTGTAAAATACAAAGAAGGGAAAAAAAGCAGTCCGTTTTGATTTGTAAGGTTACTTTGTTCGGTGCACATAAATACAGTATTCTTGCAGGAAAAAAACTTCTTACCTGTCACCTGGGAGGATATAACTAGACTTTATGACAAATTTATATCTCTGCACTGCTTTCTCTTCTATCCATATGATCCTTACTGCAACAGCAACTACCAAAAGGTTACCAGTGCATGCCTGCTCCCATTTTTAAGGAAAGGCCTGTCCTTCAAACACATAGAATCACAGAAACAGCTAGGTTGGAAAAGACCTTTAAGATCACTAAGTCCAATCATTACTCCAGGACATGTTCGGTATATATTAGAGAATGAGAAAAACAAGTCCTAAAAGGGACCCTTTACACTTTTATTCCCTCGGAAATGATGCAACCGCGAGACCTTCTGTTTGACCATCATGCTTTCATCGTACTATCAAAGACCAAAATTCATTCTGCCAACATGTTTAACACAGGAACTAGCAGGCAAGTCCAAAGAGCAACTGACCCAAAATGGAGACCTTGCTCAGGAATTCTTCATACATCTTCCGCTTTCTCAGTGTGCTGCCCTGTTATTAAAGGAGAGAGAAAAAGGAGGTAGAACATTACACAAAGTATTTTTGTGATTTCTTCCTACAGCTGCTCTTTTTTTCCCCTCCCCTTCCAAATCTAAAGCATAGCCAGTATAAACAGCCTAAGGCAAATGTTTCGCCTTAAAACGTCTGGGCAAGTTGAGTGGCTGATAACCAAAGACAGAAGGAATCAAATTCAATCCTGGTGTAATTTCACTGACTTCACTGGTGTTACTGGACACCGTGGATTAATTGTATCCATTATTTACAGGCACTCATTTTAAAGCCAGAGCTTCATCAATTAACTGTTTAGCTAATTCAATATGTATCTTGTTGCCAGTGAGGCCCTGCTATTAGGGAATTTACAATGACAAAGTAGGATAAAATTTAAAATGTCCCCCTCATGGGTCCCATTCTTTTAGGTTAAAACCTCTTTAATGCTAAAAGCCTTTATCTGTAAGCCTGGATTATTTTCTGAATAGCATTATATGCATTGTAACTGTTGAGCAACCTATTCATAGTATTATTTTAACAAGATTTAAGCATTTTGGAGCAGACAATCCATCACTGTATATGCAGCCACCAGCACAGTCATTCCCACTCTACTAAGGTTTTATTGTGTGATAAATTACTGAGATATCTTCTGCTTACATAGTGTTTGAGCACCATAGACAGAAACCATAAGCAGCCATTCCAGCACGCATTTTTGAAGGCTATTCAGGTATGAATAAATACCATGCAGTTTTACCAACACAAAATAATAATTAATTTATCCTTAACTCCTTCTTCAGTGTCACAAATGACTTGAAAACAAAACCTTCCCAGGTACCAAAGAGGAACTCCAGAGTTTTTCTTGGTACCATGCAGTTTATTCCACACTGTTACATGACAGCCCACATAGTTTCTGCCTGGGTAGATTCCCTGTGGATGTTGAAGGCTGTCTCGTGCCTGCTAGTCAGATCTACAAAGGAGGAGTACAGCACAAAGGTGATACATTCATCTTCTGAAGAAAGGGGAAATAAAGATTGCATTTCCTCATAGGCTGGGCAGAGAAGACAATGTTTGCCAGAAGCAAATGTCTGCCATAGAGACACTTCTCTATTCCTCCTCCAAATGAGCACTGGTAAGTGCTGGAAAGCAGGTGCAGGAAGTGGAGGTAAAGAAATGAAAAGAAGAAACATTCCACCCTCCACTGTGAAAGCACACAGAAATGCTCTAAGTATGAAAATGGGAAAGGCTGGTGTATTCAAGTGCAATGCTAAAACTAAGAATTAGACATTATCCCTCTTCCTACATGCACTGTGCAGGTGAGGCTTGATCCAATTACCACCAAAGCAACATGAATCCTTCCATCAACATCAACAGGCTTTGGCTCCAGCTTCTGACCACAGCACCAGCAGAAGCTACCGGGTGCTCTCCCTTTCCTGGGGCCACCCCTGCTCCGAAACAGCCACAGCACCTTCAAGAGCTGCCACTCTTCCCAAGTATCTCTGGATCAGCAGCAGCAGCAGCACCACCCACTACCAAGGTCTCCCCCTCCACACCCTATTCATAATTTCCAACTCTGGTGATGACAGTTCTCCCCTCAGCAATAGCATCAGTAACCCTTCTCTGACCTCTCTGTCTGACAAACCTGGTTCTCAACCTCAGGGGCCGCCGAAAGCATTTGAAGTGCCAGAAAGAAAAAAACAACCAAGAACTTCAAACAGAGGAGGCTGTGCAAACCACGCCAGATCCTGACAGCTCGCTGCAAGACAAAGAATGGAAAACTGGACACTGCGCAGTTGTTGCTTTCCTCCCTGCAATCGAGTGAAAATGAGACCAGCAAAATTGACAGCTGTGGAAAACCAGATTGGTGGTTTAGTTTGATGGGCTGGGGCGCCCAAGGACAGATGTGGAAAATGCTTTTTAAATGACTTGCGGACACAGATGAATTTTAAGAAGCAGTAATCAGTAGCCATAAGTGACACCTGACCACAACTCTGAGTATTTAGAGATGCAGACAAGACCCAGGAAGGTAGGAATTGCAGGCATCCCGCCTAGCCCAGAGTGCAAGAGCCCATCACTCCTACAGGAAAATGGGTGTGTTACGTCTTGACTAAACTAAGCCAAGGCAGAGGTACACAATCCACCGTGAAGACAAGTGCAAAAGCAAAACTGAAGTGGAAAGAATTAATTATATATGCTGTTATCATTTTTTTTGTACCGTGATAGTAGAACCTGAGCGGGACGCCACTTAATGCCTAGCTACACTGTCTTAAACATCCCATGTCTCAGAATGATACCACAAAGGTAAGGGAAAACAAGAGCCTAGTGGCTGAGGCTTAAGAGTCCTATTTCACAGCATATGTGCTGAAACCCAAGGTGACCCATTGATGGCTCATGACTTAACCTGCAGGATGGCTCCATCCAACTCTCCATCTCTCCTGAAGGAGACAAACAACAGCCTCGAGAGTGGCATGAGCCACCCGACAGCAGAGCTTCACCTAAAGGTGCCAAGGCAGGCAGAGAAGCTTTCTCTTCATTTTCAGAGCACACAAGGCTGGATCCCAATAGGCACAACCACATCCCAATTTCTCTTCCAGGAAGAAGCAGCTTGGCTCACCCTCATGCACACTGTTTTCACTTTAGTGTGTTTTCCTGAGTGAAAGGAAGAGATTTTGAGAGAACGCTAATGTAAGCTAAAACAACCCAGCAGTAGAACTCTTATAAACAAACAAAGCATGTGCTTATTTCCTTGGTATTAATCATTTTTTTCTCCCCATGAAATAGAGGGAGAACATGCCTAATTCCCACCTTCCTTCATCAGCCTAATATTCCCCCTTCTTCCCTCCCCATGGGTGTAATGTCACCTCTGGCTCCTGATTTCTTTTTTATACTTGTTTTATTTGGTCTAGTCACTTTGCCCAACTTGTGAGGCCACAGGCAGGAAAGCCATCATAATCTCTACTCCTACCTTTCAAGTCATTTCTGCAGAATTGTCAACCAACACGTGTCCTGGAACATGTGCTAAGTCTGTTTTCATGCAACATTTTCATGGATCTTCTAGAAGCAACAACAAATCAGACAGTAATAATATCTGCAGAATAGGAGATAGTATATATAGGAGATAGAAAGCTTGCCAGAACAGGAAAATAACAAGAAAGGATTTGGAGACACTAGAAATGGGAGTAGAAAATAATAGAATGAGCTTCCATTCGGAAAATACAGCTAAGAAATGCAAAGAAAAAAAAATCCAAAGCACAGATGTTTGATGAATGGAGGAAGACTGGAAAGTTGTAAAGCTGAGGGAGAGTTAAAGACAGTAGATGAGAGCTGGTTTGCATCATTAGACTGCAACCAGAATACAGCTAAAGTTATTTTGATCTGTATACTCACAGACATCATCTAGGAATGAAGTTTAGAGGCTTCATCTCAATGGTTCAGATGTGATGGTGCCTCACATGCTACACACTGTCTTGGTAACTCTTCTCTAGAAAAGTGCTCCTAAACCAAACAGAGCCTGAACAAATGCTAAAACACTTGGCGAAGGCTGATAAGCAAGGAGCAAAACAAATTCAGCCTGTAGATGTTAGCTCAACAGTGGGATCATGGGTATGGCATCCTCACAGCTGGCATGCATTGTTGCAAGGGTTTTAAGTAGACAGTGATAATCATCTACAGATAGATGACAGAAGGAGAAGGCAATTTGGTACAGCATAACTTGACATAACTCAAAGTAATAGGAGAAAATTAAGAAAATCTAATTTAAGTTCAATATGAAAGAAATTTTCCCTATGTAGGAATTATTCTCTTGCAGAAAAGTTTCCCAAGGGAAGCAGTAGAACTCTTACTGCTTGAGCCAGATAAAAACAATAGTAAATGTACATGAATAATTCTGCACTGGCAGGGTTCTTGATGGCATGTTTTAAAAAGTCTTTATTAATTCTGCTTTTTCTAACCTATTAATATCTTATTTCAATAGTCGCTGCTTCTCCCTCTCCCCCCGTTCCTTTGTTCACTTTCTCGCTGGTTCTGAGCTGTCATGCACAAGCTCATCTTCTTAAAGACAGTGGTTCCCACTAACTAGGAAGACTTCATTAATATTCTAAGCTGCAGTGCTCCTCCCTGAAACAGTCCCAAGGAGAAACAAGATCACTTGCATTTGCCAAATCCACCCAGAAAAGAGCTCAAACCCAGTTTTAGGACCACTTACAAATGTAGCAACTCCTAGGCTTAGCTTAAGCAATACACAGGCTCAGAAAAATGAATGCCCCAGAGATTGTAACGGGTCTTGTTGAATAGGACTATTGCATCTCTTTTCCATCTACCCCTTCTTCACTTTCCCTGATTTCTTCCATTTTTCCTTCCAACTCCAGTCCAGTCTCTGTCTTTATTCCCTTCAGCTTCCCTCTTTGCTTTGCCCCTCCAGCACTCTTCATGTCTTCTTTCTTGCTTCATTTTTTCAGGTGGAATTGATCAGGTCCTACCTAGAAACTCCCAACTTCTCTAAGAAGCCAAACAAATGGCTACCGAAAGGCAAAGCATGGCTCAAGTTTCAAATAAAAAAGTTCTCCTGGCAGGAGATGCCAGAATGGCAGCCTGGACTGCTCCAGTCCCATTTAATCCCTGCATAAACCTGATGTTGAGTGATGCTTTGGGTGTACATTCTTATAGGAGCAAGAAAGAGTCACCACGCATACTGGCCATGAAAACAAAAGAGCCTACAAGATCCTGGTGCTGTATCACACAGATGTTGGATGGATTGCAGGCTTCAGATTGGCTTTATGTTTTGATCACCATGCAACCTACATTTTATGGCAACATGAAGTCCTTCTGACTTTATTTGAATAGAAAAAGACACTTGTTAAAAAAAAAATAATTGTTCTCAGGTTCAAAGCTGTGAAAAGATGGTAAAACAAAGCCAAAATACCATAAAGAAAATGAGGCATAACATTAGGCACTGACTGACTTGATTTGTCACGACTTACATCCCAGTATTACAACTCACTTTCTGCAAAGAAGTTTACCAAATAGGCAAAAAGTATTGTATCCCATGCAACTCTGCTCCCAGAGCTAGGTGTCCTGACCATGGGAACTAGAGGATAGTTAAATCATTCTGAATCAAGCCTTCTTAAAGAAGAAATTAAAAGAAATTAATACTTCAAATTTCCTCAGTCTGGGAACTGAATTGTCAGGGGGATCAATCTGATGTTGGGATACAGACATTTACTGCTCTGGTATTTGTGGTATTTGCTATATTTAGAATATAAATATTGTACTACCCTGGGATGTTCCCCATTCCATGATGCTCTCGAATCCCAACTGCAAAGAAAAGAGCAGCAACATTTCACCAACTGAATTACATGAGAATCCTATGGCAAAAATTCCTTTGCCTCTCTCCCAGAGGAATGTAAGTAAATAAATATAGAATATATACATAAGTGTGTGTGTGTTCACAGAGAACATATACACACAAAAACCTGGAACAGAGTGAAAAGTACGCAACTTAGCACAGATAATTGTATGAAATAAATGGAACACACAGATAGACAGATAATTTGTGAGTGTGCTTGGGGAGGGAACATGTTTAAGTGGGTTTTTGTAATCCATCTAGTACAATGAATTTCATGGTATAATAATTTATCAGGGACTTCAGTGAAAGCCAAGCAATTTCACTGCAAATCCTGACAAAAGAAACTATTCCAACATTTACAATCATCACAGCTGCTAAAACAAACTTGAATGTGACCTTCAAGCCATCAGGGTACCTAAGCTGAGACAATGAAATATAAAGAAATATATCTGTTTTAACAAACTTCCTTTGGGACAGACTAAATAATAAAGGGATGACAAGTGTAACTAAAAGCCAGCAGGAACTTTTTGCATCAGGCTTTGTCCATCCAAAAAAAGAACCTAAACTCCCAACCTCCTGAGATGCATTTTATTCATACCATAAACCAGCCAGGATCAATGAGACACATAGGTGGGGAAAATGGCACTAAGCAGAAATGAAAACTAGAAATTACTAAATGAAAAGCAAAGAACCAAAACAGAGCCTGCAAGGAGAAATGAGGTAGAGAGTCAAGTGTCTCATGACAGGATAAAATCTTTTTGGCAAGTGTGGATCTGAAGGCATGATTTGCAAATAAATATTTACAATGTGAATAAAATTTCAACACTAGACTGAGAAAAACATGGGGCTGGTCATGGGCGGGAAGGAATGCAGAGGAAAGAAAAAGCTATTTTGGGTTATGGAGGGGCTTTATCTGAACACAGAAAAAAACCCATCTCTTTGGAAGAAAAAGGTCACTGATCCCTTGGACAAAAGTATTTGCAAACAGAAAATGAAAAAGAAAAACCCACTCACTCTCAAGTTTGAAAACCATCTTAAATGATATATGTCAAAAGATATCCTAAACATTAATATCTCTTATTTAAAGGCAGAAACCTTTCTACATCCAGAATATCTAGCAACTTTCTAGAAGCATAAAGTTAGTGGCTAAATGTCAGGAAACCATGTTTCTGTGACTTCAAAGGCAGCTACTACTACATCTTGAAACTGAGTACAGCAAAACCAGCCATGTAATGGTGGAGTTAGCTTCAAGTATGAAATGCAGCCACTGAAACATGATGTAATTAATTCTTAGGCTTGAGGAAATGAGCAGAGAGACACTGTAACCTTCCCTCACACAAATGCACAAAGACAGCTGTCTCATTTCACCTACAGCAAAGAAATTATCCACGCTGCACCTACAAATAAATGAAAAGATGACAGAATTCATGTAGTCTGGACGGGTAAATTGCATTTACCGTGGACAGCACTTACAATTAGACATTTTCTATACCTGCAGCAATCAATTCACTATGCTACCTGAAATATTTCCTATCTAAGTATGAGGAATGCTACAAGTACACTGTCTGGGTATCTAATGTAATGCACTAGACCACCAATTTTTAATGACCTCAACTGTAAAAAAACACAAGAGGGAGAGAAAACACCTCCATGTAAAGTTAAAGGTCTCATCAATTGCAGGAACTGAGCTTGCTAGGTAAGATACAGCAGTCACTGGTTCAGGGAATATGTAAATTAATTTGAAAAGCACTTAGCACTATCCTAGAATGAAATAGAAGTATATCCATAATATTCAAGTTGTATGTATAGCTAAAGCTAGCAGTAAAAACACAGTCTTTTCCACTTGGGACTTTAAGCCCTTTTAGTAAAATACTGTCTCTGCATCAAATATTCATCTTCTTAAGGCTGCTACCAGATGGTAATGGACACATGATCAAACCTGAAAGCTCCCAAGGCTGGATGATGCTAGGTGCCACTATTTTCATCAACGCTAAAACTGAAATTACCTCTAGGCTACAAAGACTGTGAATCTGTCCTTCAATTCTTTAGTTGCAAGGTTACAGGCAGCTGTAAAAAGCTATGCTTAAAAAAATAAGCAGTATGTGGCTTGTCCCAACATTTATTGCTCCTGCATTCCTTCTCTTTTATATCTTGGTTTCTTCCTTGCAGCATGCAGGTTCATTCATCAGATTAGTTATTCCAGACACCCCTCTACTGCCATCTGTGCAGGACATGGGATGAATAAGATGAGCATGTCTCTTAAGTCTGTTAGGAAATTCTAGTACTCTCTGTTTTAGAAATACCTTGCAGAAAGGTATCAGTTACTACTGCCTGCTTCCCTGCACTGGGAAACATTCAAAACTATTCATCCTGCTTATCCACAAGAGAGAAGACAGTACACTTCTCATCATTAGTTCTCTATTTTGTCTTGGAGCGATGAGCCTGAATATTTTGGGATGGAGTAAAATCCATCAGACATACTCTCCTACATGTCAGTGTGATGTTCATTTATGTGATACGGAACTCAGCCTATGAAATATAGAGTGAAAACCAGCAATGCTTCATACAGACATCCAACAGTCATCACACAGCATAAATAACGATCACTCTTACACTCTATTGCTTAAGAACTAATCATTTAAGAGTAAAATCTACTCAATTATTTTGCTATTTTTTCTGTTATCCACGATATCTACTAGAAATACACATGATTTCAAAATGCACACTTCTTTATTTTTCTCAGAGCAGTGTAATTTCCTTCAGATCAGAATGAAACAATGCAGCTTTTGGAGACAAGTCCTATTGAGAAAGAAGCTCACACAGAGTTATGTCTGTTAATTATCAAAAAGAAAGGAATATTTTATTTACGGAGAAGGAAGATATGCACATGGACATTGGAAACAAACTAATTAAAAAAGTTATGACATTTTTAAAGTTAATTATCTGACAAAGTTTCCATTATAAACTCACGACTCAAGAACCAACAACAAATCCATAACCTAGCACACACGCCAGGTGCTCAGGTCTGGTGAGCTTTGCTGCAGAGATGAGGGAGTTTGAAAGGAGCAGAGCAATGAATCATTAGCAGCTACTACCCTATGATACGTGTGGTGTGTACTGGCTAATGAAGATAGAGGGCACAATCCAACCGAGACTTTTTTATAGGGGAGTTGGATCTACCTGGTATTGCCTGCCTTGAAGAGTATAATACAAGTTCAGAAAAAGATTTCAAAGGCAAGGGGTAGTGCTGAAAAACATTTTGAGGTTCATGATAAGGAGAAGATTTACATAGCTTCAGTGGGTAACAGAGGCCTCCTGAGGTTTTCATTCATGTATAGTAGTTACACATAATGTTATTCAATTGCATTTCTGACTCAGCCTCTTTCTGGTGAATCTTGTCCCCTTTTCCTTCAGTTCAGTTAACTTAGTTACTCAATGTTATTGTCATGTCCTCTCTCTTTTATGTGGGAGCACACACTGCACAGCCTTCTATCATCAATGTACTCTGAACGCAGAACAGAAGTGCTGGCGCTACAAAAGAAAGTAAAAAATATCAACTCCATAAACAAGCCTTTCTCCATAAACTTACCATTAAAATGCGTCTGTAGCTGTCTCTGTCGATGCCCCAGAGCTTGAGATCTGTCTTGGCCTTGACGGTGGCAGCCCGGGGTGTTCCATAGATCAATGCCAGTTCCCCAAAGCTGCCTCCTTCTCCGATGCTGGTGACCCACTCTCCGTTGACATAAACCTACCACAGCACAAGACAAGTTTGGGGACTTGCAGTTTTCCTCCTACTGCCAGTTACCTAAAAAGCAATTAGTAATTTCCTTTCTAATCGTCAATGCTGGAGACACAGAAGGAAAACAAGAGTGTAACAGTTTCCGCAGTTAGTCCCCAAAGAGGGCAACAACCTGCTTTGTGGACAGAATTTCAAGTTGTCTTGCTTCGGTACAATGACTGTATTTACCCTCTAAGTTTTCAGCTCCCATGGTTAACTGGCATCATGTTTTTCCTCTTGTGTTTAAGGCTCAGACAGCCAGCATGCAGAACTGTCACAACTCTGGCTTTTTATTAACACTGTCAAACTTGAAAAGAAGGAGATTTGTTGATATGTGTAACGAGGTTTGCTGAAAAGCACCATGGCCATGAAATGAAAAACAGTCAAAAGAGGGAAACATCTTTTGAAAAGGAAGATTTTTTTTCTTCCCTAAGCCTCCAATAATAATTTAAATATAATGATTGAGATCTCTTTCTACCTTAGTGAAAACTACTAAGTGTTTTGGACTTGAAAAGCTATATATAGAATTACCCTCTGTCTTTAACATCACCTCTACAGAACTTATGAAGCAGTATCTGACCTGCAGCATATATAGACAACATATCCTTTCGAAACACGCTTTGGGTCGATACCACTATCACAGTATTTTTCCAGGATGATGTCTAATTTGAGAAAAATTCCTACACTTCAGTGCTGTGTAAAACCTTCAGTGGAGAAAGGGGGACTCATGCAGGTGCTTTCCACTGCATTTTCCTCACTATTCATGGACAATACAGCTCATGAGCCATAATAGTGTATTCAAAGACTGGTATGGATTGTGTATTCTGCAGTTTGCTTGTAGGCTTGCTGCTATAAACCTACACAATAAACCCTTTTCATTCTGTTAATGTGTCTGTGAGTTTAGAGAGTAGGAAGAGCTGTGTGCATTTACCCAGTGCAGAATATATCCCAATCTGTTACAGACCAATAACAGCAGAAATCAACCAGAATGATTTTCATTTGTTTGGAAGCTCTGTGAAGAAAAATACTATAAAGAAAATACACAGGTATTCTCATCCTAAGCAGAAACCTATTACCAATTACTGAGTAACAGACTAGCACTTCTTAAAAATACATGAATTAGAGCTGTGTTCAAGCTGGGCATGAGAAAAGACAGTGACCAAAATAAATGAACTGGGGTCAAAATTCAACAAACTGTCAGTATTAATTTTACTTCTATCTTCATTTTATGATGAAAAGGTGTATTACAAACTACAGCTGGAATCAATCCCAATTTATCTTAGCAATATTCAATTAAGATCTGATCCAGCTTCTACTGAGGTCAATGTAATGCTGGTTCAGTAGGAGATGAATGAGGCAACGGAGCAGTTCAGCTGATCAAGAGACCTCTTGGGTATCAGCTGAAAAAAAGCAGTATTAGCATCACTGCTGAACTCCAGGCAGTGTTGTGGCTTTTGGTGTTCCTGGAGCGTCTGGGGATCAAGGGGCTAAAATTAAGGGTAAAAATAATCCCAAACAGGCAGGTGGTAGCAGACTGCCAAGAAAGAGCTCAAGCCACAAAAGCTATAGCTTCATTTCTTCACCATGACAGAATGAATGTCACATTGGAGAATATCACACAAGAAAATAACAACGGCATTTCCTTTCAAACTTTCACACTCACCACAGAAAGAAAATCTCACAGAACACTGAATCTACTTCTGATTCTCCTCATGATAAAAAAAATGAAAGCAAAAAAAGAACTTTTAAAAAAGCCAGACAAACCCAAGCACTTTCCTGGTGAAAAAAGTAGGTAATACCGTGGCTCCTGGATCTATTTCTGTGAGACAAGCAGGAGAAATGGATGAATAAAATCTGGATTCTGAAAGGCTTGTAACACAGTGACAATGTATGAAAATTTTAAAACTCAGTTAATCCATTGCAAAATTGTCCAGATGTCTATTTGAAAGCAGGGATAGCCCCTTTCTGTAGGGATTTCACTGGATGGAGTCAGGGTTTGCTACGGTACAGTAGTTCCTGTCCTCAGGGGGTGATGTGGAAAATCTAATAATTCAGATAAGTTTTGGACCACCATCGCGTCCTTGACTCTTTTTCAGCACAACAAAAATACACCTGTTTCTATATCCTCTTTTCTTGAAAAGCACAGGTTTTGTTATTGCAGAAGGGTCTGAATTATAAGTGGGAAACAAATTATTCCAACACATACTTTTTTAAGCAATATGGTGACATTTCTTTTAAAGCAGTATTCATGATAAGACTACAGCCCAGAGAGCGTCATTATGCTGGTAAAACTCAAGGTAGAGCAAGTGAAGGATGGACATTTACTGTTGCACAGTCATTAAAAAGAGAGGCTCCTACTAAACTGCTCTAAGACTTCTTTCATTTTGCTGTCGTACTTGACTAGACTCCCCAAAACATGTTTGACATCTCTTCTGTAAGCAGTTTATGCAAACAGCCATTCCTCCACCCTAAGGGTGTCAGGTTTAAAGGACTCAGAGGTGAAACCAAATCACTGATCTGACAGGCTTTGGGCGCAGCATTCACTCCCCCAATAAAAATGACATTTCCAATATCAATCTCCAAAAGAGAAAACGTCTTGAGAGCAAGTGTTGTTTTCTAGGGGGAAAACCATTGCACTTCATTCTCTGAAAAGGCCTAAGTCAACTTTTGTCTTCATTATGAAGTTAAAGTACATTGACGGCACATTAAAAAGCCATTTTGCCCTTTAACAGAGTTCAGCTCCACTATGAATCCCTTTAAAATAGGTTTTATAAAAAGAAGTAGAAAGGAAAGTAGCTCTGTTTGTAAGGTGTGGGAAGTAAAGCTATTTTAGGCTCAGAACTGCTTATGAAAGCCAATGTTATATGGCAGCAGCTCAGATGATCTCCTTCTTTATCCTAGAAAATGCTGGGCTGAAGTTTTGGCTCAGGCAGTTTTAGGCATTTGTGAACTCTCAGCAAAGTGGTGAGTACATAAGTGAACTATTCCTAATTGTTACTTAACCTGCCGACCACAGCTCTGTAAGAGCTGGAACCTATTTCTTTCGTGCAGCTGAAGAGGAATGTAGAACTGCAGATGCCCAAATATGACCAAGCCATCAGGACCACCTACTTTCCACAGATCAAAAGTACTTCAGATTTCTATTGTTTTCTAGCATGTAGTACGAGCCCTGCAATTTTTGTGGGCTTGAAAATCACACAACTTGGTTCATTTCGTTATTTTGGGGGGAGGCAAATGGGAAAAATGTCCTGTGAACATTAGCAGTTCCTTTCTTTATGGACTGCAATATACATAGGCACTAACTGGGAGAGAAAATGCAATGAGTCACACAATGCTCAATGCAACAGGAATGCCGCTTGGCCTCGCTCATCTCGGTGTTGTCTAGAGAAGCAGAAAGTAACCTTACCAGGAGCAGTAATATATCCACTTTACTTTGAAGGTGTGATAAGAACATCTATCTATGAGCTTCATTGGAGTGAATTTACCTTGAATTTTGTATTGCCGATTTCAAGTTAACTTTAAGCTTTTGGGTTGTTTGGGGTTTTTTGCTGCCACTTTGTGATCTATGTGGACAATCTAATTTGTTCCA
The DNA here is from genome assembly GCF_004027225.2 of Strigops habroptila. NCBI lineage: Eukaryota > Metazoa > Chordata > Aves > Psittaciformes > Psittacidae > Strigops > Strigops habroptila. The sequence goes on from NC_046358.1 coordinate 79,934,175, forward strand.
GGCATTGCAACTTTTAGATCTTAAATTCCCTCCCTCGGATCTGTTTGTAATAATTTGTGCTTTGTGTCTTGTCAAGCCTTAATATTTGTTATCCAAAAATGACGATGAGGTTTATTTATTCTTGGAAAAATAAGCAAGCCTGAGACATGAAGGGTATTTATATGTGGGTAGTTTTCTCAAATAAAGCTAGTGCTTTATTTGTAAGATGAATTTGCTTTTCTTAAATATAAATACATGAACTTGGAGACTGCCTTGAGAATCCTTGAAAATTCAAGCTGAAAGCCTCCAAACTTTAAAATGTCCTGTTTCAAATTTCAAAAAGCATCCTTCTGAAATTAGAAAGATCATTAATGCTGGGAGAATTTAAACCAAAAGCAATCTATGAAATCTAACCATAAAATATAACTATTTTTAAAATCCAACAGTATTGTCATATAAACCACCATTTAATTTTCATTTTTGTATACACAAATTAGACAGTTTGTAGATATGAATAAAGGCTTCAAGAAGATTTGACCTACAATCAAAAGATAATCTTATCTATTGTCCACAATATTCAAGTATAGCTCCACATACAGATTTATACAGTAAATACAGAACCTATTTAGAGAAAATACTGAAAAGTTTTCTTATTGATTTTCACCATACTACAGTTTGGCTGCTGTTGTTTTACAAGAAGAAAACCTGAGAATGACTGTAGAGAAAGTTGCTGTGACATTAAATGGAATAGGAAGTTGTTGAGTCTAAAAAAAAACTACATCTGTTTTAAAAGGGTAGTTGAAGGTGCTTTTTAAAGTAAAAAATGTGAGGTAGTAAGATTAAAATAATAAACAGGAAGTCATTTTTATATTTAGAAATATGGATTAGAGATTTTTGCAAGACATACTTTAGCAGGTACTTTCAAGATCTTTACTGGAAACTATAATTTAAGCTCTGCCAGCTACTTTTTGGCATACATTCACATTTGTCTGAGCAGAAAAGCTTCCGGTAGACAATTGACCTCTAAGACTTCAAACTTCATGCCATCCTCTGCCTAGTAGAAACTTCACCCATCTGCAAGAACAGGTCATAAGTTAACAATTCTCATCAACCCTGAGGTGCTAATGAGGAAGACTGTGACTGATAATGCTATAATGTCCTTTCCCATCCAATGCCAGCTTTGGTCAAAGTACACCTGGTTTGTAGGATACAGTAAGAGAGGAAAAGCCAGGTTCTCCAAGACCCACCTCTTACTGATTTCTAAATCTTTTTTTATATATGAAAATTTGTGCCCTTCTCCCTTTGCCCACAGTCTTCTTGGATGTCCATAGTAACACCAAGAAGGAAATGAACAGATACTTTATTCTATGCTAATGAGGCTTATTTATAGCCTAAGAAAGTGTAAGAGTTGACGATAAAGTACTATATTTAAAAATGTTTTATTGTACTCTAATTTGACTCAGGTTATTTTAAAGGGAAAATATTAGAATGCCCTTACTTACTCTTTGGGGTGCCTATGCCAAAACAGCAAATTACTTTTAAATATCGCATTTTTTTAAACTCAAAATACCACATACTGATTTTATTATTCTGGTTTTGTTGGTGGTTTATATTTGGTTTTGGTTGCTTGGTTGATAGATTTATTTTTTTTTTTCAGTTTTGCCATGACTTTATTCCAGGGGTTGGGAATTTTATGGTGGCAACATCCTTTATGTGTATCTTTGTGTGTGTATGGAAAACCTGGGTGCTTATCAGTCATGATGTATTCAGAGTACATTGCTCCTTGAATCCACCAATCCGGAATATCTACCACTCCTGTGAAGATCAGGGAAATGATGAAGATAGCCTGGCCAGGGGTTAAGAGTCTCCATGCGTATGCCAAGACCAGCTGAAGTAGGCAGAAAATGGCTTGAGGCTTTAAGTCTCAGGGTCAATTGTCTACTCTCCAAGTCGCTTTTTTTCTTGAGGAAGGGTGGAAGCATGCCAAAAAAGTATCTGGCAAGGCTTAAATGAACTGCAGCTCGCTTACTAGCGGCCTGGATTTTCTTCAGACAATAAGGATTTTAGCACTGCTGCCGAGAAAATGGAAGAACTCTTTTCTTGGGATCACTAGACACAGTGTAATGGTGCACACCCATGGGGTCTGAGAGCTGCTGTCTTATACAGGAGCAAGTTACCCTGCATTAACTGCCCTGGCGCAGAATATACTCTGTGGGGGGAAAAGGGGCTCTCCTTGCTGCAGCTTCCCAGCAAAGGCAGTTAATGTAGGTAACTTCTGCAGCTACCTGGGTGTAGCTGCAAATTGGTCCTGGATGAACAGACGTTTCTTGTGCCTTCCACAATATCTTGCAAAGGAATTCAGCATGAGTTTTGGCTGAAGATGTGGGAAAACCTTAGGAAGAAGACAGCACCTAGCTGAGGGGATGGTGAGAAGAGCAGTAAGGTGCAGCAGGATGAAGGAATTGGGATGCTGAAGTGGGACAGCATGAGAGCTGGTCACGGAAGAGTTTTGCAAGACTTAAGAGGGTCAGGATCTTTGGTTGGCCCTGGAATAAGCTCAGTCCAAATGACATCTCTTAAGCCTTGGTAGGATGTATTTGTCCCACAGGTCATGTCAGAAAACTCTCCAGACGTGTGTCTGAGAAGTGTCAGAATGATACTATTGTGCATCTGTCCATTTTGATGTATCCTAGCAGCTATAGGCTGATTTTGGCAACTAGGGGAGCATGGATTGAGAATGCTTATGAAATCTACTCAAAGAAACCCAGTTATTTCATTCACTCCTTAAGAAATCTGCTGTTGCAAGTCTCAAAGACAAGGCAGGAAAAATTGTCTATCATCTTATACATAACTGACTGGAGGACTGCAAACTACTTGGAATACAAAAAAACCCCAACATTCTGCCTTCAACTCTAACAGCTTAAAACAAAGCTGTGCACTGTGCTCTTTCCCTAGCAAAACAGTGAGTTCCACTGAAGTCAAAAGAATTGCTCATTACAAATGTGCAATTGCTTAAAGAAGGACTGGTGCTTAGCTTGTCAAATCAAGGGTCTGCGATAAGATTTTAAAACATCTATACAGCTTAAGAGCCAACATGGAATTGCAATGCAGTGGCACTGAGGCCATTTAGTCACTGTGGCAGTTTACAAACTTTTACCCCAGATCCTGTCTCAGAAGCCTCACAGATCTCTGAATTGTTCTAGGAAATAGAAGATTATTCTGCAAAAGACTTTCATGATCTCAAAAAAACACCAATAAAAAATTATCTGTCTCTTCTTGGGCCATTTATGGTCAAGATTATTTATGAAAGGGTTTCAACTTTCCATAAAATCATGGAAAACCTCTGAAGTACAACTAACATGATTCAATAAAGGTGTTTCTGAGTAGATGTCAGGGTATACCTAGGAAGAGAACTATGATGCCATCTTACTGACAAGAGAACACAGGCACTGGTGCTCTAAACAAGTCCTTCTCAACATCTGACAAGCCATGACCACATTGGCCATTAGTGGCAACCACCAGTTACAGAAAATGCACAAACCATGATGTGCAATGGTTTTACAAGCAGAACAAAGCTGGAGGCCATGGACATTTATTTGCTGCATTTTGTCATTGCTTTGCAAGATCAATACATGCATATGGAAGATTATATTTTTTGCAATTAATTACAAGTGCTTTGCAGACTGCTTTCTGATGTCATCCAGTCCCCCACTATCCCAGAGCCAAATGCTGAAGAAAGCTTTCCTAAAGGTTTCAAGCAAGGACAAATTATTTTTAAAGAGGATTAATCTATAACTTCAACATATGTTTGTGGGTCTGATTCAAAGCCAGTGAACTCATTAAGCTCAGTATCAGGCCCTAACCAATTATTTTAAAACTAAATTTTAGCACTGTTCTATAAATATTGCTCTTTTATTTTCTGGCCCTGTGGATGTGGCAATGATTGCTATTGAGAGGTATGCCTGATAGGAACAGTGAGTCAGACGGATTTCCTGAGGAGCAACTTCCAGAGGCAGAGGCAGCATGTGAGGTTTCTCAATTCCCAACAATACCAATTAGATGGTCTCCTGACACAAACAGGCTGCTAAAAAAAATAACTTTCACTAAAATAACTGTATGCCTCCTGCCCGGATTTAAAATAAATCACTTTCTTCTTTAAATATGCCAAACAAAACTCATCTGGGCATCTGAAGAGCAACGTTGCTAATGAGCAAGCCTGTCCTATCGAACAACTGTGGATACGTTAAGATGTGTGTAGAAAAGTCAGTCAAATTAGGGACTTGCAGCAAAAGTGCAAAAGGCTGAGTTTCACATAGGATAAAAATGATAAGAGGTGAACAGATTTTTTGGAAGGCTGGTTCTGAAAGAACCTTCTTTTCAAAGAGTTGCTGATTAAACCACTGCATACTCCTGTAAACATTTTGTGGTCTAACAGATCACTTTACACTTACAATAATCCTTGCTTTATTAATATGCTGCATTGTTCATATATTTGGACCTAATTTTAAAAGCAAATGAAGGTTTATAGGATGAAACTCACTGCCTGAGGCTGTATCTCAATTTGGGAAAAAACAAATAACATATGAGCTAAGCTAACTGATTAAAGAAAATATTTTCCTTATGGTTGATCTGAACCCTCGGGTGCATTCCAGCATGGTGGCCTGCTCTGCCAAAGACCTCCAGGTGTGGTTAGGGTTCTGAAGATAATGTCATTTGCTTGGGTTTGATACCATGTTTTCCTGCTTGGAATGGACAAATAAGATAGGATGTAAAACACGCCAATTATAAAACTATGCATAAATGACTTAACAAAAGCAAAGTAATGAAATCAATCCTGTGAAATCTATTTCAAGAAGAAAGGAGACAGAACCACAGCACATGGCTAGATCAAGCTGTGTTCCAAAGCATACAATTTTCTTCTGAACCTTCAAAATAAATACTACACTGTAAGAGTTCACTTACATCCACCTCGCCTTGGTCAATCACATAGAAGTTGTCTCCTTCATCACCTGGAAGCAGAATACAGAAGGTGATTGTTTCCTGAAGGTCTGCTAAACTATTCAATAATTTCCTGTCTCCATATTTAATCCTGTACATATTTGCACAGGTTTGTACACCAGATTACTTACAGAGAGAAACATCCTTGCCTATTTGCCTTCATATATCAAAACATCACTACAATTTTTTCCTATTAGTATCTTTCAATTGCATTAATTTATCTCTCTCGATTGATTCAACACTTCATTCAGTGTAAACACACAAGAAGCTTTAATATAGCCTGAGGGTAATGAAGTCCTCCACAACATGCTGCAGGCACGCAGGTAAGTTGCCAAGTGCGATAACTACGATACAGCAAAATGAAGTGATGAATATTCCCAACAACCCTAAAATATTTTCCACCTCTAATTACTGTCAGCTAGCCTGTGCCACCCTTATGCATTCTGAGCTGTGGTTTACTTCCTGACTATCTTCAGTTAATGAATGAACATTTTAATTTGAAGTGCTATTTATCTACATTTAACTGTAGCAGAGACCCACCAGTGTGGTTTTGTAGGAGACCTCTGCACATGTAGCAAAAGACCTGCATCCATGAACGAATGATATAGCTGCACACTTGGATGCTTTCAGAATATGGTTATTCTTCCCATTAAGCAAAAAGGGTGAAACGTCAAATGGAGAGATGTGAATTGTACAACCTTAGCACACATATAAGGAAAAAAATGAGAGGAAGAATTACCCTGTTGTATGACGGTTTCTCCTGCGATGTGTGTGACGGGGAACATGGCATCAAATATGTCACTGGGAAAAAAAAGAAACATTTATTAATAAATCAGACATACTTCTTATCTAGCCAGTAGACCTTCATTGTTTCATTTAGCATTCATTAACAGATTTTGCAGAAATAGAAAAGGAAAATGTTAGTTGTAACTGGAAAATGAGCCCCTGCTTGGCAAGAAATCAAAATAACTAGTTAGGCACAAGCTATGGTTTAAAACTAAGCGAGACCATGATTCAGTGCATTCTATTTTGAAAGAACTCCTGAATTATATGCATATAGGCCACTTCTTATAGCACTGCACAAACTAGCCAGCCTGAGCATTTTACTGTCCAAGCAGACAGATTTCGGGTTTGCAGCTGCAATCGGTATGTGTCACAGCAGTAATTGCTAGATGCCTAAATGGGAGCTCTCCTCTTCTGAACATCTGGCCCCGCATTTACAGGCAAAACCTGTTCCACAATACAGAGCGCATTTGGAAAGGTAGATGGCTCTAAATTAATGTAGCATAAGAGCTGGCAAGAGATTGCACTCCCAGCGCTGAAGAGGCCGAACTCTGAAAATCTTAGTGAATTACTTGTGAGAAGAGAATTTGACCAATGCTACAGAAACACTGAAGCAGCAGAAGAGCCTTGTGCTCATTAATCATCGCTGAATTACACACCTTACTGTGGTCTCCAGCACACTGTCACATATCCTTAAAAGGCCAGGCAGAGCAGTGAGGACGGGAACACACCCTGCACCAACACTTTGGGCACACTGCCCAAATCCAGTCCTTTGTTTATTGAGGGAGACAGCAGGCTCCGTGGAGCCCAGGCTTCCTTTCCCCACATCAGATTTGGGGGAACTTATTTTCAGAAGCATGAACCGCACTGAGACGGGCCCTCCCCACCTCTCTTCCCCTTCCTATGCATCACTCTCCAGGGCTAAAGGAAATAGCTCCCCGACACAAACAAAAGGCAGCAAGGAAGAATTGTTAACTAGTCTCTTCCCTGGCCTGGTGTAGGAATGGTCCATCTAGGGACCACCAATGACAGCAAGGAGGTGAAACACTTCAGCCTGGAACGGAGCAAAGTCCTCACAATCACAACGAAGCCCAATTTACATGAAAATAGCCAGAAGATCAGCAAAGAAACCCATGCTACATTTCAATGCCTTATATGGGAAATGCATATTGTAAAATCCCATTATTAGCTTATTTCCTGTTCAACTGTTCCAGAATTTATTCAAGCTCAGTTCTAGGAAATGTTTCACTCCTAAGTTCAAATTGGTCATGTCTTTCCTCTTCAGCAGCCACAATTATTTTGCTCAGTACTGAAGTTCTGCATCAGCACCACTTGTAGAAGAATGAGGAGATTTCAAACCAAGCACTTCCTACTCCTCCACAGTACCTGCAAGAGATGCTTAGCCCGTGACCTATAATAAAATGATATATTTCACTCATGTTGTTTCGTCAGGCCTGCCTGTGCTATTCCTACTCACATTCAGGAATACCTCCACCATGGATAGAAAGCCTGCTCAGAGGTTCTAAGAAGAAACCTCTTTCTCACCTCATTCTGAGCACTAATGCAAAGACCTGTAATAAATTATTCCAAAGAGTATACAAACTGTATTCTTAAATCCACTAAACTAATTTTTAATCACCTTAAATGGGTTCAGCATTTCTCCAGTTAAAGGGATTTCTCTGTTGGCAGAAAGCATCTGTCTGGTGCAGGCTGTGGAGCTGGTCCCTGTACCAGCCCTCAGTGCCCTCTACCTAAAAGAAATGGAATCTGAGCTTCAGGTGGGATGGGGGAAACTACCATGATGGTAGGTGCTGAACTGGAACGAGACACCAAGGGACCTTATGTCAATGAGACAAGTCAAGCTGTTTGTTCTTCAGTAGCTCTTGGACCTGGAAACTCAGTATGCAGAGGCTCATTTGCCTCCCTGTGGTTTCCCCTTGGCTGTGCCTTGGCAGCTCACTGAACTTCAAGAACGGTCCTGCAGCCTGCAGATTTTCTTGAACGAAAAGGCACTCTGCATGGCAGAGAAGAAAGTCTTCAATGCGATACATCCAAAAATAGGTACAACACAGTGAATATCAATAACTAAACCAAAATGTCACTGAACAAACTTGGAAACTTTTTTTTTTTTAATAGAAATACAGAGGAAATAACTACCCACAGTTTTACCCTTTCACCTTTGTTTTAAGGCTGTATTTTATTTATAACTCAACAATTGACTGTACAAACAGTGCCCAATAAATTATGTATAGCACTGCACCCTTCTCCAAAATGTTCACATTTCTCTTCTACAACACCTTTTAGTTTTATCCAAAAAAGCCTCTTTAAAACTCATAGACTAGAACTTCCAGCTGACAGTATATTGAAGTTGAAGTCTATTAGCAGCAACAGCACTTTTACACTAATATTCTGCTGTGTAGCAGTATTAGTGTAAATATTCTAGCACCCCATATATGTTGTGTTTGAGCGAAGTCTTAATCTTATTAGACCAAGACTTTAATGAGACCTTTGAATGACATATCATCAAACATTAGTCTAAAATATGAACATATAGACACACAAGGTACCCAAGTCACAGTGATGTTAATTTACAAAGCAAAACAAGCGCCATCTTTGATAAATAAATATAAGTGACCAATAATATCATGGCTGTCACTGGAAACACACTGTCAGGATTTCTTTTCTACTAGGGACCTACTGTTCTTAATTGGTATGGTTAGGCCAAGGTCTCTTACAGTGATTATGAGCCAGAGTGTTTCTGCTTTTGGATGCTCAATTTGAGATTCACTAAATGGACTCAGATCTCAGATGATATGGATCAGCAGGCAGTTTCTCAACCTACAAGTGTGGCAGCCAAGAACTGGGACATTCAGAATACCACCAAAGAAAACCACCCTTCTAGAAATTATCATCTCCTAAAGTGCCAAATGCTTGATATCCCTGTATGAAATCTGGCTTTTGACTTCATTCTAAGTATAGAATCTGTTTGGAAATTTTTCTTACTGCCTTTATCCTCAGTGTCTGAAATAAGCACAAGAATGTCACAAGGATCAGTATACAAAAATACTTTGAAAATTTAAAAAATTTGTTCCTGACCCAAGCCAAAATCTGAAACCACAATAACCAGATGTATTTTCCACCTCCCCAATAAATGTCTGATGCTCCATATTCAGTTTCAGCCACGACTCTTAGGTCTATACTACACAGAGAAAACAAGCTTTAAATACTGAATAAGCTAAGTGGCACTTCCTAAAGGCAGAAACAATATGGCCAAGGTAAAAAATATGTCCTGTTGTTTTTTTTCCTGTACCATGTGCCTGTTTTATAAGACATTCAAACTCATTCTCTGACCATTACAGTAAAAATAAGCCCTTACAAATACACTGCTGCAACCATTTCACCACCAAGCAAAGATTGTACCTATGTTCTCCTACAGCTCTGCAAAAGCAGGCAACTGTATTTCTTGGGTTTGAAGGTTTTGCTAAATAATTAGGGCCAAACACACACATACGCATTCCTAACAACCAAAATTTCTTTCAAACATTTTTTTTTCCCAAGGTTTTATTCCAGCATAAACAGAAAGCCAGAAAATCAGTAGTTAAGTCTTCACCAAGTGTTGAACTACCATGATTTCATCTTCTGTCCGAGCTGCAGCACCAGAACACAGCAGTCTCTGTCTTCTGTCCCTGTACCAGCTATTTCACTGTTGACACTGACCATTCTAGCAATGCTGCGTGCTGAATTGGTACGGGAATGGTTTGGGGTTTTGCCAGGGTTTTCATGATTTGCTGTAAATGAGAACTGCTCAGAGGGATTTCCTTAATTTTGTTGAAAATGCATCATTTGCCCTGTTTTCAGATGACTCACTTAGGTAATGGAAGAAGAAGAAAACTGCACCAGTTCTGGTATTTCAGCTGTTGTTTCATGAGACTGCAACCAAGAGAGATGCACTGCACCTAGCATGTGGCAGGCACAGCATCAGTACTTGGAGGGCTCTTTCTCACCCTCTGCAGAGCCAAAGCCTTAGAGGCTCTGAAATTTTTTCACAGCTTCCCTACCTTACCTGGTTACTCAGGGCACTTGGAGTCAAACATTTATTCCAATCAGAAGGTATCAGGGGCAATTTCTGGCTTGGAAGTGTAGCTGTTGGTGGGACTGTAGGTATCTGAATATCTACATTTGGGTCAAATGGGAGACACTAGCAGGACATTACTAATTTTTTTCCAGGGGGATTTCTGCATATTTGATTCTTTGTAACCTTTTGATAGTGTCATTCAAAACCAAATTAGAAGATTGAGCAGCATAGAACATACAGAGAGAACTAGTCCAACAAAATTAAACCAAGAAATGTGTTTAGACATGAAATCTCTACCTATTCAATCAAAAAATACCATCTGTCTTCTTAGGGAATATCAAAATTTAAAAGAGATGTTTTTTAAAAGGCCAAAGATATCAAAGGCTTGAGGCAAGTTTTAACACATGAAGTGTCTTCCATGAGTGTTTTGGAGAATTGCAAACAACTGCGAGCAGACCTGAAATCACAGGGGCTGATCCTCTGCTGCCTGTCATCTGTCACAATTCTGGCCACCTCTTTGGGTTGAGCCAATTCCCTTTTCATGCAAAGAAGGAAAATTCCACTGGAATAGATGAGACTGCAGCCATTTAGACAAGCAAAGAGTCAATCACAGTGATTGCAAAATAAACATGATGAAACACTTTGCTGATTTAATTCAGTAGCATTTTATAGACCCCTTTTGCCAAGATGCAAATGCCTGTGCTACGAGGAAGCCAGTAGAAAGGCCAGGGCCAAGGAGTTCTCTTTCTCACAAGAAGGAGTGATAAAAATAAATCATCTCATCTGCTTTTACACCTGCTTGCAGTCAACACAGAATACAAGAAAGACAAGAAAATAATGTGCACTGTAGGTAATACAGCACTGGCAATGGGTAACTGAGAATGAGCTTGTTAAAACAAAGCGAGAGAAGGAGGATTCCAAGCACTTTCAGAACCAGACCATGGCAATGGCCAAAATAGGGAAACTATGTAAGACAATTTATCAGTTTCACAATCAGATTTCTTTCCAGCCCTTGCTCTGCTGAATGCATTGCAGGAAAGGAAAAATGGAAGAGACAAAATGTATACGTGTTAGGCAAAAATGGAAAATCCTCGCTATACCTGCAGGTTATAATTTGTCAAGAGTTCAATCAGAATAATGTCATTGCGCAGGCAGACTCAGAAAGCCTTCAGTGTGTGTGCTACACAGAGTTATTTCTTCCTTTGCTATCTCTCTAGCAAAACAAAGCAAACCCTGTATTGTTGAGGATAGCTTTAAAAGATATGTAGCTGCTCTGGCATAATTCAACAGAAGACACACAAGATTTCCTCGGAGTGAGGCTGCCCTGGCAGGAGGATTCCAGGATTTTAAACCTTTCCTACTTACATACCTTTAAAGTTTAGTAAACAGAGTTGATAATAACTCCACCTTTCTTTAGCTGTAGCTCTTTTATCTGGGTACTATTTTAAGAATTCTAAAGTTGGGGGTTCTCTTCTTGTCTGTGTCTAAGAATTTCTTATGATTCATTTCCTGAAAAGATAACAACTTTCTAGCAATCATTCTAACAACTGCTTCTCCTGCCCTGTAAGAATTAACAGCACAGAATTTAAACCTTCTGTGTAATGAAGGAATAAATTCAATACGTTACCACTGAACAAAATGCAAGGGTCGATGCTATGTGTAAGTATAAGGCTTCAATCCATACTGCCTGTTCCTAGGAACACCACAAGTCCTTGCTGATGTGTAATACTGAAATCACTCAGAAACTATTATTATTATTTACTGACTACTGAGAATAAAAGCAATGCACCCAGGTAAAATAAGGTTCCTTTATAGAGGTATTTAAAATGAACAGCCCAGAGCTTAAAATTGCTATAATCGAGTATGTGGTGTCACAGGCACGTACCTAATAGAGTCAGTACTGAAGCCTTAACAAAAACATTAGCCATCTACTTCTGTTAATTTCTTCTCCTGTTAGGTCACCAAAAAATGAATTACAGCAACATACAAAGCTATTAGCAATTGAGAATATTTAATTACGTCATTATAATGGGCAATGTTTTGTAGTTATTAAAACATGCATTAATTTTATTATAATGACCATATAAGTCTTTGAAATCAGATGTGAGAAGACACTGTGAAAGGCAGGTTAACATTAAAATCCATGTCTAATTCCATAACATTTATTAAGTCACAAGTCCACATAACTAACAGATATGTGAAACAGAAAGAAATATTGTCATCTATTTCTGTGAAGTATTTCCATTTTTACTGTTTTATGAAGTCCTTTTATAGGTTCATTAATTATTGCACCAAACTGAATGCAACTTTATAAGCAGAGCATCAATTCATTTTACAGACTTTATGCATCTACATGTCCATTAAAGAGTTTCTGCAGGGATCTTCATCTGGAAAACCATCTGCCACTGCCTACTGCAATAAGAGGCAAGAAAAGGGGCTAAACCTTCTGGCTCGAGAGTGACAAGGTCTAATCCCATACCCTATCCCCCACTGCTTTTGCCTTGGCCTCTTTTCCTCCTGTCCACCCCACAGTAGCATCACATCACCGAAGTCATGATGCCAAGACCTTGGTTGTACCATGCTAGTCCAAGAGTGAAAATGTAACTTACTACCATCTCTACCTAACCTTCACAACATTGAGGGAAGACCATGCTTCCTTCAGCTAGTCCCAGTACCAGATCCATCAGCCTGTTTGCATAAGAAGCCCTATGGCAAGGCATGTGACAGATGCTGGGACGTAGAGAAGGCCCTTACACAATGTGCATGTTAAGCCACATATCACATTGTGCCTAATGCTAGACTGCAGCCACACAGCATCCCTTCTAGCAGATCCAGCTGAACATGGCACAGCTCTCCAGAGCCTTTCACAGCAGCCCAGTTTCATAGGTTTTCATAGTTTGCAGTTCAAGGACAACAGCGGGCTGGGCTGTAGCAAAAGGAGTGTAGCCAAGAGGCTGAAGGAATTATTTCCCTCTGTTTGGCCCTTGTAAGACAGCCTAGAGTTATCATGTCCAGTTCAGGGCTCCCCCATACAAAAAAAGGCATTAACAAATTGGAGCAAGTCCACAGTGGCCACCAAAATGGTCCAGGGCCTGGAGCATACAGCAGATGAAGAGAAGGTGGGAGAACTGTTTATTCTCTTGTAAAAAGACAATCAGGGAGATCTTAGTGCTGACTACAAGTGCTTAATGGGAGGGTACAGGGAGGACAGAGCCAGACTTTTCTTAGAGATGCACAGCAGAAGGACACAAGACAACAGCCACAAATAGGAACAGAGGAGATTACCACCTGGTATAAAGAAAAACTCACTATGAGGGTGGTCAAGTCCTGGAAGAGGGGCCCAGGGAAGGGGACTGTTTCCAAGCTCAACTGGGCAAGGCTCTTGGTTAGGGCAGCCAACTCTAACCGGACTTACTTTGAGCAAGAGGTCGCAGTAGGGATGCCTGGAAGCCCCTTCCACCTGCCGGGAGAGCCCAAAGTTTGGCACCAAGCTTGTCCTAGTGGGAGAGATGAGGCGGTCGGTGCTGTGCTCAGCCGCAGACAGGGGGGAGGCAGGGGAGCGTGAGTCAGGAGGCCAGCTGGAGGAAATCCCATGCATAATGCATGGAAAATATGCTCTCTGTACACTGCTGTAGGAGTATCTGCGGGCTTCTGCATGAATAACTGCAACGGGACTCTGTCCCAACTTCACATCACTAATAACCACCACTCATCAGCACAGTCTCTGCATATCAGGCGGCCTTGATTAGAAATTGGGCAACATGTTTTCTGGGGGGAAAAAAGAAGTTTGTTGAAACTGAATATTCCTGTGGAAAATGGCTGATGTCATTTCCCATTCAAAACATTTTAAAAGTTTCGAAACCATCTAAATGTCCTACTGTGATATCTTCAGAGGATCTACTTTTCACTACGAAATGGCTCCAAAATTAAGTTTCTTAGTAAAAGGTTAAAATCAAAATAAGGCATTGTTGAAAACAATATTTTAGTTGAACTTCATCATATTTGTTTGCTTGTTTCCTATGTGTGAGCATCCTCAAGACTTTCAGCCTGGAACTAAGATTCAAGATGGGGGGAAAATTAAATGCCAAAAGGAAATCAAACAAGAAAAAAACCCCTAAGCAAACAATGGCAACAACAACAAAGAAAACCCCAGAAACTTGGGTCAATAAAATACACTTTCTACTTAGTTATGATGTACAAATATATATATACACACATACAGAGAAACACACATACTAGACTGCACAGCCTTCTTTCTGGTTTAGTAAGTATAGTGATTAGGAACACTTTCCTTTGCCAGCAGATACTGGACTCTAATGCAATACAGAGACATTTATGGAGGTTATATACTATAAGAATACAGCATTGCTGCAAGCGTACTCTACTGAAGCTTTTACTTTGTGAAAGCTTGACATACATTATTATTAGAAGTACAGAAGGGCACTGTAATGAAGTCAAAGTCATTATAGGTATGAATTGTCATTGTAGAAGTGACTCAGGGAAACACTTAGACAATGACAAACTATGTACTTCAGACAAAGTGAGCCAAATTCATCTCTGGCATCACCGAAATGAGGTCAGCGTATTTGAGCTGATTGAAGAGAAGGATGGCCCAGTCACAAATGATTATGTAGGATTTAAATTTTCCACACAATTACTTGTCATTTTCTCAAACATTATGGAAAAGTCCATTATGGAAAAATGATGGCAAATACCATGCTGAAAAAAATAAGTATTTTAACTCAACAGCCGAAAGAAAATTGCTTCTGGTGGGACAGAAACACACCACCATAAGAATAATTATGATCCCCAAAACAACTCTCTGGTGTTATTAATATGAAGCAAATTCTACCAGTGATAAATGGTGACTATAACAAAGTTCCCATATTTGAACAATTTATTCCTTCTGGTACTTTTAAATCTCTTCACTCTTTAATTTCAAGCTCCCTCTTCTGGACTATCCCAATGAAGCTAGAGAGTCACTATGCACTACTCCTACTACTTACTTTAGTAATCAGGTCCTTGATACATGGCACTGACACAGATCACTGGTCACCCTGTCCCACTTTCATGATTACTACAGTTGAAGTTCTTTGAAAATATAGTAATATATGCTGAGATTTAAAGAACTCTCAGGGGGGTTGCAGTTATAAATGCACTATTATGCAATCTCTCAGGGTATATGATGGAGGAGATGTCCCTCACCATATGGACACAGGACATATATCCCTAGGGATATTCCTATATAGGGATATAGGACATTATTAAGCTCCTTTCCAACCCTAACTATTCTATGATTCTATGACTTTAAATAATGAACTATAATAGATTGTATTTCATATGTACATAAGTAAATAAGAACTAAACTATGCTATGTACCTTGCCTTACTGTTCACATTGTCCAGTGAAGAGAAATAACTCCAGTAATACATTTTTTGTTTAGCCTTTGACATTCAGACAGAGGACATTCTTTCCTGAAAATTAAATTATATATGTTTGTTTTCTTGCATCCCTATGATTAGAAAACTGTTGTCAGAGAAAGTTTTATTCTAATAATTCACCCAATTTTTCTATTCAGAGCATATTTACAAGCAAACTGTTGTGGTTGTGGAACTTGGACATGAACACAATATTCATCTGTTTTCATTATTTTCCTTCATTTTACTTCCCCCCCCCCCCCGTGCAAGAACCACTTCTAACAGTTCTCTATAAATAGCGGGAAATTAAGTGTATTTGATAATTATGATTGCTCCTTCAAACCATATACTTACTGCTCCTGCATGCTATTTTTATGACTACAGCTCCTGCACCTAGAAGAAAGGCTTGAGTGCCACAAGACAGCACCTGTGCCTGGCAACTATATCAGCACAAAAATAGATAAGATTTATCAGGTATTAGGTTAAAATCTTTCCTTTTATGCCTGGTTGCCCTTGCCGTTAGTAGAAAGATCAGGATACTGCAAGAACACTAAAGATTCCAATGCTAAAGAATAAGACGATGCTAAAGACCAACAAGGTGCTCAATATAAACACATTTAGAGGGGTTTTTTAATCATGTTTATGCAAAATAGTTTTGTACATCAGGAAACTCCTAGGGTAATTCTGTGTAATTGATAATGTGTGTATCAATACGTAGTACCTCTGGGAAAGCTCAGAAGTGATTAGAGACTGAAGCCAAGGCCCTGCAGAACTGAGGTTCCCAAGTCACTCAGCAGCGTGCCGGCTGCAAGGCCGAGGAACGCATGCTGCAACTAATCAAGCAGTGTTTGACATGCATCTCCTCTGGCTGACAAGCACATAACATACGGCTGCTACCATCTCCCACATCTTGCTTAATTAATTTTCATCCTTGTTGTGTGCTCCCACACCTGGAGATATCAAACAGCTGCGTATAATAAAAACACTTTAACCTGTGTTAATGGATAGGATTCAATTTCATTTATAATTGGATCAGTAAATGAAATCACTATAAAACAGCTGATAAAGGTTCCCTAGAATGAGTCAGAATGGGTTTTTAAAAGTGTGTAAATCTAGTGTTAAAGAGCTGATGAATAAAATTCAAAGCTGACACAAAACCACATGTCCACAAGCATTTGCTTTTCTATTTGCATATCTATTATAGCTTACAGACATGTGCAAACTCATACACCCACACATTTTCCTTATGTTTTCCTTAAGTTCATCATTACTCCCCTTCATCTCTGATTCACAGCATTTCTGAGATAGAATCTTTTACAATAAAACGAACTAGAGATAAAATTTCCCGAGACAATAAATACTTCTTTTATAGGAGCTTTTTCGCAAACTTTCACAATTAAGCAGCTTCATTTTTTTTCAGCTCCACTAGTTCAAAAAAAGAGAAAACAGAGGCCAATTAGATCAGATGATACATGCACTTTTCTTCATTGATCAATATTTGCAGGGCTCTGAAGGAAAGGAAGCTTTCTAAGCCTGAAGAGCTGTTCAAATCTATAGATGCACAAACACAGGCCTAAGGGCGCGCTTTCTTCATAGCTATGTAAATAAATTCAGACGTATTTACATTACTTTGTTCCATCTTTCTTCATAATTTTCTTTTTGAGACTTCACTAACGGCTAAAATGTATGTCAAAGCCGTGCTGAAGACACCCAGCAATACCACTGGCAACAATACCTGCTATTTCCAACCTCACAGCACTAATTCCCCAGCAGTTTGCTGTGATTTAAAAACCTGCCTAGCAAACATGGCCCTAACCTCTTTCTTCTGCATTCTGCTGCAAACATGAAAAAAATCAAGAGTGCCCAACGCTAAATTCTGCACTGTAATGTGCACAGGTCTACTTTTATCTTTCCACGGTGATAGCAAATCTGGAAATCTCAGCTATGTTGGGCTTTCATTAGCATTGCTGGGATGGGAGAGGGGGAAAAAGTAGTGTTGTGTATGCCTTCCTGCATATCTGCAGTACATTTTTTAAATGCCTGGTTGAAAGGCAACATGAAGAATTCGTCGGGCAGGCTGGTGGATCAGTATTAACACAGACGTTTGCATTCACTCTTAGTCTAAACCTTCGAACACCTTTTGCTTGGCTCTGCTAACCCTCTGTTTGCTTTCACGCCGGTATCATTTTTAAGCAGGAAGAATTACATTTTATGGCATTAAATAAACCAGGATAAACTCAGCCTCAAAACAAATTGCAAAAAAAACTTGCAGGAGTACATTACCACACGACTCATGTTGCTTCCTCCCAACTAAATAACCCTCCCAGTTTACAGATTTCTGTTTAATTTGGCCTCTGGCATGACAGAAAGGAATTTTTTGCCCATTTACACAACTCTATGAATCAAATGTTGACAACAGTAAGCTGCTCTTCAGTCTGACTTTGAGGCATGCACCGAAAACCAGCCAAGTGCTGTACTTGCTCTATCAGGTCTCGTGCATAAACTAGGTATGATATGGACTGTAGCATACAGATTCCTCTGAAAAAAAAACCCACCAAAACCCAGAAGAATGTTTCAGAGTTCCTTCTCTCAAAGGCTTGATGTATCAGCACGTATAATTGTTCCAAATCTGGAATCCCGGCTGGGTACACTGCTGTAAACTGCTCCAACACCAGCACCTTAAAATACTCCATCTGTAAGCTGAGAATTGATTTAGGTTAGGTTTAAAAAATAGTTAAAACCCAGAAGATTTTGCTGTTTAAGAAACATATCTCCACTGGTTTGAATATATTTTTAATGTAGGGCAAGCAGGCTTTATTGGTGTTGATATGAAATTCTATAATACAATACAGAAATGAAGAAGAAATTTCTATACTAAAGCCCACTTAAATCCAATTAAAGGGAATAAATAGGACAAGAGAACAACTAATTCCTTGTCTTTGCTTCTCTTCAAGGAATATTCATATAAATCCCTGCTCTGACATTTATGCCATTTCATGTGACAGGGATCAGAATTCTCCTTAGCATGTTTTTAAACCATTTACCCCGACAGCACCTTTACAAGGAATAATAGAAACCTCTCCACGTTCACAGAACATTTTCTATAGGCTTACAAAGGGTTTAACCCTGCAAGCTTTTATCCATGTGAGCAGTCAGCACTCGAAATAAAAGGAGTAATTTAACGAAAAGGGGGTGGTAGTTGAGAGATTTGGAGTGAGAATGTTCTGGGAGGAAGAACATCTCTCTTATCTGTGCTGGTGAAGTGGCTTGTAATCATGAGTATTATGCATGTGCTTTGTAGTGGAATAATAATAATAACAAGGAAAATTTCGAGCTTAGTGCCTGAATTAAGTAACTGCCCTGGATCCTTCACGCTGCTTTATTTTAAACAGAGGGCTTCACAACCTGTCGACCCACATCAGACGCTTCCTTTACATGTTCCTGTGGCCAGAGGAGGTGGAAGAAGGTCATAGGCGTTTAAACTCCACTTTGCATCTCA
The DNA here is from genome assembly GCF_004027225.2 of Strigops habroptila. Classification (NCBI taxonomy): domain Eukaryota; kingdom Metazoa; phylum Chordata; class Aves; order Psittaciformes; family Psittacidae; genus Strigops; species Strigops habroptila. Next base: position 79,952,926 of record NC_046358.1, read on the forward strand.
CTTTTTAGAAGGAGGGCATCAGAAGGGACTCCACCCATGGCTGAATGGCTCGAGATAACATTTAGACACAATGCTCATGTCTTAAGTATACAGGCAGGAAAGGGCAATGTCTGTGCACGGGTAGGGGTGACGGCCTGCAGAAACTCACAAAGCAACTCTCCAGACTTTGGGACACTTCAGTTTGAATCTAGACTGAGATGTTATCACACCAAATCAAATGCAATTTAAAAAGAAAACTTTAATAAGAACACTTCAGAGAAATTTCATCTTGGTGAGGGCCAAAAGAGAGGAGGAGGAAGGCAGCAAAAAGTGTTTCTTAAATAGAGAAGATAAAGATGGCAGGAGATAAGGTCAGACTAGGTGGTCTAAAGGTCCTTGCTAACCCTAAACTCAGTGACAGATACAGAAAAGCAAACATTTGATCTTGGAAAGATTTGCTCATACAATGAATGGCTTGAAAAAAGACCAGGAAAGAGCCAGCTATCAAAGCAACGCTTACACGCTGGTAGTAGGTAAATACATGATGAACCGCACAAATACACACTAGTACTATGGCCCACCTCACTCTCTATCTGAAACAGCAACTTGCACTCACATTCCTGAGATTCCCCTCAAAAAACGAACTGCACACTTTCTGCAACACCTCCACAATAATATCAGGTTATTAAAAAAAAAAATCTTAAATGAATAAACAGATCTGAAAAATGAACTACCACCGTGCCATAGGATTTGTAACATTAAGTTGACTTTAAAAAAATAGACTAATACATGCAAAGGTCACTAAAATATTTATATTAATGATGGAGCTGAACACTAAGCAGATATTGACTTCTGTTAAGGTGAACCTCAAGATTTATTGGCCTAAGAGGTAAACATTGACTGAGATAAATCCAAGGTCAATATTTACTACCAAGGACAATAAATCTTGGTGGCCTATGAAACATTAAATAAATAAATATATGTGTACATATACATTCACAGACACGAGTGTATCTACAGATTTTACACGAATTATTTGGAAGAATGATCATCAACATCATTTTTTACAGCATGTTTTCTTAATTTTGCTAGAAAGAATCGATGAACAATTATGAACCTGTGTAAAATAAAACTATTTGCATATATCGGCACTGATGATATCTAAGGGTGACATTTCTGCTTCTCCAAGTGACTCCCTTTGGCCACTAAGCTGGATGAAAGGTTTCTAAGATACAAAGGAAAGTCAGGACCTTAAGTGCAAATTAGCTGCCCTATTTCCATCTTAGCTTGAGAACCCATGCTTGTAACTGAAGGAGCAGAGTTACATGCAGCAAAGTTGTCTGAATAATTGTTGAGCTCTGAACTTATCAGCCACAAAGATTTCTGATGGAGCGCTTGTGAATTCAATGCACCTTCATCTAAGGTCAAGTTTCTTCCCATGCGAGATGAGCACAGGAGGGGAATACGTTGATATTCTGGAAGTGTTTTAACAGAGGCACTTTTACTGTGGTTGTGGTCAGTTTTGTATGAGCACAGAACAAAGATGTATCAATCAAACTGAGCAAAATAAATAAATAAAAGCATTGGATGACTTTCAGAGTCATAGGCTTTTTTCCTTGAACTAGAAAAGCAAATAAATTTAACAGGAGTGCTGACAAAAGTAGACCTTCTTCCTCCAAACAGTATACAAGATCTAAGCCAAAAGGAAACAGATGACTTTGTGTGTTTGTAGGAAGTGATTAGAGAAGATAGAACTTAATTTATTAAGATGGGAGATGGTGATTCTTTTGTTGACTTTTCAGGTCAAGTGTTAAAACCTTCCGCAAATAAGGCTGTAGATACACTGCAACTAAGCCCTAATGGTTCAGGAGACTGGGCTCTTTTCATACTCAAGGTTTTTCTTGTTCTTTGAACAATTGTTTTGGAAAGCCAAGTGAGAGAAATTTGCATGCCTCCTGGTGGCCTCCCCTTTGCAAACTGCACCAGGTTGGGCAGCTAGAAGCTGGTTTGGACCAACACATCTTACTGTGCCAATGCAGGACACTGCCTAAAAGCCACTGGGGACAGCTTCAGAATTTTTTCCGGTGAACCCAAGGGACGACAGAATAGGCAAAAAAAAAAAAAAAAAAGAAAAAAAGAAAAGAAAAAGGAAGAAAAAAAAGGAAAAAAGGGGAAGGGGGGGGGACACAGAACAAAGTGCTCTAAGAAAAAAAAAAAATTCATTTATCTACCAGTCTGACAAGTCCCAGGGAAGAATGCGGTGCTGCACAGGCAGTGCTGGCCACTGGATTTGCAGGACGGAAGAGCAATTAGAAGTGCTGGGCAGGAAAAGGCCTGTTAGCACTGTTACCTTTAACTTAATCTTTAATCTCCTCCTATGCCTCCAACTTGTCACCACAGGCATTAATCACCTTGCAGGTCTTATAGCGATCTCAGGCTCATTTATATTATTTGTTTTAATGGCCTCTCTCATGCCACTGGTGTTCAGTGGTGTATAGTTCTGCCCTTATTTCCTGCTGGCTGTTTTGGTCTACCAAAGCCATGTGGTTTATTTTTACGCAGGTTTCCTAAGGCTACAGTATAGCCACAGGTTTCAGTGATCATATCACATTTGACCTCTACAGAGAGTACTCCAAAACAATCCATGAAATATTATTGCTCCGAATATTTTAAAAGCCTCTGAAGTCTCATTAAGATGAGCACTTTATATTTCATTGAATTTTATTAATGTTCTTAGTAATTCAAGGAATGGCAGAACGGCTGCACTCTTAAGCAGGATTTATTTCTTAGCTTGCAAAGAAAGGAAAAGCGATTTTCAGCTATACAAAAATTGGAACATGGAAGGAAGATAATAAACTGACAAGCAAAAGACAAAATGTCTTTGTACTCTGTCTTCTTAATCCAGATGAGATCTAAGTGTTTTCTCGACAGACAGAATTGCTATATAAAACTTGTAGCCAAGATTTTCAAAATTATAAGCCAAAAATCCATATTTATGGGTTTTCAGAAGAAGTAGTAATTTCAGGACAGTGCTGTTCAGGAAAATGTAATGCCAAAACAGACTCGATTAACAAGCACAACTTTGAAACGCTAAGCAAAAGGACTGCTGTTTTGCTTGAGTAGAAGCTGCGTCCAGAACAGGCAGATCGTGTTTCTTGCAAACTGTTTACCCCTGTGAGGATGCTCATAAAAGGGACAATCAGTGAACAGCAATCACAATGACAATATTCAGAACATTTACATTTAATGTCACTTTCACTTTGAAATAGTGCCAAAAATTTCCCCTTAAAACTCAAGTTCTTTCAGCTACTGTAAAGAGCCCACTATGGATTCTTAGTGCAATACAATGTGTATTTTATATGGTGAAACATTTTATATGGTAATTATTTCCCAGCAGGCAAAATGATGAGGAAATAACAAGAAAAGTTTTGGATGAGATTTTAAGAGTAGTGATTCAGTGACCTGCTGGGAGAAAAAATGGAGAAGCATAAACCTCTTTCAGTTTAATTTGTTTAATTAGAAATAGAGATTTCTAAAAATACTGTCTACTTCACTAGCATTTTGAGGGGGAGACAGCCTAGTAGTTTTCACTCAGTTCAAAACTAAATAGTTAGATATCCCGCAGTCTGAAATTCTTATTCCAGAAGGCTCAGAAAGGTGTATTTTTCCTGATGTGACATCAGGATTGCAGTGTGAATGCCTGACCTTCTATTAATCAACTCAGAAAAGACTGAACTAAAAGGCACTTTGTTCATCATCTTTGATGGTTACAGATTGATGTTCTCCCAAGGTAACCTGTGCAGCTATAGATTCACCATTAGTCCAACCTCAATAATGCAAGGCTTAAAGACAAATTTTGAAGGCAAGACTAATGAAAGTCATAGAGATAATTGGAAAATGAGGCCCACTGCAATATCTGCTTTCTCCCTTTATTTGATAACTGATATTCTAGACAAAATAAATCAATTAATTCTTCAAGGAAGCATGTTCAGTGCTATGAGGTAAACTGCTGATTCAAATGGGAAAGTTGATTAGGAAGCAGAACCATAACGTGTTTAAGGCAATAATTTAAGGTGGATTAACAACAGTTGATATTGGAAGTGGAAGAACAAGCCCAGAGGTAATTTTATGACAAATATTTCAAGGCACAATCTTAAGAAGTGGAGATGCTGTGTTCAGAGTGTTCAGAGGTATTGCACAGAGTATCACAGGACAGAAATGGATGCTTTTGATGACTGAAGTAATAAAGTTGGAATGAAATTCAGTAATCTAACATGAAAGGCCATGCATGTTGAAGTTACAGCAATAATTTTTACTTTAGTATGAATTTATTAAATCATTGAATAACTGCAAGCTACCCTTTTTACCCTTGGCCAGAAAAAAAGCAAAACTACCCTATATCAGTATCAACTGGAAGTGTTAATGTAAAAAGAAGTAAAAAGAAGTTCTGTAAATGATCTCCCTTCAATATTGTGCACAATTCTAATCAACCATGTGCAAAAGAAACAAAGAAACAAGATGCATCTGATCCAAAAAGATGCATAAAAAGGGTATTCTGGGGTGATAAGTGTACTGCAGAGCCTATCTTTTAGAAAAGAAGGAAAGAGTTTGAATCATTTACGGCAGTAAAATAAGAACAGATATTTTAATTAAGAAATACATAGAGATGAGAAGCAAGGGTAAGGGTCAACATCAGAGTTGAAAAAAAAGTTATTTTAACTAATGGACAACAGGGGCATGAAAATCAATGCATATAAACATTTAGTCTGGAAATGAGATGCTCTCTTGCCATGGGAACAGTAGTGTAATGTAGCAGCTTTCCAACAACTGTAGCCTAATAAACTGGAGAAAATAAAACCATCTTCATTGAGGCTATCTGACAGATCATATGACTTGGTTTTCTAAAGTATCAGATGGCGGAACTTAATGATTCAAGAGATTCAGACTCCATTTCCAAGGACAAACAAATTGATGTTTCCTAGCAGGGAAACGAGTAAAACAAGTGCAGGATTGCTGTCAGAGAAGACACACTGATTTCTGACAGCCTACTCTTGTAACTGAGATGAAATAGCTGGAAACTTCATCAGATTTGTTCCTCTCAACTTTTTAAAAGATGAGAGGCAGTGCCAAACACTCAAAACAATAACGTCTTGCCTTTATAAACAACCTTTAGTATCACTGGATATAAACCAGAGACTTGGACATCTGCTGAGCATGCCTTTTGGATTGGCATCACTGCTCTCCCCCTGGCTCGTGTGGAAGGCGACGGGGTCAGGAATGAGACATCTTGTTCTTCAAAAACAATCTTCCATTTTGCCACTGGTAGCTTTCAGAATCCACCTCCTATACAGCTGAATTCTCTGTAACTTTGCCTGCTTTAGGAGTTTTTTGAGCATCCTCTAGATTTCAATTAGAGCCAGAGAATCCATCTCACTGCATGTGTTGTGCTGAATTACTGACTATTGGGAGATGTGTGGAGTTTGGCCTCCCAGCACAGCCATGGCTAATGCTGTATGTCCTGGTACATCCTGGGAACAGATTGTCTGAGAATACTGCAAGAATTCTATTATTACAGATGTAGCTTGGGACTGCCTTTCTCAATGTTCCACCAAGCATCCTTCTTTAGCCTTTATCTGCTAATAAATGTTATTTTCAAACTGCACTAGCTCTCTCCATATTTTACACATTCCCACCAGAGATGCAGACAGCCTTTATCCAGACAAACATACCAGATGGACAGGGGATGAGAGTAACTGGAAAAGGTCAGTACCAGTGGGAGAGCAAGAAAGAAGGTGCAAGGCCAAAATAATGGTACCATTCCCATATCCTCCTGTTCTTCCACCCTTGCCAGGAGATCCTGCTTGGCATAGCCTGGCATCATGCTGGATGAGATGCAGAACAAACCGCATGCCACAAAGTGTTTCTCCAGCTTCCACTAATGGGATGATTAAACTAAAACGGAGTTGTGGATGAATCCAGTAACTGGTAAAGGCACTGGGTGATTCAACCAGGTCCAGAGGGAAGGCAGGTATTTGGGTACTGGAATAAGCAGGGTGAGATCATTAACACCCAGCTGATGGACTAAAAGAAAAGCAAAGGAAATCTCTGAGGTCTCCCTCTTTCTTCCTTTCACTGGTCTGAAGACCAGACAGAAATATGGGCATGTGTAGGGGAGTGCAAGCTATTTTAACCAAAACATTTCATCCATCCCTAAATATGGTCACAAGATTTTAGATACTTGGCTTACTCTTAAACAGTAAGATTCTGAATTATCTCCAACTGTGTAGGCTGTAAAAGAAAATGCATAAACCAGCAATCCTGCAAACTCCCTAGAAACATATTCATTGCCAGTTTTTTCTCTGTAGCTGTTATATTAATCAGTGTCTTAAGAAATTAGAATGCCCTGTGATTATATCTCTTTCAAACCTAATAAGCAATGCTTTGCAATTAACTTCAACTCACTCTCCTAAATGGCATTATCTATCATCTAGAGCTTCAAGATACACCAGAGGAAAATGCCAAGATTATGGCACCAAGTATATGGGTTGCATTTTTGTTTCAGTGAGCAGCAAACAGCAACATTTCAGTGGCATCTTGGTTACTCTCTTAAGATTTCTAACCCAAATGGAAAAAATGTGAAAAGATCAGCTGTTCTCAAAATATTGCCAAAAAAACATATTCAAGGAATTCTGCCTGAATCGGAACTCAAATCATTTTCCAGAATCTGGCCTTGAACCAAAACTCAAGAGATCAGCCCAAATTTCAGGCTTCAGTTTAATCTTATCAGATACTCATATACAAGTTCATCTTTCAAAGCAACTTATACGCACATGTGTAGAAGTGTGAGTGTACACACAGTGAGTGTGACACTGGGGTATAGTCAATGGATTTTATTTCTGTACTTGTAAATGATATATAGTCTCACTGAAACATCTCTCCTCATCTGCCATGTGAAAGTGTTATATATATGGAACGAATGGTATAAGGTATTATCAACATAAATTTGGAATAGTCAACTTATTTCTAAACAGGCTTGGTAATATCAGATTTTAATTGACGAATGTTGATTAAAAGGGAATTTATGTTGCCTTTCAAGACACATGGGCTAGAATAATTTTTTTTTTCTGAAATTGAACAGATGCCAGAAATAAATCAGAAATTGCAAAGTTTGCAGAGAGCAGCACACTGAGGGCCGGGAGGAGAAGAAAAGTGGAAAATTACCAGAGTGTAAAACTGATGGAGTTAAGAGAGAAAGGCAGAGCCACATCACTGTGAATGCCAAGGGAATAGAGATAAGAAGAGAATCCAAGTTGACCAGAAATTATATCAATAATGTAAGTCATGGGCTAAAAACATCCTGTGAGTTAAACCCTGAGTTTTCAATAAATATAACTGCAATATCCTACCAATCACCAAATCTCCAAGTGCAATGGATGGATTTTGCCAAGCAACACATGTAAGCAAACATAGAATCACAGAATCACAGAATGACTAGGGTTGGAAGGGACCCCTGGAGATCATCTAGTCCAACCTCCCTGCCAAGGCAGGGCCACCAAAGTGAGTCTTCTCTCATTTCTCATTTGCATTTTAGAAAAGCATGTTATAAATTTATTATTCAAATGTTATATATTTGCTTTATTATATGTTTTTTAATTATGCTGATTTTTCATGCCTCTGTGACTGGTCACCCTACCACAGGAGGCTGAATCAGGGAGCAAAGAACTAAAAAACACCAAAAAAAGTAAAAGAAAACCCAGAAACTTTAAAAAATGACAGGAAAATATAGTGGTTTTAAAGTCATATACTTGCAATCTGTGCAATGTTGTGCTGATGCAGTGTTATACTCTTGCATACTAAATCAACAAAAATAAGAAAGGAAAAAGCAGACTCCAGTAACAGGAAAACATTAATTCAATCACATTAGAAATACAGTCTTTTTTTGTGAGACTTCCAGTAACTATGAAAGGCAGCCAAGTTTCAACTGCTCCCAGACTTTGTAAAAACTAATTAGTGACTTTCTGATTGAGTTGGTTTTACAAAAAAGCTATCTGAGAGCACAATTTAATTCTCTTCTACCAATATTTTCTGTTGTTTTGCTCCCAGTCCACAGCTCCTTTACTTTGACCATCAATTTAATATTGATTAATCCTCCTGCTTGAAGTAGCTCCCAGTGGCGTCCACTGAGCTCCTCCAGATTATAAGAACTTGTTTGCTCAGATCCGCTTTCAGGATCAGAAACTCACTTTGTAATTTTATTCATCAACCACAATAGCAAAGGATATCCAAAAAGCGGTCAACATAGATAATGGTTACTTACCCTTCTTAATAAAAAGCCCAATGCACAACAGGCAAAGAGCACCTTTTAAGAGTCCACTATTATTAATATAAATACACTTCACAAAGCTTTCCATCATTTGCTTTTCACTGCCATTCATCGTTTCTACTGGTGTCTTGCACAGACTTCATATCGAGCTACAAATCAGATCCTACAGCTGGATTCTCCTTTCTCCTGAGACTTAATGCAGTTAGATGGCATTAATAAGTATTGATTTACATCCATGAGGATCTTCTGCCTTAACCTTCTATCTGATCCATTAGCAGCAGTTAACTGAGGACTAGACAATATGCTTTTGAGGGACTGTTCAAGCGCAACAATGCTTAAAACAACCTAGGCCACAGAGAAGGAAAAAGTGCAGTTAGCAGCTCCAAGTGGAGTTAGCAGTTGATACTGAACATAATCAACCAGTAACAAAACCCACCCCACTGCACACTAGTGCAGCCATGCCATTTTGCTGTGTCAGAAGGACCAATCCTTCCAGTCCCTACAGCAACAAGGGGTACCACCAACCCCTCCCTTTTGCCCAGCTTTCGTGACGAGATGATGAGACTGGTATCTCAGCACCGAACATCTTGTTTTCTCACCCAAAGGGCTGCAATTCTCTCTCTTACTTCACATTCCACACATTTTCACGTGTGTAAAGGGAAAGCAGCTGTGCCGTATTTTTAGCTTAACTAGTTGAAAGGAAAGGCAAAGGAAGCTAAAATCAGAAGTATTATTTTGCACTATTGAGCATATTAATGATGCCTTTCCAACCTCATCAACATTCCCATCAAAACTAACGTGTTAATTTATATTCTTCATATAATACTAATTATGTGTACAGCAGCATGATACCCTGTATGAGGAGCTATCTCACTATAAGAGATGAAAACATAACATTATGATTCTGACCTCGTGATGATACAAGTAATTAATTACTCCAAAGAATACTGATTGTAATAGGACTAAAATGTGGTCCCTAGAGATGCTTTAAAGGTCATGTAATTACAAAAGATGCTAAATAATTTTATTTAGGGGTAGTGCCAGTGATGCAAAATTCCCTTGAAAAGGCATAGGAGTAAAGCAATTCTGACTATTGCCCTGGCTTCGGCTAGGATTGATTTTTTTCCTTAGTAGCTGGTACAATTCTGTGTTTTGGATTTAGTATGAGAATAATGTTGATAACACACCAATGTTTTAGTTGTTGCTAAGTAGTGCTTACTCTAAATCAAGGACTTTCCAGTTTCTCATGCTGTGCCAGTGAGCAGGTGCACAAGAAGCTGGGAGGGAGCAGAGCCAGGACAGCTAAAGAGATATTCCATACCATAGAACATCATGCTCAGCTCGGGGTAAACCATGACACTATATAACCCTTCAGTATTGCAAAGAATGGATGATTTTTGTTTGCAAAGGCCTAGAGAAGAAACGTTACTATGTGCAATACTGTTTTCACCACCCTATTCTCCTTCAACTATAACTGTAACTGAAGTACTTATCTAATCGAATGCACAGATGTGTCAACAAAAGCATTAAGTAAATTATACACTGTTTCTAATTAGTAATGACAAAAATGGGTCAAAATACTGATTTACCAATCTTTCATACTAAAGAGCAGCCTGGATTCTGTGCAATGTCTTGTACAGCCCCATTATCTAGAAGTTTCAGCCATATTCAGCTGAGAAAAAATAAACGCTGCTCTCCACAGATGTACAGTATCTTCTTCAGCTCTAATGGAGGCCACCCAGTGGCCAGGTACAGCAGTAAAATACATTCTCTGGGTACCTACAGGCCTTCATAAAAGGATTTGTGAACAGAAGAGAGTGGGAAAAGGTTTCTGTGTCTTACTACTTTAGCTTTGACTTTCAGACTACCAGCAGCAATTCTGCAGCTGCTGTTAGAGACAGCTCTCAAAGAGCACTGGAGATGTCCAGCTTTCGAGCAGCACACACGCTGCTGATGCCACTCCGACAATAAATGGGGTCTGAAGTAGCATTTTTGTCGTCTGGAGCTGCTCTTTTCCCAGCACACTACCAGCCTTTTCTCTCTCATGATGCAGCACCTTCACAGAAAGATGTACATCCACACAGCATTTTGAGGAGTTTTAACATAAATGCGTATTTTGACAACTTTAAGCCTAGCCAGCCTGAAAATTCAGCTGAAGTGCTTTTAAGAAGTACTGCCGGTACATAATATATCATGCGGGGTTAGCTGAGACAAAGGTTTAAATAACAGCACACTCAAGAAATTCTGTAAGATGGGTGTAGACTCAAAATATGTATTAGACTCACCTATAATCTCACGTGTAAATAATATGAAAAGCCACTGAGATGTGCAGTAATTCCAGTGTAAAACAAGATCAGTGTCAAGACCACTGAAGATTTCCCAACCACAAAATTACACTGCTACAAAGATCGTTGAAGTCAGTTGTAATACGCTATGTGAACCAATAGGCAGAAGAGTGAAGACAAAATGCAATAAGAAAAGGTCTAAAAGAGATAATGCTTTTCTTGTGGTAGTTCATCTCTTGCTTTATACAAATCTCTGACCTGTTAAAGCAGATTTCTGAATACACCTTGAAATATAGGACTTCAGTTTTTCACACACAATAAAAATTTCAAGTAAATTGTGTACTTACGGCATCTCAATTTTAGCCTCCAGGGGTTAGGGTTTGGAAGTACGTTTTTGACTGCTTATATTTTCTTTGTTACTTTATACTTCTTCATTTTAATAACCTTGAACACAGTGACCCCAGGTGGCAGATACAACCATGGCTGCTTTCAGAAGCTGAGCCAGACCTTCATATTTCATCGTGAGGCTGAGAAGTCTCTGTGTCCTAACTCAAAGTTCCAGTGTCAGTCCAGATCAGCTCAGTCGCTGTTATGGAACTGGGGAGGGTTTATTCAAAGCAGATGAATAAAAGTCCTAATGGAACAGAGCGATCGGCCCTGTTAAGGTTTCTATCTCAGAACCACCATTCCCCATTTATGCATGGAGGTTTCTCTAACAACACAGCCTTCAACTTTGCTTGAGTGCTGGAAGGAGTCCAGCAGCAGAAACCTCTGCATCTGGGCTAAATCAGGCTGCTGAGAAGCCAGGTGAGGTACCCGGCACAGATCCTCATGCTAGCACAGCCAGGCAGTTGCTTGCCCTAACTTGACCATGTAGGTACTACCAGTTTGCCCTGTAGAATTGCACAGAGTTGCTTATCAAAATGAGACGTAGATCTAGATCCAACAAAAATCGTTATGCATTCTCCAACACTTTGATTTTAATAGGACTTAGGCATCTCAATGCCTTCCTCCAAGCCTCAGCTGCCACACTTGTGACCCATAGTGTAAACCAGCACAAACAAAAGCATTACCAATGCAAAATACAAACTAACAGTAGGCAGACAACTCACAGTAGCTTCTCCATCTTTAAAAACCTGTTATTTCACAGGTAGAACGGATCGGTGAGTCAGCTCTGCTCTGGTGTGAGCTGCACAGCAGACACAGCATCTGTAAGGCTTTGCTCAGAGCCTGCACTCCAGAAGAGAAAAGCGTGCTTTAGAGTTGGTGTAAATACATTAATTGAAATACAAAGGGAGACTTTTCAAGCTGCTCACCAATGGAAAAGCTGCCTAACACTATTTATTGCTCGGTACTGTAATTTATATCAATTAGCCATCATGTTCATGTACAACATTCATTAACTTCACGTGTGTGATTTTTAGTCTTGAGCGAAACTAGCTGGAAGGAAGCACAGGGTACACCAATGCCTCTCCAGTGAGATCCCTCACCGGTGGCTGAAGAGCTCCCTAATGGCAGTGAAACTCTCCTGCCATTGCCAGAGGGTGTCACTACGGCACTAGAACAAAGCAACAAAACAAATAAAACGAATAAACAAGACATGGGGAGAAGTTCAGCAGAAATAAGCTCTATGTAACCTTCACATGAATTGTTCATCATTTCACCCATGGGCTTTAAGAACATGTTTCTGGAGTCTAAAAACAATATAACTCTGTATTTTCTTTTCCTCTCTGCATTTCTTGTGCTCTAATCTGATTTCTAACACAAAGTATTGGAAGGAAGAAAGGAACTACCTATTAGAGCTGGTTGCAGAATCTCCATTGTTCCCACACAATTTAACCTTGTTTTCCATGAAAGCATCCTTTGAAAATGAAACTGTTCTAAATGCACATCGCTCACATTCACATTCACAGTAACAGTATTCGTCAGGCAATTGTTTTAATAGGAAGTTGCTGCAAAAGAAATCTAAACTTTCTCACATAATGATTTAAAGCCCAGGTAATTAAAAAAAGCCTATACTGAGCATATTGAAGTGAAGATCAGATCTCAAGTGCTGAATTTGGCTAAAGCCCTAAATCAGAAGAGGAAGGAAGTCCCAAAGCCAAAGAGCACAGCAAATGAAAACACTGAGAAGCCAGTGAAAAAAACCCTGCAACATAAGGAGTATTCCAAAGTGTACCAAATGAGCAGGTTTATTATCTTTCTAGTCTAAATGCAATTTACTTATCACCAAAAAATGCCAGGAATCAGATGACCGTGAGCCTATATTAATACAGTATACGATGGCCCAGAAAACTTGATAGATGTTGGAATCTATGAAGAGCTCGATTAGGACATATATGTAAGGGATCAGACATTAAAAAGATGTTTGTGGCTAACTCCTGGTCTGAGGATGACTGTCAGTATCAGAGGGTGGGGTGAGTCTGAAAAGGAGAGCACTGAGTCCCAGATGCCGCAACACATTGCCCAAGCAATTGAGCAGCCTTATTTCAGCCTTATTGTAGTACCAGGGTAAACTGACTAAAGTTGCTGAGGACAGTTTTGATTAGGAAGGGCTGTTCCTGCAAAGTGCTGCAAAGCTCTTGTCAACCTGTCAAGGAATCAAACACTGTGCTCTAATAACAGAACAATAATTTCATATTCTTGGAAATAAGTTCTAGTCAAAGCACGGGATTTAATAAATAAGAGAGGAAACACAACACACCATTAAAGAACAGCAAGTAAACTTGGACGAAGCACATCTTACCAGTATTTTAAAATCAAGTTTCTAAAAGCAAAGGAAAATCTGCATGGATGTTGTAACCGCATTGCAGAAAGCAGCTGTACAAGGAACATGGGTCAGCTGCAGTGATGAAACTGTCAGGACTTGAAATCAGGGCACCACTACAATATTTTAACATAGCAAATAAATTCAGTCTATCGTGGTGAAGGTTCAGTTGGCTGTCTAGGGAATTATTAGGATGTCAAAAGGCCAAAGTCTGTTTCTGGATACTGAAATGGAATTCCCATTCACCTCCTTAGATAGTGATGTGCCTCTTCTAGGGAAAAGAAGACAAGCATTTCAAAGGTAGCAGCAAAGTCTTCTTACAAATCTTTTTAACAAAGAATAAAGAAAGACAAAATTGAATTCATAAAATATGTAAATCTGTTATTTTGTTTCTCTTGTTTCTGCCTGACTTTTCATGACATAGATCTCACAGATATGAGACAGACGAAAAATACAAAGATGTGGAAACCTGAGCTGGAATTTAGCTTAATGACAGCAAACTTGGTCTTTTATTGGAAATGGAGAGAGGGATGTCAGTACATCTAGTCTTTACATGGACCTTGTAGTAACTGTAAATATAAAATAGACTATCAGGACAGTAAAGTGTTTTCCTATTAAATGAGAATTCAAACTCTAAATTGTGCAATTTATTCTGGTTACCTCAATTATCACATCTGGAAAATCATTCAATTTATGTCAGCCTTTACTCTAGGACACTCATTCATGTGGGCAAAGAACTTTGAAGCCCTCTGGGGTCATGACATAAATCTACTTTTTTCACACTGTCATTTGCACAACAGAAGAATAAATTAAACTTTATTCAGCAAACAGTGATGATAATTGCCAATCTTTAAGCTACTCAGATGGCACAGGATCATGACCTAAGAGTACAGGGCACAAGAAAGTAGGTTATATGTGATCAGTAAAAGTTTTTATGAGAAGCCATCACTATGCACTGCTTGGAAATACTAAAGTAAATCACTTAGGAGCAAACTTGAGCTAGCACGGCTCTTTGGGCAAGAAACCAGAGTTTTCAGTGCTGAGACACCAGTCACATCGTCTGATCATCAGAACTCTTCACCAAGCAAAGAGGGCTCAGGGCACCACTTGCTGGGTGCTCCACCTTTCCCATCAGCAGTAAGATCAGCCATGCTGTGCAGCACTGAGAAGTAACCAATGAATAGATGCCAAGGCAACTGCAGCTTTCCTAATACCATCTAACACGGACTACAAAATCTCAGAGTATATCTCAGAATAATATCCCATCCTTTGTAATTGAACTAGAACAATGGTTTAGCAACAATTCCAATATGTGCCTACTTCAGGCATCCAAAAATCAGTCAGGCTCCAAGTTGTAACAGCTTGGCTTGCAGGCGTACCAAAGTCATACAAGCATTTTGTTCATATGAGATGGTTGCTGACTCTTCATTAAGTGAAATAAATTTTCATGTCATCACATTTTGCCATCTTTGAAAAAAAAAAAAAAAACCCACAATATTCTGGAGCACTTCAGAAAGTGCTGCAAGAACTAGCAACAGCAGAGAGCCAAGCTTGATCTGAAGGCTTCAAGCAATGGAAAATCTGCCACATCCCAAGCTAATTTAAATTATGGATCAGTTCCCTGATTACTCTAAAAAGAACAACCTAAACTTTTCCAGCCTGTATGTGCCCAACTTCAGCCACCAGCTTTTGGATCTCACATGCCTCTGTCTGTTAAAGAGGCCACTGCTATCACTTACTTTTTCCTTCTAGATATGATAAAGTCACCTTCATTCTGCTTCATTAAACTAAATACGCTGTCCACATACAAAACTGGGAAGATGCTGAGTGCCTTAAAATAGTATCTGATGCTGTTTTCTGGATACACAACATTATATTTTCTATTCAATGCCAGTTATACCATTCTAATGCAAACTTCATCAGTCAACGAGCATGTCTTCATATTGCTTATAAATCAGAAGTTGAATAAATATAAAAAGTAAAATACCTAGAAAGAAAGTGATAGTTTTGTGGGCTTTTTCTCTAAATTTCTGAAAGCAAAAGGCAAATTGAAAACCCAATTTATTTTTCTGCCTTTTTTTTTAAGAAAAACAGAGAGAAAAGGAATTTGATGGTGCCAAAGGGTTAAAGTATCTCATTTCAGGCTGTCTGAATATCTGAATTTAGCAGCTGACAGTGCATGGTGTGTCAGTCTCTTACAGCTGTTCCAGTTGATTCAAAGACCATCTTTGTTTCTTGAAATCTTAGCAACTGTTACTTTTTTCCGAAGACAATGATAGGCCAGCTGTTACCTCACAAGATGCGATGTACTTCAGGTCAAAGTCCTTAGTAAGGGACTTGTAAAACAAGAACTAAATCATTGTTTGGGTTTTTCAGATTTTTTTTCATTAAAACAGAGTTAGCAGCCTAACAGTCAAATAAGTTAC
This sequence comes from Strigops habroptila, assembly GCF_004027225.2. NCBI lineage: Eukaryota > Metazoa > Chordata > Aves > Psittaciformes > Psittacidae > Strigops > Strigops habroptila. The sequence continues at coordinate 79,968,706 of NC_046358.1, forward strand.
ACTTGGTATTTCCATTAAGTGCACTGGAATGACAGAGAAATTTCATCTGGTTGTTGAGCTGAATCCTCTCTTTCTATAAGGAAAAAAAAGCACCACTAAACCTCGTAGTATTATAGATTATTTTTTGTTTGAAGGTCTGTTTCCTTCTGTCTTTCCAAACGTGGTGTTACTAAGCAGATGTCATCTCATAATGGCAATGCACAGGTCTAATCATTCAGAACATAAGATGGAGATTTTCAAGAGAACCTTACAGGAGTTAAATGTTCACTTCCCACTATATATCAATCAATGTGAATATCTAGTTCCTTTAAGCTCTTTGAACATCCTCTTCTAAATGCATAACTAAGCAACTTAATCATACAGTTGATCCTCCAGTACCGGTATCGGTAATATTCCCACTTGAAGACACGTAGGCTTTCAAAGCCGTGCAAGTTTGCAGAATCAGTCACCTAATGAAGACTTATTAGAGTAGGAGTAACTGTTGACAGGTTTCCTACAACCCTTCTGGGGGTGGGGAGGGAAGGAAGCACCGCTTTAAAGAGCTTTAGTTGAAATAAACCCTTGTTCGTCCATGCACAAAGACAAATTACTGCTTCCAGCTGCTCCGATGCAGAAGACAAAGACTTGCTGAGAAGAGTGGATGTTCTTTTAGTCAACCTTTGTGTTTAATTCTGGAAAGCCTTAGTATTGAGTAATGCATTTTCAGAACCACTGCCAGCTAATTGTTGTGTAAAGAAGCACACGAAGGCACGGTCATGTATATTTACTGCAGTGGTAGAAAAATTTTACAAGGCCTGTTAAATTCATCAGTAATCTTAATTTTTGTATTTCATATATAGAGAAGTTTAGACCCAGGATTTTTTTATAAGCATGGATGAATACTATTTGTCTCGGGCTATTTTTTTTTTAGATCTAAAAAGGATTTATGTAAATTACTTCTCCATTTTAACTCTGTTTTTCAGAATGGGTGACATACTGCCCATATGTAAACCACCACTTTATGCAGAATTAAAAATAACTACCATTAGGCATGGCGCCACTAGTATTTGTGATGAAGAACATAAACTGTCTAACAAAACACTGAGGGTGAATCACAACCTCTAAAAAGCTATGAACTGACAGTATTTGTTTCTCAAGATAAAAATATCCAGAAATACCAAATGTGTGTGCTTTTAGTTATGTTTAAGAGAATAACCTATCTACCAGGCCAAATACTGACATCACGAAAAGTACATCCCTCGTACAAAATCTGTACACTGTCAGGCTGTTGTAAAAGGATAGATACAAAAGCAGATACAATCTCTCGATGACTGCTGAGAGCAGAACTTTGCATAACTAATTTAAAGACTGCTGCCTGCAGGCACCACAATGGTAATTAAAGACAATAATTCTTGGATAAATGAGATGGATGTACTGGAAAATAAAGTCAGTGTTAAATTTGTGGCTAATCCTTGAATGGAGAATTGGATCATTTATTTTCCAAACGACTGGGTAATTCTACCTGGTTTCATTTCCATCTCTGCTGCCAGATGACTGCTGTCTCCAAAATCCATAACTTTTTGTAGTTTAAGTAATATTCCTCATTGGCAAGCTCCAATTCAGCAGGACTGAATGTGCTTCCATTTAAACACGAATAGTTCCTTTGACATCTATAGCAAGTCAATGGAACAACTCACAGTTAAACATGCTTTTTTAAATACCATGCTCAATCAAGACAATAAACAAGGCATAAAAGTCACAAAGAAAAGCTGGATTGCCAGGCAGTTTACCTGGAAAATACCTTGGTGTTATCCAAGAAGGAAAGCTTTGTTTAGCATCCAGTGGTTGATTCGAGAGGTGAGTTTCCCCTTCTTAGTTGCTTACTAGAATCCAAATGACAGGGTAATCATTTAAACGACCAGAAAAACTGATGATCAGGAAAAAAAATCTCCCACGCAGAGAGATTTTGCACCAATTTCTTCAGTACCAAATCTGTTACATGTATGTATATACACGTACCCTCTGCCCCCAAGTTATCATGGTCTGCTGACCATCCCCTGGAGTTCCAGCACAAGTGGGACATTCACACCTCTACAAACCTTCACAGGATGCAGCCCACCCTGCTGTGCACCCTGCACAAAGTGCCTTGGGATGATGCTATCGTGCTCCTCTCTCTGTTGCTACTCCCAAAAAGGAGGGGAAAGAAACCTGTCCAATTCTTTGGTCATAAAAAATCCTAATATAACCAAAGGAATCCATGTTACTGACTCAACAAAGCCCTCTGCCCGCCACGCGCAATGATTCGCTGTGCAATTTCTCTCTCATCTCTTAGTCTTTCTTTTCATCTCTCATCTTCTGAGTGGCTTAGCTCTACATTTTGAACATTCTTGGCAAGGAACAATAGCTCATTGTGGAGGTATTCAAGCCATCCATTTCCATCCTCTGACTTTGTCCAGTGACTAGTAAGGGAAATTAAGGTGCAGTTTTGGTGTCATTTAATTTGATTTCGGTCCCTGCTGCTGCCACCAAAAGGGGAAGTCCTGCCCTGCCCTCTCCACCCTTCCGCAGCCAGGTAAAGGACCTGATCTGACTGGAAACTAACCCTCTGGGGGAGGATCACTTTTCCCAGAGCTTATCTGGCAAATTGTGGCAACAAGAGCAATAGGAACATGCCACCAAGATTTGGCACTCACTGTGTTACTTCCTGCTTTGGTACCAGCTCAGAATTTGGCGTAAATCAATGGCGAAACCATATTCCGAGGCTCCTAACTGAGGTGTTTTGAGCATCAGCTAACTTAGATGCCTACATCAAGCAGAGCAAATATCCTCCCTTAATATCCATGTGGTTCTAGCACAGTGTGGACTCCTAGAGATACAGAAATACTAATGCAGTATCATGGGAAAAGAATTTTTCTTGCACTATTCTGCACACTGTAGGCATATATGAAGCACAGGCAGAAGCTAGATCTGTGTTTGTTTTTTAACAAAAGAGTTAAGTTACAAATGCAAGGAAAATACAGGATGTGTAATGAATATGTCATAGCTGTGGAATCCTGTTTCTAAAATATCTTGCTCCTGAATGGTGCCGTCTTAGGTTTCTTCCACATATATGAGGCTTTCCAGCTGGCCTGCAGCCAGTGCTTTAAAAAAACATGGTATTATGCAGAAGTGAATAAAGCTTATAGCAATAATAATGTCCTTGAAATTCACTAATCACCAGAAGTTTCAAGAATATTTTAATATGAGATCAACAGTAGAAAAACTAAAATTCATCTATTAGCTATGGAAAACCACTTTTCTCATGTTAGATTATGCTTGTACTGAAAAAAGTACCCAAGTCATTACTGACCTGGATAAAGCGTGTGCTTTCTGAATCTGAAGACAGTATCTAGCTGCAAAGGAGCCGCAAGCAGTTAAAGACACATTAAATTGATTACAAAAACAATCAAGATTGATTAAAAAATTAAGAAATGGTCTGAGAAAATAGGTATACTTTCAATAACGAGACAACAGCTAAGCATATTTGGGTAAAAATAACCAACGGCATAAATACATGTGAAGATTCACTGCCAAAGTTGCATTTCTGCAGGAAAGGTTCCAATGATCCAGTGATCATATGCTAAGCAGGAGTCAACAATATCCTGTTGCTGTGAAAAATAAGAAACAGGAAAGAGGCAGACCACCTGGAGAAAGTTGAGAACAACAAAAATGATCACTGGTTTGAGGAACCTGGTCTGCAAAGATGGGAAGAATTAGATTCACTTAGCTGAGAAAATGGAAGATGTGTAAAATAATAACCCTTCAAATAGATTAAAAAAAGATGAAAGAAAAATGTACAGAGAAAAAACACACTAGTTTCCCACTACTGAGGATCCAAGAATTACAAAAATAGGGCTAAGAGACTTCTCCCGTCCAAACAGAGAACAAGCTAAGTTATGTTCAAAGAGATTTGCCTCACCTGTTCTTAACAATTATAGATTCTACAATCTATTTAAGTCTCCTTACCACTAGAAATTACTACCACATGTCTAGTTTACATCCACCTTGTACACTTTAAGCCTAATTCTGATGTTTTGTCTTCAGGGGACACAGATACCCGATTATTCATTTCCCCTCTGTGGCAGCCCTTAATACATTTTAAGAACGTTATTGTGTCTTGATGCTGAGGAAGTCTTGATTCAGACACTAATGTCTTTCAAACAGAATATGTTTATGGCCAGTAAGTCCCTAGTGGAGCCCACTTTGCCACCACTCACAGCTTACAAAACTGCCTAAATTGCAGAACAAGGGTTACTTAAAACACACTTGCAAGAAGGTAGTTGGACATTTTTCTGAAATGCTAACAGCAAGATGGTGGTATCTACAACAACTTGCCTCCAAGTATATCTACAGTATCACAGCAGCATGTGCGCTCCACAGTGTTTGGGAGGATGCTGGGAAAAGGGCAGGAATTTTTGCTTGAAGAAAACTCTTGCTTGGCTTGCAGGCCCAGTACAAGTACCAATTCTCATCTTTACATATATGCGAAGACCAGCATGGAAAATAAAACCTACCCATTATTCTCATACTTTTGCCATGCAGGCAACACACAAGAGTAAATGAAACGCTGTGTGTTGCTGTAATAAATACAGCAGCTTTGTCTACTGTTTAGTTCATTTGTTGTTGCTTTTTTGCGCCTTTATAAGAGCTCAATATTTTAGTAAAAGCATTAAATACAACTTCCTGGCTCTTGTTTCCAAAGCAGTTTCACACCAGTATACTCTTCAAATAAACTAATTTATTATTAATCCAAGTAAGAAAATACACAAAAGTATTCCGAAAGCTGTTGCAGGCATTACAGCTGCCTGTACGTTAGTAATAGACACTTGTAAAAATTACGGTATCAGCTAAAATGCCAGAAGTGGAGTCTGGAAATGCATGTTAAATATTTATCTACTCTCTTTATTCCTTAATGAACAAGTTTTACATAGCATTTACATACAGATATAGTTAATGTTTAATCATTCCACTTTATGTGGTCAGAAGGCCACTGAGCTTCTGAACAGGGACTGACAGACATGGCTCATGACTCACAAAAGAGCAGACATGCACTGGTGACACCCTGGAAGCAGGACTGACTCTCCTGCTGCTTTCAGTCCTGCTCTCTCACCCACTGACTATGCTTCAGTTATATTTCCTTCTTCTTGACAATCATCGGCTTTGTGTCTTACTTCCATTCCCACAGCCGGTCACCTCTGAACCTTCTCACTGCCACCCCTCTCAGTGGCTGCCCTGGTCCAGTAGACAGAGAACATCCTGCCAATGAAATATGAAAAAAGTATCTTTTATTTTTATCCACAGAAGGAAAACTAACAATCTCTTCCTTTTCCCCCCTGCTACAATTCAACATCATGGCAAAGCCAAGTGGATATATTTGTATTCCAGCATTACATGCTGAACAGATAAAAATTCTTCCTAGCTACACTGCCAGGTTAGAACAGATTAGGACAATCAGACTAGCCCCTTGCCACCAATTTTGACTTTATACACCATTTCACAACCAGGAAGCCTTTAGAGGATGTTAATCTGCTGGATATCCCAGAGTGGGAGAGGAAATAAAATGCTGCCAAGTTCTGGGTGTAATTCTGTTTTTGCATAGATAGAAATCATTCACTGCCTGCTGACTGAACAAAACCAAAGCAGCAGAGAGGGCATCAGTACAACGCACCCTGCCTTGCTGATTTCTCCCATATGCAAAACTCTAAGTATCACTGACAAAAAGAAGGGGGAAAGTTTATGCAAACTTTTAACAGCCTTCAGAATGGACCTCAACCATGAGATCACATTGGAACCAGGAGGGAATAAGTTCAGCAAGGAACTTCTTGCCATTTTTCAGCCATTAGAATCTATAGCACAGGTCACCTAAGACAACGCTTGAATGTTTTTAAGTGTAGCTTCCCACCAGCATTCTGGGGGGACACAGCAAAGACAGATGCACTTTCTGCAATATGCACTTCTTCAAAGTTTGTAATTTCCTCTTTGAGTTCATTTATTAGGTACAAATGCCATAACCAAGGATTTTATTTTCTTTTTTAAATGAGAATTCCTCTTGGATCACAGGTGCAATGAAGAGCAGAGAAACAAGATGACTTCTGCCCTCAACTGATGTTAAAGACAAACTGTTGCAAAGGACGTCATCTATAAAAAATAAATTTATGTTTATAGTGCAAAATTCCCTCACAGCTACTGTTGCCATTTCACTTGTCCCCAGTACAATGAAAGATAGGGTGAATGCCTCTTACCTGGCTGTAGGTCCAGGTCCACCACCGTTTCCTCTCAAGGCTGTTCATCCTTGGACAGATTGCAGAGCAATTGCTAGTTCTTCTGGGTGTGCAGCCTGCACAGTGCTGTCTTCTGTATCGGAAGTTGTTCTATGCTGCAAGGAGCTCCTTCAGAGCTGTCACACGAGATGTTTTGCAAGACTGTGCATATATATGTAAGGCTTGGGTGAGCACCAAGCCAGGACCAGAGTCGCTGACCTTGCAGTGATCATAACTAGCAGGTCTTTAGAGTGCTCTCTGCCTGGGAAAGCTGTCCTCTTGGTGGCCACCTCCACAGCTTCTGTGTGGTGCTTCCACAATAATATGAACTATGCTTTTCCAGAAAACCTCAGTGCATTCGCATCTGAGCTTGCACCAACATGCTCCAGTGCTCAGCTAATAAAACCCTTTGAGCAGCCTATTCCAAGAGTTTTTGAAAGGAGTCATGAAGGAAGTGGAATACAGAAGAAATACAAAACGAAGGGCAAAACCCCCATGTGAACATAAGCCAGCCAACATGTTATAATATGGAGTGGGGGAAAAGAGAAGAGAGAACTTAGAGCACGTGTGCCTAGGGACCTGCAGGATGATATAACAGCACTATCAAAATCCAAGCTTAACTACCCAGTCATTAAATACATCCTAACTGCTGAGTAAATACACCAAAGTGAAAGGGCATTGCCACACATCCCACTCAGGGAAACAAAGCCCATCAAAGCACGTATGAGATAAGGCTACTCAGAGACGACTGCAACTGAGTTTGGGCTGTTAACAAGACAATGAGCCCAAAGTTAGGCACACTGATACACATTCATGTACTCTCTCCAACACGTTAAGCTGTTCAGTTCATAATTAAGCCCATCACCCCCTTAACATCTCTTTTCCCCACACTCATATTTACCCTACCTGTATTTCACAGAAATTTTTAATATACGCCAGTATTTGTTAGATGTGTAATATTTTAATAAACAATCAAAATCAAATGATACCTATTAAAAGACAATAAGAAATTAATTTTGTGAAGCCCTGATCTTAACTTTTTACAGCTAGTTGCTCTTCAATTCACAAAAATTTTGGATAATGAGTGCATGATACATCCATGTAAATCTGAGGTTTTGCTGTCTGTGACCACGTAACAGACCAGCTCTAGGCAAAGGAAGGCACACATAAAATATACATCAGGTGCACATGTTCGGAAACACTATTAAAAAGCCACACATTCCTGGTTTTGCAAATCAGAACAACAGCTCCCTTACAGTTAAAAGCACATTCCCACTTCAGATAATGGGCATTTTGCCACTGGCTTTGAGAAAACCAGGACTCTACTCCAGAGTCTAATCAAGATCTTACTGAAATCAGTGGAGAAGTCTCACAAGAAAACAGTGGACTGCCACATCCCTTTGCAGAGCTGCGCTCTCTATTAGCAACTCTTGAACATATTGGCAAAAGGTGCTCATAAATAGCTCTGCTGCTCTTGGTACTGATGAAGTTACAGTTTCCCTTTTATTGCACTTTTCAGTATAATTTTACACCAGAGACTGTGTGTAGCGTGTGTATGCACATGTGAGTGTGTGCAAGAGAGAAGCGGCAATCCTTTTTTAAGCATGGCATATGAAATGGTGCTATCTAAAATAAGACTCAAACAAAACTATTTCAGACATCAGTGCAAAAAGATATTTGTTTACCTTAACTTCAGCATGACTTCTCATGCAATTAATCATTCATATGGAGTATCTGACACAAAGATAACATGCTATACACTGCCTTTATAAATAAGGGTTTATGTCAGACATAAGGACCTTCAGAGCTGCCAAGCACTAAGTGTAACACAAGTCATGTGGACTACACAGCCGCAGAGCAGAGAAACATAAATATCTTCTCCGAGAAAGAAACATATAAGAATCTTCCATTGTAAATGAGGAATTAAGCTCTGTTAGTCCATCCTTCCCCCACCTGAACACCTACATCTTGGTGAATGGTCAACCACGAAATTAAATGAAACAACAATACTGTCTTCAGCGTAGAAAGCACTGAGGAAAATAAACACCACCACCACCACTGCAGTACAGAAAATAAAATAACCTCACTCAGCTTTCCACCATTCCAAGAGGACATTCCAAATGAAGTCTTACACCACTTACTTACTTTACTGAACTACATATCTGCACCAACAAGATGCAAACTGGAAGTGATGGCAATGGTATGCTCCAACTTGGTGACTTCTCAACACTTGACAAATGAAACCAGAAAAGGCAATCGCATGATATCAAGAATGAGCTCAGTAAAATGCAAAGAGAGAACAATTTGTTCATTCATTGCAATCCTGTCTGCAAAAGCAGAATGCATGTATCCTGCTATGAGTTCCTTTTTTTCCCCCAATGTCAGCAATAGCTTGCTGTGCTCATCATGAGGCTTGAATGAAGCACCTAGACACATCCCCGAGCAAGGGAGATTGTATATAGCTGAATATGCTACAGTGCACAACCCAGAAACCAAGAAGTTTCTACATCTTTTGACAGCAGAGGCAGTATACACCTGGTCAAGCCATAGTTTGAGGACTGCAAAAGTAGATAGCCTACAACCCAAATGGAGTACACACACGGGAATCTGTGCGCATCACTCCTAACACATACCCATAACAGGACTGTCTGGCTGACAGAGGTAAACAGGACACAGGGAATGGATAGGAAACACCATGACCAATTATGTACAATCAGCATAGTGCAAGAAAAAGCACTTTTCCTTCAGTTTATCTCTCTCAACTTACTTTGATAACATATTACTGAAATGTCCCTTTTCCAGCCCTAAAATCTCTCCTTCCAGTGCATGTCATATCAGCATGCCCACAGGATAGCTGGGATTTATAGCAGTTCTGTACAAGAGTTCTCTGCTGTGGATGGAAAAGCGAGAAGAAACGCGCAAAGTTAATCCTCTTCTAACTACTCCAGAAATGCGCATGCTAATGTGGTATCATGATAATTAGGACTGCAAAGTAATTAAACTGGGTCAAGACCTACAAGAGGGAGCAAAATTTGCACACTTGGAACGTGCTTTGACTGAACATATTTGAGTAGCCCCACTGAAGGACTGTACTGCTGACGTTCTGTCAGTACTAAAAACATGAGTGTAGACAAAGTCTTTGTCCTTTCTAACCACCGAAGCACAGAAAAGTAGGGTTGGCAAGGACCTCATGACATCACTTAGCCTAATTGCTGCAAGGCAGAACTGACACTACTTATATCATTTCTGGCAGACTCTAGTCTATAATCTGTTCTTACTGGCCCCAAGTGGTGGAGAGTCCACAACCTACCCAAGCAGTCAGAGATGTCTTCCTAGTATCTGACTTGACTCTCATTCTGCACTTTAAATCCGTTATTCTTTCCCTTTGGCACACACAGCAGTTTATTCCGCATATACCATTATTCATACACAATTATAAGCTATTATTGCATCCCTCTGCCCCTGACTTTTCTTCTGCAGGCCAACCAATCCCATTCTTTCCTCAGAAATGATGTTATCTAGATCTGTGATTGTTCCCACCACTCTTCCCTGAACTTCCTCCAACTGTTTATTCTTGAAGTGCAGTGCCCAATTTGGACACCGTGTTCCAGTTGAAACCTTTCCAACACTGGGACGTCTTGCATGTTCTCCTGTTTAGTTACTCTAGTAAAACACTAGTATTTTCAAAACAGCTTGACATTGGTGACTAATGTTCAGATCATGATTCACAATAAGCTCCACAAAGTTTTTCAAGGAACTACCAAACCTGCAAAAAAAGTCTTAATAGTTATAAAGGTGTTATTCCTGCCTAAGTATACTTCTCTGCACTTGGCTCAGGGACAATCTATGCCGCTTTTAGTAGAACACTTCTTCAACCTGTCAGCATAATTCTGAATTCTAGCCTTGTCTCCCAATGTTTTAGCAGTCCTTCCCATCTTCATGTCATCTAAAAATTCAACACTCATACTCTATCCCACCACTGGGGTCATTAATGACAACAATGACGAAAACCAGACCAACCCTTCCCACACTTCAATATCTCTTTCCATTAGAATGACAAACCATTGTTAACAGCTATTTGGTACAGAAATCCAAGCAGTTTTGCATCGATTCCATCGTGGTTTCACTGAAGACATGTTTCCCTTGATTGTTTATGAAACTGTCATACATTAATGTTGAGAACATTACTAGGAGTCAAGCTGTTTGGCCTCTGTTGTGCCTTCCCTAGCTACAAACCTTGATACTCAGTTGTAGAAAGACATTTTCAAGTTTTTAAGTCACATTGGTTGTTACTGAACTCCTTGGTCTCCCTCGGGTGCTTACACACAATTTGTTTGTTCCAGTTTTTCAAAGAACAAAATAATTGCCCTGTAATTCTCTTTTATCTCTTTATATCACGCTTTTTCTTTCCCACTCCTCCAGCACATGACCTGTCTTCCCTGAGTTCTCAGAAGTAACTCTAAAGGCTTCTAAGATGACTTTAGCCAATTCCTTAAGTACCCTAGAATTAAGTTCATCAGGCACAGCTGATTCAAAAATATTAAATATGTCTGAATACATTCTAACCTGTTCTTGCCTTTTTTTAGGTTGTGATTTTACCCTCTGTCATAATACCATAAGCGTGTGTGAGGGTGCATCTTGTATGACTCAAATGCATCAGTGAGAGCAGTTCTGATCCCTGAGTTAAAATGTAATATAATTTCTTGTCCTTATATCAAGCTGTAGATTCCTTTAAATCATAAACCTCATCATACCTTCGTTCATTGTCATCAAGATGAGCAAAGAGCACGTTCTTGGAGATGGCCTTTGCCAGAGCAGTCATAGTTTTATAGTCCTTTGGAATAACCTGTAGAGAAAAGAATGAAGGGTAACTACATGCCTGGTTATATTTCTTTACAGATCTTGAAATCTACAGAAAATTCCACTATTCAAGATAATGGATGCAATTTGATTTCAAACAATGACACAGGCTTAGGCTATAATATAAAGCCACTAAGAAAGTAATAAATTACAGTTTTGATAACGTGAGGATAAGAATTTATGTTCTCAATATGAGAGCCAAAATAGAAATGTAAGATCCGGGATGAGAGGGGAGAAGGATATCCATAAAATACTATAATTAGCAAGTACCGACAGCTGTGTAGTCTCCTTTCAAATCTCTTGGACTGAGGAAAACATATTTCATATTCTTCTTTCCCCACAAACAATATCAGAAGAAACCTACTTTAAAAACTAGGGAATGAGCAACATTTCTTTAAATGGAAGGTAAAAATGTGTTGATTACATCATACTTTTCAATACTGGCTGTTGTATAAGGAACCAAGCTCCTGCTAGGCGCACATGAGTCAAAATCCTGTGCCTTTGCTTCATGGCAAATGAGAAGGACTTGCATTTGAGAACGAAGAGGCATTTTCATTTGTTAATTAGAAAGATGGCAAAAGTCCTGTTGTACATGAATTTGCACAAAATATATGCTGAAATTCAGGAGTGTGTTTTCATATTGGGTGAAGTGTTTTATAAGACTTTTGCAAGTTAGGCTTTCCATTTTGGTACACACTTTGGTAAGATATTAGTAAAGACACTGTATCTCCCTATTTGCCAAGCATTTCCTTCTGCCAGTCATAGACTTTGTGATTATGAGAGACACAAGAAATCTGTAACAAGGTTATATCTTGTAGAAGATGTCCTTTAAATTTAGTAATGTGATTTTTCTTAAAAGTTTCATTACAACAGGACAGCATCGAGCCTAGCAAAAGTTTTAAGTGTTAAATAAACCTTACTCCAATCCGAAAATCAACATCTGTTTGCCTGTTTTAATTACTGTACAAAAAGGGTCTGATAATGGGCATTCCTTTTTCAAACTTTCTTATGACAGAAATAGTATATCTGTCTTATTTAAGTTACTACGTATGCTGATGTGTAGGTAGTTTCCTTTCCTCATCCTGGAAAAACAAGATACTACCCTTCCAACAAGAAGGATGTCTCAGATGGGAAATCTGATGTGGCATCAGTTCTCATAAAGAATTGATCTAGATTTATTTTAAAGGAAAATACTTCATTGTGAAGATCTAAAGTTAAACTCTGGATTCAGACGTCACTTTTATTAACTGCAGTAGTCATTAAACAACTCAAATTCAGCCTAGAGAAACATATATGTATAAACATGTAAACTTATTTGTATCAGAGTGAAATGTAATCCAATATATCTAGAAGTTTAAATTCCTCAATGTTAAATAAAATGAGCATTCGGCCACTATCTTATTCTTGGTTTTCACCCTATCAAACAAACCCTGGATTGAATTGCAGTCCTGAACCCTTGCCCCATTAAGAATACCCTAGCTGGTCAGCTTACTGCTGAGGAGTCGAAAAAGTAGATAATCAAATCACTAAGACATTCAATCCCAACCCTTCTGGCTGATTATGGAATAGCATCAACTAGCCTTTCTCAGTCTAAATCTGCAGCAATTAAAGCCACAAGGCAGAGACCAAAGTGGGTCTGTTGGGGCAGGGACATAGAAAACAAAGGAGAGCTTCTTTAGGTATCACAGTAACCAGGCATCTGATCAAAATCAAATGCCAGGCAGAATCACTTGACCATTTCTTACATCCCTCTTTCAAGTAATCACTGAATGTTCTCTTCAAGCTGATAACCCACTTGACAGCAAGATTCCTATTCTGATAGTAGTTAACTTTATGTTATGTCAGATGTGTTGACAAATATTGCTTTCTGCAGTTTCAGGAATGAGGCAATGAAATAATCCTCCACAGAGATCTTCCTTTGGGCCTCTCAGAATGGAGCCATGTGCTTGCTCAAATCACAAAGCTAAATCTCCTTTGATTTTCTCTCCACTGACATAACTCATCACACTGCCTTTAGCACTACTCATGCTACAGCTCACCCCTTCAAGGGATCCTTTAAATTGGCTTATGACCCAGATGCGTTTCTACCCAACACCTGAATTCAAGCCAGCAGTTCTTCCTGGCTTCTATCTAAAATTTCATCTGTTTGCAATAGTGTAGCACAACCTTTGCCTTGCTTTTTACACTTTTAAATTAGTTTCATAATTTGTCCTTTCAGAGTCTCCTTTTATTTCTGTATTCCAGAAATCTCTGCCATAAACATCCATGGGATTCATTTGCTGATGGCAGAAGTCAAAGCACTGACAGAAACCTTCCCAGTGCTAGTTCTATATTCCTTGCAGCATCCGTAGCCTGACAAGAAATCATCCCTTAAATTATTACTATTTAAGCTCAGTCAGTTCTTAGGAAATTAAAATCATAACAGCCCAGTCAGAGAACACACAGAATATGATCTGTGTTGCTTCTGCCAGTTCTTGCCTACCCATGCTACTGTCAGGACTTATTGGCATCACTGCTGAAAAAGGAAGAAAACAAAGTTAACTTCAGGTTCCATTATAAACATAAAAGAATTACTCAGGGGTGTGGGAAGGAATATTTCCTTTGATTTTCACAAGAGTCAGACAGAATCCATATTAAGCAGAAACAAATGTGATGTCTTCATGGAAGTTCTTAAGGGGGATATTACAAACTGCACAGAAATAAAAGTGTTTGAAAGTGGCTTTTAAAATATCACTCACATTTTTTTAACAGTGCAGTGCATTAATAGCGTGACCACAGTTCTGTTAAAATTCACTGTATACTTTCAAATATTATTCAACTACCACAAGAATACTCCTCCATACTTGTTTTTAGGATGAAAGGCCCTCCTAATCCTTTGTTTCTTGGGACAGAAATCCCCAGAGCAGCCAGTGAACTTGTATCATAAATGGATGACAAAAGCACATCTAAAGGCAGAGGCAAAAAGTGTTCTGCCAAAAAACAGTGACTGACAAAATGTCTTCCCATAAAAACAAAGCTCTCTGGGTTAAAGCTACTCCAGGCATGCACAAAAGCAAATTAGCAGCATCTGTCAACCTCATGAAATGCATTTTTAGCCTAGCTCCCTAAACAAACATGACATACGTTATTGTAATGTCTGTATTTTAATAACCTTTGAAAGCTTTGGCCAATTTAAAAAAAATCTGCAGGGTTATTAAGAGACATCAAGGATATAAAATAGCTAGATAGTTTTGTGGGAAAAAAAAAGGAAGATAAACCAGAGAAGTCCAAATCTGTGTTTCTACTGAAGAAATTACCTAATTTGGGATTGGCATTTCTTCAAAGACAATGGTCACATAAAATGCCCCAAGTATAGCCAACAAAATTCCAAAACCCGTGGGTTAGGTGGTACCTAATCAACATAGGAACCATGTGCCTGAATGGTCTAGGGAACCTAAATGACCCAAATGACCCAGGTGAGAAGAAAACTTGAGCCAGAAGTTGCTTTTTTGGAGGAGTAAAAAACAAAAAAACCAAACAAAACAAACAAAACAAAAAACAAAAAAAGGGGGGGGGGGGCAGGAAATGCAGCAATAGAAAAGGATGTTTTTCCAAAACTGTGAGGTTCTGACAACACTCAGAAGCTGCCAGAATCTGCGAATTTTGAGAAAACGGCTGAGAGTTACTGACCTTGTTAGAGGGGGAAACAGATGAGCAGCACATATCAAAAAGGAAAGAACAGAGAATGCTGAAGCCACATTGATGGAGAAAGTAATTAGTCAAGGAGGCAGTAAAAAAACTTGTGTGAAGAAGATGGTCCAGCCATACATATGCCAGCATGAGGACGCCATCCTGCAGGCTGATCCATAAGTCCAAGCTATGAGCAAAACATGAGTCACTCGATTGTCCTGTACCTCTCAGAACCAGACAGTAGCACATTACCTTTCTGACGTAAGAAACAGCATCCTCCTCAGTGTACACTTCCGCACTGACCCCCCCTCTCCTGCGTCGGGCCTTTACCACTGGGTTGGGAGGAGGAGGGGAAATTTCATCATCGTGAGAATCAGATTGGGAACTGGATTTCTGCCGAGCCAGTATTTGTTTGCATTCTTCCTGCAAGTCAAAAAGAGACAAACATCTCTTACCCATGTAGCTAACATGCTGGATATACTCAATTCACTCTTCTTTTATGACCATCAGCAACCCCTTCACTCCTACATTTGGCTGGTTGTCAATTTACACACATGTACTGCTGAAAGAAAATTAAAAATTTTATGTGAGCAGCATGAGGGACTGACACTAACTACAATGTGTGTACAGGTATCATCACTCCAATATTTGAGCTGTTTGACTCTTTCTTACACCTAATGGAAACCAGTATTACAAACTTCAGACACATCTTTGCAGCTACTCCTGGCTGAGAAAGCAAAAGAAAAAGCCTCTTCTGCTTATCCTCCAACATCACAGCTGGTTTTTTTCTTGGTTGGCTTGTATGTATCTTTGTCTCTTGCACAGAGAACATATCAGAAGCCACACATCAATATATTAGATAGATTTCTTCATCTTGCTCTTGCTTTGCAGGCTTAGTATCACCAGAAAGAACAAAGATGCTCCCCACTCCAGAACTTCTGCCATATAGCAGATTTACAATCAATGGGACTACTTCCAAGCAAATAAGATCCAAGGTAGGCTCCAGGGGACTATGAAAAATGATGGCTGGCCTAGCACCAGCTGGCCAATAGGGAGGTTATTCTCCAAATTTCACGCTCATGAAACAGAGAATAAAATACAAATGGGAATCCCTGAAGAGATAGTAACAAGAGCAGGAAGCAGTATAGAAAGGATGTCAGAGTTGCAAGGCTTTGTCAATTCATACACTTAATTGATTTCTAAAGAATTGAAACAAGTAAGATTAGTCATAGTATTTTCCTAGAGCCCCATCTCCTATTCTTCAGTTTCCTCAGATACAAGGGAAAGCACACAGCAGTAATCATTCTTTGCATCATCCACGTATACCTGCAAAGGAAAGGGGGCCTGTCTGCTTGTTCCCAACCCACCTCCTTGCCCCTTGGTACCACCTCAGCCTGGCATCCTGCTCACAACACACCACACTGCCTTTTCTACTTCTTCAGGGCTGCCTTAGCTGGTTCCTTATAGTCTTCGCTGACCTTGCCTAAGGCAAGGAAGAACTGGCAATGGGACCGACCACATATGCTGTCCTCAGCTTGTCTGATACAGGCAACTGAAGGGCACGTGCAGGAGAGACATGAGCACTGTAAGGAGGCAAGCTGTCTTGTGCAGCAGTAGTCCAGTAATTTTATTTGCTGACATCTATTACGTTGCCTCAGGCATAACCCACACCCTGATAGTCTCGGGGCTATGTAGATTAACATACATGTAATCAACTATCATCCAATGACACCCTGAACAACTGCCAGGCTACCCAAAAGAAAACACAGTAATGCTGAGGTCTCTGTGCACCCCATGTCATGGTTTAAGCCCAGCCGGTAACTCAGCACTGCACCGGCTACTAAGAAGGAGAAAAATGACTGCTACTGATGAACCCAGGATACCCCATAAAACCAACATTCCTTGGACAGGGATGCCAGAACCTGGCCTCTGTCTTTTACTCAGTTAATTTCCAAGGAGACTTTTCAATCAGAGCTAATACATGGAATCAGTGCAGCAGGGAGGATGTAGGAGCACCAGCACTAGACATGTGGTAGGTTACCGACATAGCCGGTTGGTCTCATTGACAAAGGAAATGAGTTATAGTTAACTCATCAGGTATGACACCAGAAAAGAGTGTACAGAAAACTCGCACAAGTTCACTATTTCTAAGCTGGTAAGAAAAACCTCAGTTTTGCCACTGGTGTTCACAAATGTCTGACAAATCCAGCCATGCCACTTGTCTCTTCTGGTCTTACTCTAGTTTATTTCCTCACCATCACTGACATTGCCCCTCTCATTAACCTAAGGATCCTTTGACACCAATTTCTGATGTATTACTGCTACTTGAAATAAATAACTAAACAGTATTTCCCATGCTGCATAATTCAAAGTAACAAGTCACACATTCTTGTTTTGATTAAGGGACTATTGAAATACTTAAGAGACAAACACAAAGATAAAATGTAAAGGGCTGGATAAAGATCTGACTTTTCAAGGTCCTGACCTGCCTCAGAAAGTGCCAAATTCTTTCTGAAATCAGTATTTTTTTTTTAACTGGGATTACAACACTGCAGCTCCTGGGCCATAACACAGTTGAGCAAGGTGCTGTAACCAAAGAACATTAAAAAAACCTGATTTCAGATGTATTAAATCCTTACTGTAACTTTTTTATTTCCAATTCAAATTTCAAATAGCAGCACTGAATACATAGGAAATGACTCAGCCAGATTTCCCTATCGTGTAAGAACTGCAAGTTCAATTAAGCATTTTCATCAACTTCTTCCCTACTTCTCTTTACTGTCTCTACCTTCCTTAACTACAATGATGCACTTGTAGAAAACACAAACATTTAAAATACAAATATATGTGCTACATATTATCATTAGTTAGTATCATTACATATCATTTTGTTTAATTATCAAAACCAAACCTATGGCTGAAGAATTCAAATACTATTACTGGCTATTGCCGCTTATGTATCTCTGATAGTGTTAACATTCTCTGTTTATATTAAATGAACACAAGCAAATACACATTCTTCATAAGCTTAACTGAAAGATTAATGAAGATTTTTCTGGACAGTAAGCAGCTGAAAGTATACTAAAAGGTAACTACAAGAAGGCAGTTGGGTAACTATTTAATGGTACGTAGTACTTACACAGTTCTTTTTATACATAGCATATTTACTCATAGAGAAGAGTAGTAGTTTGCCCCATTTGAACATTTGAACATCAAATACACACTTCTTTTTCAGTACACATTGTATAAAAGGCACTTCCAAGGAATTAATAAATAACATCTCCTCTGCCCCAGGACAGATTTATACACGAAAGAAAGCTCAGTGAGATAAAATTAATATCACAAAGCATGCTCTTAAACCCAAATACTTTTTAAAGCCAAAAAGGTATTAAAGGATTATATAAGTGAGTTACTATATGTTTCATTTTAAAAGGAAGTCTCTTCACTACAAACTCCTTTTATATAAACAGCAGACAGCTGACTGACTGGCCTTTCGATATGCTGCTGTTTGTAGTCTAGGTAGGATTTCCATTACTGAACTAAAAAGTGCCTTTTGAAAATAAAAGCATAGGCTCTGACCTAGGTTAAGCTTTCAAAAAGCCTCTTCCACGTATCTGGGGTTAAAACTATACAAGTACAACTAATATTTTAAAGGAGGAATGGGCTCTCTGAAGAGCAGTTCTTCAAACATTGATCTTCAGACACAGCTTGATGTGAACGCCTGTGCAGAACTCACTTTCAAGTAAACACCTCACCATCTTTTGTTGTCATGACAACAAGTGTTTTCACACTCTATTCAGATGGCACAGATAATTCACAGTCATGGTGCCCAATTATGTACACCTTAAAATGAGAAAACACATGGAAGATGCAACTGCAGAACAGTGTAATTGCCTCTGAGCAAGCCCCAGTGAGCATCTTGTTCCTCCCTTCACACTAATATCTGCACTGGTTTCAGTGGAGATGCTCCTCACTTGTAGGACATGAAGGGTGTGATCCAGTTACCCATAGTCCAGTGCCATTTTGGGTGACCTTGCTCAGCTTCCAGCTGCCAGCTGAGGAAGACACAAGTCTCAGGCTGTCCTGGGTAACATTTACCATCCCAGCGGGCACTGCACATAATTTAGGAAGTTTCAAATGGTAGCAGGGTACCACATGTGAGCCACTGACTGAAGCCTCCGGTGTCCCTGCCACAGTCCAATACATTTGATATATCAACACACACCAAATCTACAAACCAACATTGCTGCATGACAGTAATACCCCGTTTCCTATACAGATCATCTAAGTCCACTTCTATTCAAACTGTGTTGTAAATGTCCAAAAACCTAGCTAAAGTTGTAAACAAAGGTGATTTCAGAGGGAGATGGACAGTGAAACTGGAATACCGTTACTGACTTCAATGATAATAAACTGGAAAGGAAAGAAAATATACCACTGTTGCCCCAAATTAAAAGAAAGTACCACCAACAAATACAACTGCAGTGACCCATTTATCAACTCTTTAGAATGTCCATCTTCAGCTAAGACATTTGTTCTACAAGGTGCTGAGGTATAAAAGGCAGGAATTTAGCATGCTGTCTTCAGTGTATCAGTCATTGCCTTTCCTGATTAATGTTTCCATGAGGTTCTAATGAGTTTAAACACTGCAAGTGAAGTGCCCACAATGCCAAGGCAGTTTTTAGGTTTACCCTTCCTTTCAGACTGCTGCTGAAGAGCACACACGCTTCCTGACCCAGAAACTTTTTTCTCTGTCGGCCAGAGCACTTTCAATCAGAAATTCACTTCGAGTAGTTCCTCCCCTGGTCTCTCCTTTCAGGCTTTGTCACCACCCGGAAACTCAGAAGTTTCAGTTGAAGGAAGGACAGCACATAAGGAGGCTCCAAATCACTGTGCAGCTTTACAACAACATCCCAAGGAGACTTTTAAAAGCAAGTCAGCCATTTGGTATCACTGTTCACTATCTCTGCTCTGCCTCCTACAATATATTCATTGCATTCAAAAGCAGCAACACAAAGTGCACTCTAAATGAAATATTTTTTCTTTTTTCTCAAGCTCACTCATAAAGTTTTCTTACTGACAGAACTGGAATCTGCTTTCTGTTTATCCACAGAAAACACGCAGGATAGTTCATGTGCATGTAACTAATCTCTCTTTGCACTGGAATTGACCCAGAGGAGATGTTCTCAGCAATGGCAGGTTTCTAACACCATCCCATCACTTCTGGAGGCTGACATGATGATTTATAGTAACTAATAAAGGCCAAAAGCAAACCACTCTGCTTTGTTGGAAGCACAGAACTGACTGATGCCATTACTGAAAGTGGAAGAAATCTGGGAGGTCTTAATGTCCTTCCCAGTCTTGTCTTTGCCACGATGGACAACGCCACTATCTTTATGATCATTCAGCCTTGTAATCAGAGACTTTTCACACAATCCCAACTATCGTTCCATTGCCTTCCCGATGCTTTTCTTCTAAAGCATCACTAAGAAATACCTTTAAAATCCACCCCTCCTACAAATGCATTTCTCCACTCCATAGTTATCCACTGCTTTGATTACTACTACCACATCCTCAGTGGCCTCTCTGCATTTCACTTCATTCCCCATTTCCAATCTAGGCAAAATTCTCCTGCCAAAAATCCACATACTCTTCTGCTGCTCTGACTGCAATGCTCACCTTCTTGAGTCCCTTTACTGGCATCATTTTACCTCCTGCAGCACGTTAACACTTCTTGTCTTCCCCTTTAGTGTCTTCTAGTATGCCAACCCATCACCACCTCTTCCCTACTTTCATAGAGAACATATAGGTTTCATAGGTTATGTTACAAAACACAGACCATGTTTTTGATACTTAAAAGCTGATATAATCAGAGAGAACTGTAGCCAACACTTCTGCTTTTTAAAATCCAGCCAAATAACAACATATGCATGCATACCTTGTATAAAAAAGATGCCCACAGAAAAGCTGTATTTTCTACTAGACAAATAAACAAAAATGCTAAATATTATATCCTATTTTTCAGCAACAACCAGAACACCTAAGTCAGCGTATACTTTTTAATCACTGGATACATAATGCCAAAGCTGCTTATTTATTTTTCATTCTAGCCTTCTAACATAGCAGACCCTTAATCCAAGAGAAACACCATCAATCTCAGTAAGGCTTACATGTAAGTTGCAGAAATGGTCCATCAGAGCATAGGAGGAGATAGCTGCAAACTGAGGTTATCAACAAAGAAGGAATCATAAATGCTGGTATGCTATTCTGCTCCTTAAAATACTTCTGCTATTTAGGCCCACTTACCATTTAGAAGCATACTGATGTCCTTAGATCAAATGTGATGTTGACAGCAAAGTTGGTTATTCAAAATCTTGTGTTCTCTCAGTGATTTCAGAGTGGAAATTGTCTCTAAAACATTTCTACATTTTCTACTCCTCAATAAAATTCTACTATAAAATTCTATAAATAATTTATTCTCTCTTCTAAGAAATTATCTGATGTTAATACAAGTATGAAAATATGTGTGCTGGGCTGCTCACCTTAAATATACACTCAGCTTTTTTCCCTCTCTTTCATCCTCCTCCCTTCCATATGCATTTCATTTTTGAAACCCAAAACAACTTTGGTGTGCTGAGTGCCTTCATTGGTACAGGGGTATTAGGGCTAGATAGCAACTTGAATTGCATGCTTGGCAGGAATCCATGCGTCCCTTAACTCTTCAGTGGGATGCTTACAACTCAGGTAGTATTTTTGTTTTTCACAATTTGCCAGTAAATCCAAGATAAATAATTCTGGCCATGTTTTTATTTCAAGTTTCCCATAGCTCACTCTCTCAGTTCCCTAGTGTCTTGCCCAGGGGTGATGGAGCTGAGCTCCTGGGAGTTGCAGAACCTCAAGAGCTTGAGCTTACAAAGCTGTCAGAGTACAGCTCCAACACACACTGTCAAGCAGGCAACCACAGAGGCACAGACCTCAGCAGAGCATACTGGAAAGCAATTAACTTCCCCCCCTATAACATTTCAAAATCATAAAATCATAGAATGGTTAAGGTTGGAAAGGACCTTAAGGTCATCTAGTTCCAAACACCCTGCCATGGGCAGGGATTCCTC
Source organism: Strigops habroptila (assembly GCF_004027225.2). Classification (NCBI taxonomy): domain Eukaryota; kingdom Metazoa; phylum Chordata; class Aves; order Psittaciformes; family Psittacidae; genus Strigops; species Strigops habroptila. The sequence goes on from NC_046358.1 coordinate 79,990,625, forward strand.
ACCCTAGACCATGTCACCCAAGGCTCTGTCCAACCTGGCCTTGAACACTGCCAGGGGTGGAGCATTGACCACTTCTCTGGGCAACCCATTCCAGTGCCTCACCACCCTCACAGTAAAGAACTTCTTCCTTATATCCAACCTGAACTTCCCCTGTTTAAGTTTAAACCCATTACCCCTTGTGCTATCACTATGGTCCCTGATGAAGAGTCCCTCTCTGGCATCCAAATCTAAAGTCCTTTTGCCAATTGAAACAAAGTTAAATCACAAATAATCTTAAACCTGCTACAAAAACTGCAGTTCTACACCCAGTGTTACTGGTGTCCAGTCTGACAGTCTCAAGACCCATCCTATGTGTCTAATTAAAACGAATTCATGCAGCATTAAAAAGGTATTTCAAATAAAAAGTCATATTTCTCATCAGAAGAATGTTAATGAGGAACTACTTGGAAACTACCTGAAAAAAAAAAGAGCAAAACCAAAATTCATCCTCATATTGGATATCTGGTTTGATTTGTATCATTTTTTACACAAACTTTCTCCTTGCTATCCTTGCTATTTGGTATGCCCCTCAGTTTAAAATAATTACTGTGGGAAGATAGAAAAGGCTTAAATACCTCTGCTCCTTATGTCACCTCCTACAACTGAAAGAGAATAAAAAGAAGTAATTTTGAAGATCATTTGGTGCCTTCCAGAAAAGCTACTGCCTTGCCTTGGCTCAGCAATTGGTTGTAATGGAAAGGGTCAGTAGCTGTCAGAGCACCTTGCTCGAGCTCTGTAAAACTCAGAAAATGAGGAGGAACTACAGGAGTACAGCCTCAAAACGCTCACATCCCTACACGTGGAGTTCTACCTCATCCAAGGTGAGTTGCTATGTAGTCTGACCAGCCTCTCAAAAGATTAGTGAAGGATTTGTTGAGCTGCAGACAAGCAGGAAGTAGGTACTGAGCCAGTTCTGCAGCCACAGACTCCAACACAGACAGGATTTAAACCCAGGCAAATTCTTTTTCAAAAATTGATTGGTTAAATAAGGCTTGATGGCTTCTACATCTGTTTGGGAACCTATAAAAGGCTGCAGTCAGTTGAAGGCAAATATGTCTCTGTACCTGTTCCTAGCAGTAAAGGGCCATTTGTATCAAGAGCTTTCCCAAGTCTGTCGTGATCGAGTGACATCTCCCATCAGACAGTGCCTGACTCAGCGCCTTTTTTAACTTTACACCTATTTGGCAAAGTATTTCATTCATGTGTTTAAAACTAACTATGAACCTGTTTCTTTAAAGCCACCAAGACGCTTAAAGATTAACATGGATTAAGTACCCTGATGAATGTAAAACATGATAGCTTGAGATGTGAAACAAAGATGACGAGAAGAGAGACTGCCCTTCTCGTTTCACCACTGAGCTCCATTTCCTGTTAGTTTCTGACTTCGAGATCGAGAAAGCTACTCATACTTGTAGACATACAAAGCAAACAAGGAGTTCAGTGGTGCCCTAATGTGTTATGCACAAGCTTGTAGCAGCTTCATCTATAACCAACTTTATTTCTTAGGAAAAACCTTTTTCCCTCTTTCTGCTCTTATCTCCTTCATCCTCCACCCTTCCTTAAACCTCCTGCACTTGGAAAGTTTGCCTGAGGGGTCTTAAAAAATCATCTAGTTTTTCCTTTTACCTGTTCCAAGAAAACCGTCACCTCTCATAACACTGCCTGTGGCTGACTACAGAAATCACAGAGGTCTGACCTGAGCTGATTTTCAATCAGCTCTCTCTGGTTCTGATACCAGAGGAGAGGCAGGAGCAGAAGCTGCCCAAGCCTACCCATAACCACAGTCACACAACATGGTCACCCGGCGCTCCAACTGCTGTGTTGCTATCAGCATCTCGGCTAGCTCAGGTATGTTCCCACATGCTTCAGCAACATTTCTGACCACCAAGCAGATTCTGCCCAACTGCTTCACAAGCTTTGAAAGATACAGAAATATCTGTCTCATTAGTCTTTATCAAACTGCTTAGCTAATCCATTTTTTTATAGTTTTTCCACTGTAGGATTTCCCTTCCAATCTATAACCTCTCCCCGGCTTATCTTAAAGGAATGAGTTATACTATGCATGATCACCTGTGCTTATAAGAATGAATTTCATTGTTTTGGAAAGGTTCTGGTGGAAATTACTGATTGAAAATTTTCTTGTTGTGACAAAATGTAAATGCTGGGAAAGACTACTGCTGCTGGAAAAAATCCTGATGCTCAAATTTTGATGCTCGAATACCTTTGTTTCTTAAACTCTTTATGCTAAATAAACTGTATTTTACTAACAGTGAATGAATTTCTAGTTTAGTAGACAGTTGCTTCTCAGTGCTAGCTTACAGCAAACCTGGCACACAAATGCCTTTTTCTGACCAGATCTGTGTGCAATACTGTCTAATATCACCAGGTGGAGCTACACAAATAAGCCTATTTTGCTTTAGTTAAGTAGGGCCAGTAAGAGTCCAGGTTTTTCTAAAACTTGTATTTCTGGATCGCACCTTAAGACATGCAACATCAGCCTAGGTCCATAAACCCACTCCCAACCCACAGCAATCCAAGACAGTAAATTCAGTTTGTGCAAGACAGTATTTCTTGTACGTGCACAGAGAAATGAAGGGACCAGGAGAGAGCTCAGGTCCAGAAGGTATCAGCAAAAACCACCTGGCCCAGCCAGCAAAACCACACCTCTGAAATACACTGCATGCAAAATGGCTTCAGCAAAATACTTTGTAATACCTAAACATATCCTGCAGGTTCCTGCTGCTTCTCCTTCTTTTTGTGTCATTTTCTTCATTAGTTTCTACGCTTTGTTAAAATGTTTTTTCTGCTAAACAACAGTCTAGCTTAGCCTGGCAAGACAACTCCACCTTTGATCATACAATCACCATACTAAACAGCCTGACACTAATGAAACTTTTGCTGTCTCAGTATAGCTGAAAACACAAGGCTTTGTCTGTAACTTCTTAGTAATTAACTTCCTTACATAAGGTAAGAACTAGAGATAAAAGATGAGTTCCCTGGGTTTTTCTGCTACATCTTTTTTAGCCCTCAAGTAAACAGAACCTAATTACAGCTGTTAAAATAATACCACAGTTTCTTAGCTAACATCTATTCCCCCGCTCTAAAAAAGCCAATTAATACCCCTAAGGGAAAGGTTTTTCTCACCCCATCCACCAACAAGAAGTTCTATACAGTCACAGGGAAGCATCAAATTATTCAGAAGAAAACATTACATGATTTTTGAAATTTGACGTATCTAAACTGTTTTCAACCCTTTTTCTGTGCTCAGTGGAATGTTAGAGATTTTAGCAAATTATCTGTTAACGCAATCAGAATGAATCTTGAAGATTGTAACTCACATCATATGAAAACTGACTTGCAAACTTCAGAATATAGAAATTGAGGTTGATTCCCAGCAGTTACTGGCATCTTAAGACAAGCAAGTCCTGCCAGTATTAAGTGAAGAGAAAAATATCTGTTCTCCTACAGTTATTTTCAGAGGGATGTTTTCTAATATTGTACTTGATACAAACAAGCTGCAAACTTGAAAAGGCATCAGGCATTTCTTTCTAACCATGGCAGTTCTCCATCTGAAAACGACGACTGCGGAATCAAATATCGAACCTCAACCTCTTGCACTTTATTCCTAAGTATTTATTCATGTTCTCACTTTACAGCCCTCTCAGGCCGTGTCTATACTGTGAAATAAAAAACGGCCCAGCTGTGGACCTGAATACTAGCCCAGGACAGTCCTCATCCCTCAACTCCTAGCTCACTCCCAGCTCCCGGGGCTCTGTTCTGAGCTGCTCCTACTGACTCCTGCCAAAACAAACCTGTTCCTAGATGTGTTAGACCTAAGAACTGTATTTGGGGCCAGTTAAGTGTTGTGGGGTCAGGGGTTAGTCCATGGCCCTTTTTCATTCAGCAGTATAGATGTAGGCTGAAGGCAATGGACCTGACGCTGATGTCATCAGAAGTAAGGTGCAAAGCATTTAAGATCTGGTCTGATCTTGCATATGATAAAAAATCTTGCTTTTCTAAGTTGATTTTATGGGATGTAGTTAAGAATTAGCAGAATGAAATAAACTTCTTTTCTGTATTCACCTCTGAGGTAGCTCCAGCAGATTGATGTGGATGGAGCTCTGCACATTTTCCATAAGCTCCTTTTCTAACTACTTGAAAAATATCCCACACTTCATCTCCAAACTGCCCACATGATTTTTTGACAGATAAACTGTTATTCTACTGCTCTCTTCAGTGAAGCATGTTGTCTGTCTTTAATGAGTTTGGAAAACAACCCCAAAATACCACACTTGGTGGAAAAATACGTGACTTTGTTTAGAAAATCGTGCTTAAACCCAAAGATTTTCACACCTCTCCCTGCACAGGACCAAAATTAAAGGAGCTAACAGCAAATGTGCCATATCACTGTATTGCTGTAATAGGCAATTGCTAAATTCACAAGTCCATTAATATTCTTCAAAGTACCTATATATGAAAAGTGACTTCTAAAAACAAGATAAACCTCATTGAAATTCTTCTCTATCTTTACAAACCTTCCTTCAACTGTTATTCTGTAACCGACCAAGTCAAAATACTACCCTAGAGCAGAATATCCTCCACAGTGCAGTTCATCTCAAGAAAGTCATCAGAGATGGTTCAGCAATGAAGTCAAACTGCTGCAGGAATGAGAATTACAGTGCTGGAAACCTCCAGAAGCATCCTAAGGCCTTTAGGCTCAGCAGGCTTAGCTCTCAGGCTGCAATGGAAACTCAGTATCAAGATTGTTTCCTTCCATACTAAGCACAATATTGACTGAACTTGATGCCTTGAGACTGGTTGTTTCTAAATCATCTCCTTTTGTTTTGGGACAAGTGATAACCATCAGCTTCTGCATTTGCATTCTGATTGATATCCTGCTACAGAATTCTGGCATCTGCTGTTCTTTGGGAAGTAATAGATTACATGAAAAAATATCTAACTTTTTAACAGTAAGAACTGCCTTCCTGTCTCAATTCTGTGTACTGTGTTTAAACCAATAAAGCCAAACTCCCTCAGTACAAGAAGTAATCCCACTAGCTATGGAGAATACCCTAAAATTCTACAGCATATTTTAACATTGTTTGCAAAACTTGTGTTTATCCTTCTTGCCAGGAAGTCCAGAATTGCACACATAAACATGGATAACAACTTGTAACACGATAATGGAAACTCAACAGACTTGACTCTTGAAACGGGTCTTGGCTCTCAGAAGTTTAGAACATGCACAACTATGAAGTTTTGGTTGTGGTTTTTTTTAATAAGAAAGATTACAATTAAAAAACATCTTGTACTTCCTACCCCTCCCTGACATTCCAGGCATTCTTATTGGGCTTCCACCAAAAGGCAACTTTCGCATTTTTTTAAAGCTGCACAAATTTGGCATATAGTCACCTATAAAAAAATAAATTATCTGAAAAGTGGACAATGACATGTGTAAAATGTATTTATCACTTGTAATGTATCAGATCTACGTACTATTCACTAGTTATTATTGTTCTTGCTCTGTCCTTACAAAATTCTGCCTCTGGAAGGAAAAAACTACATAAAACTTGTATCTTAAGCCTACAGACCTGAAACAGTTCATTCAAAAAACCAAATAATCATCTTCTTAAACTAAGTATATTAATAAAGTCTCTGGCAGACTGAGAACTCGTATAACCAACAACTTGCAGACCTCTGCTTCTATTTATTTCTGGAGGAATCACATCCCCAGAAAAGTTGTGCCCACACAACATGCACCTCCTGCAAAAAACACCAGTAGACTTGTCCAGTAGGATTTGTCTGGGAATGTTTTAAAACATTTCCTCCTCTATACTGCTTTTGAAGATGTTCACAGTATATTAAGTCTCTCTCTGAATGCATCTCATGTTGGAGGATCCTGGAATAAGCAATGCAGACAGGTGAGAGCAGCAAAGCAAAACAGCAAACTACTCCATGGTTTTTAGAACTTGCTGGTTCCCTGATATAGTTCAGTTTTAGGAGAAGGGAAAACCACATCACCTGACATTGGAATAAACAGCGAACAGCACCTTTTGCTCTTGCAGGCAGGTTCTTCCCACAGATGAAAGTTCAGGACTCCATGCATCATAACACAAAGTATGCTCATAACTCTGTGGGTCATTTTTAACAAGTGCAGTTTGATGAAAAATTATAACCTTGGTGTTATGTGCAAAAAAATCTAGTTTATAGCAACTATTATAGTAAACATCAGCAAATAAAGGGTAAGGGTTTTTTCTTCTAAGAATCTATTTCTCACAGTCGCCTGATAATTTACAATTTTAAAGGAAAAACGTACCAAAATGTTTGAAACTTTTAAAACAAACTTTTTCAGTTTAAAAATGGAAAATTACAAATCACCTGAAAATCACTGACCTTTTCTAGTTTTTCAAAGTGTTCTCTGAGGAACTTCATGGGTCGGTCTGGCTTTGCTATGCAAAGGTTTACAATGCACTCTTTTAAAATCTGTTGGATGTTGTGCTTCTGAACATAGAGTTCACATCCCTTCAGGCTCTCGTCTTCTTCCACGCTGCAGGAAGAAGCAGCAGCCATCTTCAGGCTTGTAAACAGAAAACAGACCTAGGTAAGAAAATGGTGCAAGAAAGAGATAAGAGACAGTTCCCAAATCCTTTGTCAGGGAGATCTGAGGGAGCAAAGACATTTTAATATTGCCTGTTGCCTATTCAAGAGCTATCAATTCTGAAGGTTTTAATGTTCTGGGGTCATATGTGGAAATGCTGAACTGTGCCATCTTTGTACAATCAACACACCAATAAGTACAAAAAGAGGATTTTAACCCCCAGACGGTGGTCAACCTTTGGGAAAAAAAGGTGCAATTAATCACACAAGGCCATAAGTTTCAAAGACAGATACTAAATGACGGCGTAAAGCCTAGGTTTTCTATTCCCTTGGGGACTCCCTCCCCATCACCAGTTTTCCGGTAAATTTTAACTTCTCTCCCATTCACAGCGAGCGACCGTTACAGGTCCCGGGGGAGACGGGAAGGAAGGGGCAGAGCCGCCCAAGGGGAGGTTCGGCAACTGGGGGAGAAAACAACCCCAAACCCCTCTTTATTTCCCTCAGCGGGCATACGACCGCTCCTTTACAAACCAAAAACCGCGAGAGCAGCTTTTATACCGGCCTCCTCTACTGGGCACTCTGGAACCCCGGGGGCTGAACGGGGCGGCGGGGAGCAGGCACGACGGGCAGCGGGGCAGGCCCCGGGGGGCGGGAGAGCGCCGAGGAGGCGGCCCCGGGCCCGGCCGGGCGGCCCCGAGCAGTGCATCCCCCGGGCCCTGGCTGGCGGATCTGCCCGTCTCTGCTCCTGCCACCGGGCTCCGCGCCCGGCCGCTGCCGGGGGAGCGCCGAGGGCAACGCGGGACGGAGGGAGCCGGTAAATACCTGATGGCTGGAGCCGGCTGAGCGGCGGCGGCGCCTCGATCCTTCCCCGGCGGTGGAGGCGGAGGAAGGGGCTCCCCTGCCGGTATCCGCACTGCAGCCGCCGCCGCTTCTCCTCGCTGCCCGCCCGGGGACCCGCACCCCGCCGCTCCCGCACAAAAGCTCCAGCCCCGCCGCCGCTCGCCCGCCCGCAGGAAGTCCCGCCGCCGCCGTCACTCACCGGCGGGCGCGGCCTTCCCGCCGCCTCCGCGGGAGAGGCGGCCCGAACGGGCCCGTACCGCACCGGCTGCCCTGCCCGCCGCACTGGGGACGGGCTGGCCTCGGAGGACAGGCCCGGTCGGCGAGACCGGGCTGACACATAGGACCACGGCCTGGCAGTGAAGGATGGGCATGGCCATGAAAGATACGCCTCGCCACAAAGGATGGGCTGGACAGGAAAGGTGGCCTGGCCATGGAGGATGGGAATGGCCATGAAGGACAGGCTGGCCATGAAACGTGGCCTGGCCACAAAGGATGAGCTGGCCATGAAAGGTGACCTGGCCATGAAGGACAACAGCTTGGCCACAAAGGGTGGGCTGACCATGAAAGGTGGCCAAATCATGAAGGATGGGCTGTCCACAAAGGACAATAGCCTAGCTGTGAAATGTTGCCATGCCAAGAAGAACAGGTTGGCCATGAAGGATGGGCTGGCCACAGAGGGCAGCCTGACCATGAAAGGTGGCCTGGCCATGAAGGACAGGCTGGCCATGAAGGATGGGCTGGTAAGTCAAGGTAGGAGTCAATGCTCTCCATGGCCCAGGGGCTGCCAGGCCTGTCACACTCTGTAGCTCAGGAAGGGCATCTCACCAGACTGGTCACTTGGGTATTTAGAGCAAATCATCACATCCAGGAGCACTGCTGTGCAAGGCCCACAAGGAGTGTGGTCACAGCCAGGGTTTGGCCGGGGTGCCTGTGTGTGCTGTCAGGAATGCTCCAAGACACGCTAGTATTTGCTCTGCTCCTAGGGAGCTCACACTTGTGGTTCCCACAGAATAAAGGGTGAAAAAGGACTCCAAAGGTTCACAGTCAAGCGAGGAGCAGCACAACAAGAGAATAAACTCCTATGACGTGTTCAAGGCCAGGCTGGACAGGGCTTTGAGCAACCTGGTCTAGTGGAAGGTGTCCCTGCACGTGGCAAGGGATTGGAACTAGATGAGCCTTAATGCCCCTTCCAACTCAAACTATTCTGTGATTCTATGATTTTAAAAGAATAATTTGGATTGGTTCTGTAGTTTATTGCACTTTAAGTATGATTACTCAAGAAAAGAACCCTGACAACCCTTTTGGTTTGATGTGTGCTGATCATCAGAATAGCACACAAAACGTCATGTTGTGTAAAGTGCACATAAGTACAGTATGAACACGATATATATACATTAATACAAATGAACACTAAAAATTACACAAGGCTGTTACAGGAACTGGTAACACTGGTAATACTGCTGCCACTGCTGTATTGGTCCCTCCAGAGAAAAAAAAATGACAAGTAATGCAAGTAACATGTTATACCCTGTGGACGTTTCCACAGGGTAACATCCCGCGGCGCCGGTCCCCTCAGCCTTTCCCTTCAGCCTTTCCCCTCAGCCCTTCCACCATCTACGGCCACCCGTGGGTTTCCCTCAGGTTTGCATGTCTTTTCTCCCCGCGAGATACGAATAACGGGCTCCTATGCTGCTGGAAGCTATCGAGCTTGCTGAAACTACCACCCTGCCTCCTCGGTGCTTTGCTGCGCGGCCTGGGACGCCCTCTCAGCGCGGCGGAGCCGCCGCGAGAGCGCTGCCGTCCCGTCCCGTCAACCGGTGCCCACCCCACGCGCTGTAAAGCGCTCGGCCGCCGTCGTAAACGCTTCGCGCGTCCTTAGCAACGCCATTTCCGTGGCGACAGGGGAGCATGGCGGCGGCCGGGGCGGCCGAGGTGGCGCAGGCCGTGAGCCGGCCCCTGAGCTGCCTGCAGCAGCCCGACTGCAGCCGGGCGGCGCGGCTGCGGGCGCTGGAGGCCATCCGCGCCGAGGTGCAGGAGCGGCCGCTCTCGGACGCCGTGGTGCAGGAGGTTTTCGGGACGCAGCTGTTGCGGCCGCTGGCGCGCTGCGTGGCGGGGGACGCGGCGGAGCGGTGCCGGGAGCTCGCTCTCCAGCTCCTCTGCCACGGGCTCAGCCACGGCGACCGGCCCGGCGAGGCGCTGCCCGTCCTGTTGCCGGCGCTGGCCCAGCGCCTCTGCTCGCCGCAGGGCTTCGAGCCCAGCGAGGAGTTGCGCCTCGGCCTAGTCCAGCTCTTGAGCCTCCTGCTGCAGCGGTGCGGGGCCTCCATGGCCCCTTACCTCAGCGATGTTATCCGCATCCTGCAGACCACCCTCCTCGACAACTATGCCGAGGTCAGGCGTGAAAGTTGCAGGTGCGCCGTGGCCTGCGCCCAGGCGATGCCAGGTGGGGCCTAGGGATGGGCAAAGGGAGGAGTAGTGGGCTGATGTGAGCCTCCAGTCTCCTGGGGGGACAAGGGCTGAGGTGGGGAGCGGTAGGAGGTTACAGGGATGTAAGCAGGAGAGGGAGAGAGATGAGAAGTTGCACACATCCTCACAGGTGTACTCTGCAGGCCTTGGAGGATGTGTTGGAGAAAAGCTGTACCAGGCATGGATGCCAAGCTGTTACAACAGATGGGTAATAGTGGGAGGAGGAGGTTAAGGGAGTGCATGTGGGCTAGCATTCAGCTCTAATAAAGTTAAATTTGCATGCTACACAAATGCAGCAACAGTAATCAGGCTGCTGTTCATAGTGTTATAGAAATCATGTTGCTCAAGATCTGTCACCCGCACAGAAAAGGCGCATTTGAAGTTTCTGTCTCTCTGCCCTAACAGAGCACTTTCACATGCAGTCAGAATCTCTGATAAAACCCTTAATGCAAACAATATCGCACCAGCACTACAGAGTTCGTGTTGATGTAATTCAGGCTACTGGAGCAGTGATACAATTTGGAAATGGAAAGTCTGTGGATGATGTTCTTTCTCATCTGGCCCAGAGATTTTTTGATGAAATTCCCAAGGTGTGCTTTACTTCTTTTCTTTTCTTTTTTTTTTTTTACCTGGATTTATTTTATATCTGTTTCTGGGTGGGTTTTTTGGTGTTTTCCTCCCTCCCTCACCCTTCCCAGTTTTCAGCTTTCATTCATTCCATTAAGATATGTAAATATGTCATGTACAGGCTTTGCCAGTTGTACACTATCCAAACTCAAGGTTGGCCACTTGTTCAGCTGCTGTCCAATTCTTCAGCCTGTTGAAGTTTGTAGGCACCTTTTTATTTCAATTGGCGCCTTCAATTCTGTCTTAAATTCTTACGTTAAATCTCCCTGGGACTTGGTTCTGTGGCCTTTTCAGGTGCTTAACAAACACTTCTGGTATTGGTCCCTTCATAAGATGTGATAGAGGCAGTAATTTTAAAATGTGCAACTTAATCCTAACTAAAATATTTTAATTTTTGAGTAGGTATATTCCCATTATTTAACTTAGGCTTCCTTTATAGTGAACAGAGAAAATTGTCTTCTAGAGATGTGGTTAGAAAGCTTCAAATTTCAAAGAAATGTACATTTCTTATATTCTCAGAGAGATACTAACCTAACTAATGCTAACTAATGAGAATTTAAGAGTTTTCTGAGTTAGGTTTGTATCTTGTTTTCCTCTTGGAGATGTGCTTTTGTGCAGCAAATATTCTAAGACTAATAAAGCCAGGGCGAGAAAACAAGAGGGAGCATGATACCTTGCATATTACTTGTTGCTTGCTGCAAGTGAGGAAATCCTGGGTTCTTGTAACTTCTTCTGAGACTATTGATGCACTTTACCAAGTCTTATATACCAAAATTAAATACTATTTTTTAATTTTTCTGGTATTTTCCTGGCATATTTAAAATAGTCTTTTTGTATCCATGTAGGTTCGGCACGCTGTAACAACTGTCATTGGAGAATGGTTGTTGCACCTACGAGACAGATACTCATATTTTCACAAGTTGATCCCTTTGTTACTTGGCAGCTTTACTGATGAAATTCCTGAAAATACGTAAGCAGAACACTTCCCTCCACCCCCTATTACTTAGTTGTCATATGTGGAATTGTTTCTGTGTTCACAGATGTATTGATTGGAGGGGAAAAAAAAACACTTTTTGTTTCTTTGTTTTTTTCTTAAGCCCAAGATGACAGTATTATCCTCAGTAACTTTTGTTATATTGTTCTTCTATTCTCCATTCAAGTAAGTATGAGAGAGACAAAGACAGAAAAGTAGACAGAGACAGAATTATCCTTTGGAAGAGGTAACCTCTGTCCACTGTGTACAAAAGAAGCATAAACTCTCAACTTAATGTGCCTTGGTTAAATGGCAGAAATGCTTCCCATCCTTCCAGCTGAATTTAAGAAGTCCGATTTTCCAGAAGTCTCATTTTAGAAGTTTTTTCTTTAGGCATGATGGTGTAAACCTCTTATGTCTAGGAGACTGGCTTGGACTTACTGGGAAAAGATAGGCTCGCAGTGGGAGAAGGAAAATGAAGAAGATCTGAAGGATAAGATGGATTTTAGTGTTTCACCGTCTCATTATCCCAAAGGAGGTAAGTGTTGCACTGAAAGTGGTTTCTACTTCCTGAATAATCCCTGAGAGCTGCAGTGCAGTAATGACCGCAGAGCAGGATGTGTAATATTCATTACAAGATGTAATATTAGTTAATGTATAGGGATAGCATATATATGTATAAATATAATATATGGCATATATGTATGTAAAATTATATTAAATTTAAATTAAAAAAACCCCCACATTTCTACAGTAACTACATTATTTTTTTTCCCATTAATCCCAAAATGGATTTTGGAGAAATAGTAAATAAAAATGCATATGCTGAAAAATAGGTAAAGCAGTGATGCAGAAGCAGCAGAAAGTTCTACATTAGCCGGCAGCCAGGTGGAGAATGGCATACAGAAAGAAAGGAAGGCAGGATGAAAGAAGCTGTGAGCTGAGTCCTTGAATAATGAGAACTAGACACAGCATTAATGATCCACAGAATTGGCATGGAAGAAAAATTTGCAGTGAAATGATTTCAGGCTTCTTTGTGAGACACTGTGATGCTGACTAAAATCTGTCATTATAAATGAAGAACGTGGGAACAGAAACAGTAATTTCCTTTATTATACACAAAAAAATCAAGATACGCAGCACGGGTAGATTACTTTTTTAGTACCATATGATTTATTGGTAGTTTTAAAATGATATGTTTTCAGTAGCTTGAAGCTTGTTTCCTGTCTCAGGTTCATAAAGTTAATGTTTAAGAATATGCACATGGGTGTTGGTGAGAGAAAGGATTTAAATGGGTCATTTATTGATTTCTATACTCATTTTTAACAGAACAAAAACTCTTTTGGTGTGAAAGAACAGGTTCATGCTTGACTTGTGCCTATGTGACAATCACATCACAGAATACCCAGCAGCAAAATCCTTTCCATGACAGTGGGTTCCGGAGTTCTTTCTTCTTTGAAATTACACCTTTCTTTTTTTTTTCCTTTTTTTTTTTCCCCCTGCTTTAAAGTTGTTTTACTCAGTAATGCTTGAATGAAAGGGGAAGCACTTCATAATGGTGACTGGTTTGACAGAACTGTTTAGCTTTGTAGACAGGCAAGTTCATCTGTTATCCATTCCAATTTTTTTCTTTTCTTTCTTCCTTAGTTTATATCTAGTATTACCTCAGGGGGTTGTAAATGGTAGAGTGCTTTTACTTCCACTGGTGATGGCACAAACATAGTTCTTTTTTTGGCAGAGAAATTTTTAACATACATAAACTGATGAAGTTGAGTGTCTGAGCTCCAGTCACTTATTTTGCAAGGACCATGATATAGTGATGGTCATAAAAGGCTTCATATGCTAGTCCTCGAAATAGTTGTTACCATTTATATTGCTAACACTGTTACCTAGTTCCATTTTCTTCAGGTGTATGTTGGGTTTCGTGTGTGTGTACACTGTTTTGTTGGGTTTTTAGAAAGGGACATCCATCATTTACTTTGTAATTAAATGATACGTACTTTCTGAAGTAATCTTCTTAGCACACTAAATGTGTTTCTTGAATTTGGGCAATATTCCATCCCTACATTCAATTGACTTTTCATGCATCAAGCTTGGTAGAATGATGCAGTTAAAGCTTGAATGTGATGTAGGCACACACACATATATGTGAATATATGTACATAACTAAAGAATATTTTAAAGAAATGACCTGATAATTTTGGACTTGAGTCCCAAGTTAATTATTACTTTAAGATATAATTTGCTGCTGCTTATCTTTACTTGCAAATTGTATGTCTTATTAACAGTCAGGCTTTATGTGATAAAGAGAATAAAACTCGAGAGGGAAGAATGGTTGGCTACTCAATCTTACAGATACAAAACTTTATCAGGCACACCAGTACACCTTAGTTTCAAGTAATAATTTGTGGTGTTCTACCATGGACTGTACATGGATGAGTTGTTGTTGCTTGTCCTTCCCCTCTCTATCCCCTCCACAAACACTTGTGTTTCAGGGTTTTTTAATATTATAATGATGTATTTTAACACTTCATTTCCAGTTCTTCTGATTTATTTAATGTACTGGAATATCTGTTTAAAACTGTAAGTTTATAGTACATTTTACTTAACAATCTTTGTCCAGCTGTCAAACTAATGGACCTGACATATTGAGCCCCCCTGTTCTTTGATCTCACAGTGACAGATATTGCAGGTCAGAGGAAGAATAGAATTAGATCTCATACCTGGTGTCATCCAACCAACTGAATAGCTTTCCACCGAGCAATAGCAGTCATTGCCTTAGGATACAGGTGCAGACAGTTTATAGCAGGGAAGTCTTTGACAGGAGTAGCTACAGGGATAAATGCCTGCATTTGAACATCTGAAATGGAGAAACTGCTGATAAAGAATGGTCCGAATTCTTTAAACAAAGTTCTGCCTCAGGTTGAATAGGATGCCAGTCTGTATTTGCTGTCTCAAGTTGATTTCTTTGTGTGACCTTTTGCTATCATTGTCAGTTTTCATAATCCAAAATGTTATCCTCCATTGACAAAAGCAGCAGCAATTCATGTCCCGATGCTTGAATATTTTTTCTCTGTATTTTAGGTATTTCATAGGCATTTTGTAAGCCTTTTGTATTCTTCAGACCATTCACTTTACCCTGTTTTTGTTTTAGCATTTGTAGTTACACAGGGGCCAATGCGGGAAAATATCGCATAATAGCTGTGATTTTTAAAATATTATTGGTTTGGTTGGCATGATCTATTACACAGCACTTGTATAAGCCATAGTACCTTTTCTACTTTTAATTTGCTAGATACACTTCTAACCTTTCCCTTTACAGGGCACAACTGACATTGTTCATTTTACTACAGTATCTCCTGTACTATTTGTGACTTCTACCTTTCCTCCTCCAAATTATGTTTAACTCAGTAACACCACAACATTTGCCTGCAAACATCTTTCTTCTGTTTTATATCTGTGTGTTTCAGTTTATCTTTTTAATGGGATCTGTGTTCCTAAAATTTAAAGGAAATTATTAAGATGTGTTTTCCAAAGTGGGTAATGTCCCATATTCGTATAACTTCTCTTTCTCTTCCCCTTCTGTAAGCATTTTAAAACACATAATCTAAATCATCATCCGGTAATAAATACATAAATTTTCAGAGCTGTGTGGAGTTTAAATTCTGCAATATACATTAAATAAATGCAACTTTTGCAGGTAGATTCATTAGCAGCATTTGGAATTTTTTGTTTGTTTTCTTCTAGTGACTCGACCAGGTCTAGGTTGTCGGGAACTTGTGTCAAGAAACCTCTCCAAAATTCTTCCGGGTCTCTGTCATGATATCACGGACTGGGTTGAAAGCACAAGAATAAAAGCATCCCAGCTTCTGTATACATTATTGTTACATGCAGAGGATCACATAACACAGCACATGGAGCTATTGCTTAGAACTTTGTACCAAGCATGCTTGGATGAAGAAAGCAATGTGGTTAAAAATGTAAGTTTAATCTGCTCAAATGTCTACTGTACACTGAATAAAGACCCTATTCTTTATTCCTGAGTCCGTCTTCTGAGGGTTGACCTTACCTTAGGTCACTGGAAATTGACAGTGACTGAAAGATCAAGATCAGGTTTTAAGGATGTTAAAATTATGTGAACATTTTACGTACTACATTAAAATAAATGTATTCTTGTATTAATGGTATGGAGACCAATAGTAAAGTATTTAAATACTGATTAGTTTATATTCCAACCCCATGAAGCATTGACAGTGATCCTTCTAAAAATCATAAGCAGTGGATTAAAGTATAAAAGCCTTGGGGCAACAGATTAAATAAAAAAAAGTGCAAGTCAGGCCCTTTCGTGTTAATTTCACTTATCTTCCCCTGCTGCACAATGCAGCCATAATTCCAGCCAGATATTGAGCTGTGTTTATTCCACGTGATACCCACAGTCAGTGTGTGAATACTTCACTTACTGCTTGTAAAATGCTTTGCTTTTTTTTTTTTTATGGGTTTTTTTTGTGAAGAATAATTAGTGTAATTTTTTTCCTAACAGTTGATGCTTTCAACACTTTGATCAACAATAAATCAATAAAACAGATGTAGTCAAGGACATTAGATAGTTTTAGCAGAGGATAGATGGGCGATACAAATGTTTTTAGAATTCTAAGATAAAATCTTCTGTTAATTATTTCTACACAAGGAAAAGAATATACGTATAACAAAAAAAAAGATCATGTAACTTACTTTAAAGCTACAAATTTTATTGCTTTAGTAAACTGGAAGAATGTATTCTGCTTACTGGATGCAAGTAGTACAGTCAACGCCAGAAAAATTTGTTTCCTAAATCAAGGCTTTTCTTTTGGTTCCTGCTATCAGTTGAGCTATATAGACCATGAAATCCATTTCTGAAATAATCATTTTTCTTCTTTTTTTTTTCTTTTTTCCAGTGCAATTTCTTGTTGTCTTTATTCTTTCTTAGTACTAATTGCTCTCTCTCTCCCTTAGTTTTTGCTGAATTGTTTCTCCCCTTCCCCCAGTTCTTACTCAGTTTTCCCCTTCTGGCTATTCAACCCCTTCTGCCTCACTTTTCAGAACCAGTATCTGGCCTCTAACCACATTACCTTACAGCGAGATTGAGCTTGTAAACTAAGCCAGTTACACACTGATCAATAGTAGAGAGAAGTAAACCTGGAATACTGTCAGAAGTCATCTTGCTGTTTCAAAAAGGGGTATACGGGCCTTAGGAAATCAATGCACCATGACTGAAGTAAGAGATATGCCACTATGGGTATACAGCTTTTCAAGTTCTTCAGTCTTGTGTAAAATACAAAGAAAACTTAAATAATTAGAAGAATAAACCTCCACAGCCCTGCTGTCCTGGTAAAATTTGACATCTAGTGCTTGTTGCTATAAATTCAAAAGTATGTGTTCAAGCAGCACATAGTTTTCCCTTGCCTTTTTTTTGACCATACCTGTCTCTTTCTTTGAATTCTACTGCTAATCTTCTTGCAGGTGCTTCCAAGAGATTTATTCCCAATTAGCAGATGGTTTCTGTATTTAATTTTACGCTTTCTTGTGCCAAAATTTAAGATTCAGCAACTTTTGTTTCTGAATGACTTTTATCTCCTTAGTGATGCTGCTTCCCAGGGTACTGTGATTATCTTCCCTGTCATTTGTCACTGCAGAACCCATTTCAGAGCAGCCACCAACTTGGGAAATGTGCATGTCTTTCGCTAGCCTAATAATCCCAAATGAGATGTATAAAAGACCAGATGGTCTCTTTTTTTTTTTCCCCTCACTGTTAAAATGAGCAGATAAATTGATCTATACAAATGTATAAATTCATATTGTATCAGTTAATGGTTTTGAACTGTTTAATTGTATTGTCCTCTTCTAGTTTTCAAAGCACTAAGAGTCTTTCATTCTCTGTGGCAAATAGGAGGAAGACAAGAGTTCACATCTACATAGACTATGTTATAACCGTTTTGAGTCTTCACCTCTGTGAAAATAAACAGCTATATATAGTGCAGATTTAAATTATAGAATTCATAGCTACATGCTTCTATCAAGACTGAAAACCCAGGATGATTCAAATGTTAATTAGATGCAATTAAAAATCCATTGCTAAATCACTAGACTAGAAATTATATACAAAGGGAAATAAGCTTTCATAAGTTTTCAAGGAGATGAGCTAACCATTAAATAAATGGGTTAGGAAGAAATGTTCCTGTTGCACAGGTAGTGGCACAGTAGTTGACTATATCTTTCTTTATCCACACACCTGACTGTAAATACTGGGCATCAGTCAGGCCGTAAGCTCTGGTGTGATGGTATTTCATGTAGAATACAACATACTGTTACATTTGCAAAGCAGAGATGGGATCAAAGAGCATGAGTGTCATGGGAAATACAGAATTATTTAAGCCTTTTCAGTTAAACAAGTAAGAGACTGAAAGCAGTGGGCAGTTCCACCATGGCAGTGACTCCACACTAAATGAGATCTGTGATGTCAGTGTCAAAATATAGGGCAATAACAAAAAAAATTATTCTGTCATGGTTTTATTGTTGCTGCTTTTAATAGATGGGTGGTGGGTGCATTATGAGCGTGGTTCAGAACATCATTTGGAGGACAAAATGCTAAACCACTAAATCTGCAACATCTGGTTATTCTAAACTGGACACTTCATTACATTAAAAGGTGTACACTTCATTTCTATGCATTACTTTCTCCTGGAAGTTTGTCTGATGCTGAGAAGAGTGCTTGCACGCCTTCTGTGCTTACTGAACACATGTCAAGAAAATTTCTTCATGCATATAATCATTACTGAGCGAGTGGAAAAGGCCTACAAGGCAACTGCTGGAGCATTTAAAATAACAGCTGGAATGATAAAAAGAAAAAGCCCATGATACATTGAATGGTCTTTGTGTTTGCAGGAAAATCCTCAAGTTATTCTTTTTCTTTCTTCAGTGTGTGAAAGCAGCAGAATTGATTGGAATGTTTGTCAGCCCTAAGGTGTCATTGAGATTAATCACATCAGCCTTTGGGAAGACACCTAAGCCATCTTGTATAATGGTTCTAACTGCAGTGATTCGAGGTAGCCCAAAAGAAATCTTACAGCCTCATTTGACTGATCTTGGGAACATGCTGTCACAAGCTGGAGTTTGTCAGCAATCTGAAGAGGTAAGGATAACTGGAAAATGCACAACAGACTACAGTTTCAGACTGGTGGTTTTCCAAAGTATTTTTTTCCTTGTTCTCCCTAAATGCTCCTATTCCCATCTCTCCTTTGCACACCTACCCCACCCTATCTTGGGATATAGTCGTGGATGTGTGTCTGAGACAAAACGGGAGCTTCTCTGTCCTCCCTGGGCCATATTGGGGTCTCTTGGTCAAATCTGCTATTCCCAAAAACTTGCTAGCAGTCCATCCTCTCAGGAGATGTGGGTTCAAGTTTGAGAACTGCTGTCAAAGGCTTCAGATAGTGAGAGGAAAATGAAAAGGCATGGTGGGGAGAGAAGAAACTGTTTAGTATGTACTGTACTAATAGAGGACTACCTTGGCTGATCCAGAGGCAGAATTTAAGCCATGTTTTGAAATGCCCTGTGTTCACAATCCAAACAAGATCATAGATTTCAATCCTCATCAGTAAAAATTACCAAAAACTTTTCACAGTCCATTGTAAGTAGCATGTCAGGTTTTCCAAGAAAGATTCTTAATGTCATCATCTTTTTTTGTTATTTTGTATTGTTAGCCAGTTTAAAAGTATGTATATTTAGGAGCATGCTTTATAAATTGTTGCTTGGTTGCTTCTTCTTAAGTGAAAATCTATCTTTATAAATCAGAAATTTACTCGTAAGTGTACCCTTAACTAATGGCTGAGCCTTTTCATTTTATCATTTGAAGAATATTCATCAATTGCTGTAAGGAGGTGAGAGATTCTCTTCAATGTGGAATGGAGATTTTTAATTTCAGTTGCTCAGATGTGGGAATAGATCAGTTAGAGATGCACAAGAAGAATCCCTGAAATTTCCTCCACAAATGAAATCATAGCTTTCATTCCACCAAAAGCTTGTTAGGCTGCTGCTTTTAAGATGACCAAAAAAGGGCTAGTGCTGGGCCTTCAGAAAACTCTGACTTCATATCAGATGCAGACTTCCTTTTAAAACACTTAGTCATGTGTGTAGACTGAATCTAGCGTAATTGTCTTTTTGAGCCAATTTAAGATACACGTTTGAAGTTCTTCCTTCATTAGGTTTATTCCCTAATGGAGTATGTACCAGTGGTGCAGAAATTAACCTTAATCTCCATGAAGCCTGTGATGATTAGAAACTCGTATAACTGAAAGCAGTATAACCTGATTGTTCAAATAACAATTTCCTGAAGTATATCTGCAAAATTGCTGTTGGGTGTTAAGCTTACCACTTCCATTTGGCATTAGATACAGTAGACACATTCATCTGCAGCTGAAGCGTTAGGTGGAATTGTTCTGGCCTTTGGTCTTGGAAAAACAATCTTTCACTATTTTAGACAGTGAATGCTGCATAGACACTGTTTAGCTAAGGATTGACCATGTCCATGAGATTAATAACATTTATAGCTAACCCATTCCTAGACTTGATTTATTTTTAGAAGTAAATCTGTAACAATAGCCCCTTCTGTTCATTGAATGCAATCTGACAGTTTCATGGAATGTCTAATGCCCTTTATCATAGAAGTTATTGCAAACTGACAACAATATTGACTTCACTGATAGCAGTTGGATCAAGATAACCTGAATTATATTGCACCAAATGAGATAGATTGGCTGAGATAAAAGCACATGCTCAGGTTTTCTTGGTTTATGTAGTTAACCATTATTGTTTCATTCAAATAGCCAAACATGGAAAAATATTTGAAAGAGTTGTAACAAATACCTTATTAATTAACAAATTGCACTTCAGAATGAGAAAGTACTGTCAGTAAGTGTTCCAAAATGCTTTGATGTTTTTATTCACAATGGAATAATTGTGTGATTAAGAGCAGGGTCATTTATTTTGTTAATGGGATAAGGTAAGTATGAGCAAACAGTATGGGAGGAAGATTATATTGTATTCTGTAAAAAGTAGAATATAGGTAATCAAAAGAACATGAAAATATCAATGTGTTACCAATTTAGGGCATTATACAGTGCTCAGATTTTATTATTGTCATTTCGCATATCTCTTTCTTAAAGAGGATATTTTCTAACAAAACATAACAAATTTATGCTTGTATTAAAAAATAGGTCTTTTATATGGAGCAGTTACTTAGTTGTGTACAAGCATTGATTGAAGTATGCCAGGAAGACTGCAAAGAAATCAGCTTGCAGCTAATGAAAGTTTTGGTGACAATAATGGCAATACCATGTTCTCAGCACCTTAAAGAAAAGGTAAACTATGAGCTGGTGTAATATTTTGGTGTGTTTCTGAATTTTCACTATTGATGAGGCACTTTGTCTAAACAGAGCCATAATTATTTGTCTTGCTGTTAGGTTTAAACCACAGAAATCCATAACTCATCCACAAAGACTGGTAGAGTTTGAAATGATTTGGTGTTGCATGACCTTGACTGTGCCCTCTGTCTGTCTCCTCATCTTTTTCCCATAGCTGAAATTACTTTGGGTTTAGTCTGTTTAAAACAGATAAAGGTAACTCCAGAAGAATAAATCCTTAAAATCTTATTTGTAAGAGCTAAGAATTTGTACAATACTGCTAGTTTTATTTGAGGATTGCTTGTTTTTCATCTTTACCCACGTGTGTGAGTGTGTGTGTAGCAATCTGTTTTAAAAATGATATAGAAACATAATAGGTAAACATTTAGATACACGTACAACTTCAAATTAATCAGATTCACTCTGTTATAATGAAAGAAGCATGAGGAAATACTTGGATTCTGTGTTTAGTCATAAAACTCTTCTGCAAAGATCAATCCCTATGGTACTGTCTGGTGGTTAGTTAATATTTAGTAGTCACTGTGAAGGCTGAAGGACATTATCATTTATCAGTCAAAATATTGATATTTCTGCTTTGTCAGCTCACAGTTCAGTTACTAGTGCTGCATGTATTTCTAGGCAACAGTCTGAAGATCTCAGCTTAATGTTGGATGCTGCAAATCCACAGGGCTGTAATTGAGATTGGCTGCAACAGAGACTAGGGTCTTACAGGTTCTTTCTTTTATGGAACTGCGTGACAGGGTGGTGCTAGGTTTGGGGTGGGACAAAAGTTGAGGTTAAAGTCTAGAGCAGCAGTGGTGCCAGAAGAGCTGAATGCATTGTTGCATCTTGCAAACACTGTAAGACTAGAACATACGCTGATGTTTCTAGGGCAGATTTTAGCTCCTACATAAGGGTGGCTTGAAGTACATTACCGGAGCATGGGAAGCTCACTGGGCTAGAAGAACACTTTACTTGGGTGGATATTAATCTTTGGGCCATGGTTTAGGTAAAGATGTTCAAGTGTTTATGCTTGTCCCTGGATTCTGCAGAACCATGGGCATGCTGTTGGTGCTAGTTGAACTGCTGATGCTTACTTTTTAGGTGGATATAAGTCACTGGATTTTGTTAAAGTTAGGTTATATACAGGAGCACACAAGTGGCTAGGAAAAAAATCAGATTTATCTTCTAATATTAAAGAACAATTCACCTATAGATCAAGAACACTACTAGTCTTAAAAAAGTGATAGTTTCATAATCATTTTTTTTATCTTAGACAAAGATCAGCCTGTTTCTTACAGAAGTTGACCTTTTTACCTCACCACGAGAACCAAAAGTTTAAATGTTGCAGGAGTGCTTTAAAATCAACGACACGTGTAGATGCCCTGGTAATAGATGAGCTTTTTTGGCTAACCATTATCTCACCCCCTTATTTTCTCTCTTCCTCTTTCTTCCCCAAGCTAAATATCAAATAAATCAGCAAGCCATCCTCATGTAGGATAATTGCGACCTATCCAAGTTGTCTTTCTTTCAAACGTGTGCCTTTAATGCGGTGGTTATTCTACTTCCTTTTCTCTTGCTCCCAGGCATGATATTCCAAAGGCCTGTATAGCATCAGTATTTATGGCCTCATAGCTGACAGGCTGCCTCCATGAAGGCATAACACTTAGAAAACTATTCTGAAAGAACTAAAATAGAACAAAGCTTAAAACAAGAATTGAAAAACACTTTGCAGGCCAAAGAGGTACAACATGAAGATCTGTCTTGTGGAGAGCCAGTGCGAGGGTGGGATTTCTGGGGGGTTAGTTTTGTTTTTGTTTTGTTTTAAACAAACAGTCTGTCCAAGCAAGCCGTGGACAGATGGATCTGGTATGTTTTGCGGTATCTTGTCTGTTTAGCCCTACAGTGGTCTATAAAGTCAGCAATGTCCATTTAAAACCTTACAAATTCATACTCCTACAAAGAAAGCAGTTTCATGGAGATAAATCTTGATTTTCACATATGGAAAAGTTAATCTCCCAAGATTATTAAAGGTTTAAGATGTTCCTGCAGTTGCAGCTGATTTTTAAAGTTGACAGTACTTTGGATGAGAATCCTTTTTCTCATTAGCTTTTCTTTCAGCTAGACAGATAGAAAACCTGGCAACGAGAATACATAATTGCAGTGTTTCAAATTTGTCACAGAGACAAACATGGCTTGAATTTTTTATTTTATTTTTTCCCCAGTTACTGACTATTCTAAAACTTCAAAGTGAGCTGTACAACTTGCAGAAAGCAAGAAGTCCCTGTTCAAATAGCTGAAGACCATATTGGACAAATGTATTTCAGCTGGCTTTACAAGTATAAGTGTGTTGTTCGGAAATGAAGTCCGTATTCAGGATCAAAAGAGTCTCAGTATAAACATAAATTATTCAATAACTTGCATTATAGAACTTCAATTCAGGCTTTACTACAAGGGGACAGAAGATCACAAATAGCAGAGACCACAACTGGTGTGACCTGATTGTGAACACTCAACGGATTTGCTTGATTTTTGTCCCTTTTGCTTTGTGTTCATCAGTGTTTCTGGTTGCTTAGGGCTAAGGAAAAAGATGGAGACCACCAACTGAGCACTTCGGTATCATGATGAGTGTGGTTTACAGCCCCAAATAGACTGAAGACATATCAGTTGTTAAAGAGTCTGTTAAACATGTATTGGGCTTGTCAGTGCTTTAACTGGTGACCTAAAGATAAGATTTTGTTTCATTGCCAGTGGCCTGTGTTATCTTGGCTCTTCTTTCAGCCATTATTAGCATGAAAATAATGTGTCATTAAACTTGCTAGCTTTCAAATATAGGAAAGAAAATCACCCTTGCTATTTTTTTTAAACTCTGAGACACTTCTTAATGAGAAGATATGCATCAGTCTATTGGCATATTTAATTTAATTTTTTTTTAATTGCATTCTTGCAACTATTTAGAGAGTTTATTTTTAATCACCTGTGAACAGTGTATTATTTTGTCCCTCTTGTTCAGTGGAAAAAAAACTCCTTGCAGATCGTGGTGGGATTAATAATGAGGAACAGTTTCTGTCTTCACACATTCTGTTAAATGTTCCATTAATTTACAGATAAATGAATATTTTACATACAAATTGTTTTGGCTGGCTGGCAAAATGCTTCCATGAAAGGAGAAATCTTGTGGTGGAGGCAGGCAAACCTGCTTTAGGAGTAATCTTTGTCCTTAGCAAATCCTGGTTTGTTCCCTTTTTTTCCTAGAAATCTCATATATTTTCTCCACATCTGGTACTTCCATAATAACAGCTTTGTCTGGCAAGTGATTAGTCTGTAAAATTCTAAAGGTCCCAGACATGTTTCAGCTAACTTGTGCAGTTAAGTTAATCTTAAAAATATAAAAAATATGACTACAAGTTGTAGTTCTACTGAACCACTTTTAAAGTCAAATGATGTCACTCACAGCGCAGTGCTGCATCTCTCCCTGCTAGAACTGCCCATGCTGACAACATATATTATTTCTCAGTGGGGTTTCTAACAGTGTCTTGCTCCCCATTCTTGATTCTCTGTCCAGTGAAATCACTAAGACTATAGATGCTGCTTCCAGAATGTTTTTGATCTCTTCTCTAAAGAAGTTTTGTACCTCTGGGAGGAGTTTTGAGGAATTGTAAAAGCAAATTTTCCTTTGTGTTGAAATACATCTGCTACACTGATTATGAAAATCTATATGTTTCCTTGCCAAGCATGATCATGTCTGGAATTCATTTAGTAGGATTTTTTACATGTTTTATTTGTGCATGTTTTATTTGCCTGTCTCATGGGATAGTCTAAATGTAAATATGAAGAAAGTATTTCAAATGTAACAATAAATTTTGGTACTTCTAAGCAGTTGAAAATTTCAAAATTAACCTGGTACTCTTAAGAAAGCATCCAGAATAATTAAAATTGGGGGGTGGGAGAACAAGAGGAGAGAGGGAAAATACCATGTCTTCTCTGAGCTGCAACAACAATAGGTTCTGGAAGCTGCCACAGCATGTTAGATGGGATTGTGAGAAATTCCCTCTCAATGTTTTAAAGCATTCTTAAATTAAGGAGAAACGAGTTTAAAACTATTCTTTAGAATTCTTTAAGAGCTTTTTTATGATGTGGTTAGTTTTTGGATAGGTTTTTACATGGATTAGAGTTTCTTTTGTTTTGCTGTTATGTTCCTGTGTTCCTTATGATTTCATTTTGAAATTGGGACAAATGTTTCACTTTTATTTAAAGTTAATGGATATAGTATAGGCAGACATTAAATATCAATCTTGATTGTCCAAGTCTAAACTATAGAAATCTTCTTGTGTCCTTTCTGTTCTTACAGTATGAGTTTTAAAGATTTCTCTTTTTTTAATCATTGTTTCAGTTAAGTGTCCTATATCTGTTTTAACAGGTGGAGGAAACAATGTCTTCATTAGCTGAAGTGCAGCAATTGGATAGTTTTCTTTATCTCTACCAACAGCATATAATTCAGCTTATGGAATGGGTTTCAGTATCATGTGATAGCTGGACGTGCTATTCTCCAGAAATATTACAGTTAGATGTCATTGCAACTCATTCAGGTATGGCTTTTTTAGTAGTTCTTAAAAAAATAAAGTATGAACTTCCATTGCCTGCAGACACATTGTGTTTTGTAACGAATAGTGTAATATTTAGAAACTTCACAAGAATACAATGGAAAGCAAAACTAAAAATCATAGAATCACAGACTGGTTTGGCTTAGATCATATAGTTCCAACCCCCTGCCACGGACAAGGACATCTTCCACTAGACCAGGTTGCTCCAAGCCCCGTCCAACCTGGCCTTGAACACTGCCAGGGATTGGGCAGCTACAGCTTGTCTGGGCAAAGAACTTCTTCCTTATAAGTAATCTGAATCTACTCTCTGTCACTTTAAAACCATTCTCCCTTATCCTGTCACTACCTGCCCTTGTCAAAAGCCCCTCTCCAGCTTTCTTGTTGGCCCCTTTAGGCACTGGAAGCTGCTCTAAGGTCTCCCCCAGAACCTTCTTTTCTGCAGGCTGAACAAGCCCAGCTCTCTCTCCATAACAAGTGCACCTCTGCGTCCGTAACAGAGGTACTCCAGCCCTTGGAGCATATTCGTGGTCTCCTCTAGACTCACTCCAAAAGGTCCATGTCCTTCTTGTGTTCGGGGCCCCAACTGCTGAACGCAGTACTCCAAGGGGTCTCACAGGGGTGGAATAGAGGGTGGAAATCTCAACCTGTTCTTCTCTAGAAAATTTTGAAGCAGCTCAAATTCCAAAATACTCTTTGACTGCGAGTAGCATACTAAAAGCACTTACGTAGAAGTACACTTTCAGGTAAATGAAATAGCTAAGGATTGTGGAGAGATGAACTGATGTAGCTTATGCCTCAAAAAATGTACCTATTTTTTCCATATATTCACTACTCTTATAAAGGATACTATCTGTCTGTACAACATTTCCTCACTTGTGTTCTTCAACATACTGCTGTGTATAGATCAGTGCAACACTTTGGCATACATTTCACGTAGCTTCAGATCTGCACAGTGAACATTACTCTGGCGCAGCTCTCAGATCACATCTACAGGCAAGGGATGCAGTGACAGGCAGTTCTTTTTCACCTAGACACCCATTTTAAGATTATTAAAATAGAAAGTCCTGTTTATTTGTTTTCTTCCTTTCTGTTAGCTAAAAAACGGATGTAGACAGCTACTTCAGGTACAGATGAAGTAGTATTATTGCTACCGCAAATAAATGTGGACAGGTATATTTTAAAGGACTGTACCTTCTGCATTTAATCCTTGAATAAGTACTTTTTCTTTTTTTCATCTGTGGAAAAAGTTTTTTCAGTGCAAGATCTGAGGGGCCAACTTTTCTGTATATTTGCACTCCCATTTCCATGACTGAGGGACTTCTAGACAGTTGTCTCTGTTTT
Source organism: Strigops habroptila (assembly GCF_004027225.2). Lineage (NCBI taxonomy): Eukaryota > Metazoa > Chordata > Aves > Psittaciformes > Psittacidae > Strigops > Strigops habroptila. The sequence continues at coordinate 80,017,546 of NC_046358.1, forward strand.
CCTTAATGCCGAATAAATCATCAAATGTCTGGGCAAACTTTTTGGTTTGCACCCAACACTGGTAATATGCTATTGTCTGTTTTGTGTCTGACAGAGCAGCTCCTAGAGCTATTTTTTTTGTTTGTTTCCTTTCTTTTCATTCCCACACATAATGTTGTTTTTAATCAATCTAATCAGTTTTACTCATTTCAATTTTTCTCAGTTTTTGCTGCTTTTCAGAAACGTATGCTTAAGCTGAAACTAGCAATGTAGTTTGTTTTGTTTATTTTCCATCTGTTGAATTTGCTCTTATGGGTTTGGTATAATAGTAGTATCTTTTAAATGTCTCAGAACTCACATGAAGCAATGTATTTTGAATAAATGCTGTGAAAGTAAAGACCTATTTGTTGGCACAGAAATATAGCAAACTGCAGTTCAACGCCCTGTATTGCTTCGGTCTAGACAGTGAAGATATTTTTTTGGGGGGGGGGGAGGGTGGTATTATTATTTTAAACGTTAAATTTCCAGATATTATTAAATACTATTGAACTTGGTTTGGAATCTTAAATACTTCAATCTGTCCATTCCATGTGTGAAGAATATTCTTGTCATTAGAAATGCCAGTGTTGTGTCTCCTTCTGGCAGGATTTTCAGAGTGACTAGAGTTGAATGGAATGTGCATCACAAGGATGCAAAGCTGAACAAATTCCTAGGGGAAAGTAGTTTTTTGTAAACATAGAGCATTTTGCAGCAAGAAGCTTGCAGAATAAAGCATATGTGTAGTCTATATGTATTTCCCCTCTTTAAAACCATGCAGATGTTAATCATTATCAAGGAGAAAGGCACAAACTTCCTTCTGTTTTGGGAAAATCATTTCTTCAAATGTTGGGATAACAGCTATGGGGTTTTTGGTTGTTGTTTAAATTGTTAAATTGTTTAGTGGTGAAAACAATTTGTCATAGGATGTGAAAAGGTTAACAAACTAGAGAACAGATTTGGAAAATATTTTTATTTCAAATAGCTTCTAAAATTCACTGAATTTTAATTTTTTTTTTTTTTTTTTTTTTTTTTTTTTTTGGTAAAATGCAAGTAAGCATTATTTAAACATGGAGACAGCATACTGCTGCAATAATTCTATTATCCAAGTTTTGAGGCTAATCCTTTCCAGCATGCCCTTTCCCATGCCTCTGGGAGTCATGAACATCTCTCCTTGAATGCTGCATGTGGAAAAACTTGAAAGAATTAAAAAGCATAGTTAATGCTGCTATTTGGAGTGGTAAGCTTTGTGCATAGCCTCAAGCTTTCAGAGGTATAGTGTTAATCCTCCCCAACGAATTAGTCCACCCAAAACGTCATCTCGTACTGCTGGTGCCATCAACTAGCAGATGTCATTGATATGTCCATGCCACATAATATAGCAATACCAAGCTGGCTAAATGAGATGGGGAGTAAACCTATCTTCAGGGAGCACCATGCTGAGACTGGGGGTACCTGTGCCCATGGAGTTAGCTTGGGCATTTGTACACTGCCTAATACGATGTAACATGGATACATCAACAGCTGCCATGCAAGAGTGGAAAGTTAAGTACTATTTTTAATACCAGGCATATTACAAATTTTAATGCACTCCCATATTAAACATCTAAATAGAACTTGTTAGCACTCTGAAATAAGTGTTATGTGTTTATTTTCTAGGTCATGTCATAGGTGAAGCTCTAAATAACTTTATTCTCATTCTGAAGACGTGTCTTCAGCCAAACAAAGATCCCCAGATGCGGTTAAAACTTTTCACTGTTTTATCACAGTTGCTCCAGAAAGCTAGTGAAACAGTCAATTCTCAGGGGTAAGTAGAGTTCTGATTTCACACAGCTATGCGAACACTACAGTGGCTTTAAAAAGTAACAACCATGGTAGTTACTTAACCCCTATAATTGCATCCATGTTAGCATGTCTGGAAGAAGAAAGACTTTCCCACCATCTTCTACATTATATTTTTTTCCTATATTTTTTAACAATATTTAGAAGGGCACAGTGCAATAATTAAAATATATATATAAATAAATTGAAGTCTGGACTTCCTCCACCGTTGTCTTCCTACCTCTGCCACTATGGAGAATTAAAATGGATGTCATGCAAATCTGGATAGTTTTAAAAAAATAGCAAGCTATAGTTGAAAAGAATATATGTTTGAAAGCTAAAATGGGGATTCTTAGGAAAGAAATACGGAGAGAGGGTTAGTTGGGTTTTTTTCTTTTTCTCCCAGCCAGCTCCTAAATCCTGAAAATTTGCCTGTAGTCATTGTAAGGAAACATTAAAATACCAAAAAAAAGGGAATATAAAAATGCCCATGATGTAGCATGATGTTTAAAAAGCATTAAACTAAATGTTTGTTAAGGAATTATTACTATTCTCAGTGACTGAAGATGGAAGTCTCCTGTTGCTGGGCACTATTTATGCTTTGCAAGTACAATCTAACTAATTTACAGTGCTTATAAAACCCCTCAATTTATAACAATGCCAGCAGTGGGGCTCTTCTGTCATTATTAATTTAGCTTAGTAGTAGCGTAAACACTTGATTTCATAGGAGAGAATGTAATGAAGTTGTCCTTTTTTAACTGAAAGCTTTTGTGCCAAGTGTGTTATCTGTTTCTGTAGTTTGAGGATCCCATGTTAAAATCCGTATTCATATGAAAAATCTCTTTGTAGTCAGTGGATTACTTGTTTAAATAACCATGTAACTAAGTGGTAGTTACAAGATCAATCTAGATATGCAAGAATCTTCCTGAAAGAAAGAAAAGCACTTTGAAAACTATTTTAAGTGTTCCAGGACCTATTTGTTGTAAGCTAATCTGTTGTATCTTAGATCTGTATCATCTGAGAATGCAAAGACTGTGAAGCCAAAAAATGGCATCTCTGTCTTCTGTGATGCCCTGAACACAACAGTAATGCTTATTAAGTGTGCAATCATATTTCAGTCTAAAAATGGGATAATGTGACTCTCTCCTATCTATTTTCTTTTATGGCCTAATTATACTGTCCTCTCTTTACTGCAGAATAAGTTATTAGCTCCTGTTCATCTCCCATACATTCACATTTATTATTTTGTACATTTGTTTTTAAAACATTAAATATGTTCATTTTTTCAAAGTATTTAATCAAATTCAGACCTGGTCAGCAAGTTAAGTCACACTGGCATTTCTTCTCTATACATTTTCACTTATCTGGTCTCCTGCTCTTCCTCCTCAGAAATAGCATTACAGATTACAGCAGAATAGAATTTGAAGCACTGAGTTAAATTCTCTGTTCTGCCTCTTATTGTGATCTACAGAAAATCGTTCCAGCTGCATCTAAGCAGAATGACTGGTACATTACATGGCATGCTGCAGAGTCCTGACCTGTAGTGTTCCTGACTAGGGTGGCTAGGAGGTTGGAAGGATTTCTCCATTAAGAGAGATCTTTACTCATTCTTTGTTTCTCACCTGTACAGTAGGATTGGTAGCTCTTCTGTCTGAAAGTGTCTGAAGTGCTCAGGTACTGCTGGTAGAGAGAAATGATCAGTCAGGACCACATGGAGAACATCATCAAAAGTAAACTTTTACTTTGACTACTGCCAAAACAAATAGGATGAGCAGCAAAATCTTTCATCTGCAACCCAGTAATTTGTATAAATAATGGAGCCAAGAAGGAAAAAAAGAAAACCAACTCAATGAGCTGCCAGCTTTACTAGGTTTCCCAGGAAAGGGAAATTATATTAGTGTGGAAAAAATAGAAGAATATGTTTCAAAGTAATACTGTCAGTGAATATAGCCACACCAGATCTCCAAAGATAGCAGTGATGGAACTTGTTTCGCTTGGGGCAGTCTGAGTGAGTGGCCTTTTGTCAAGGTTAGATACACTCAATTAGATTAATAGACCTGTTTGTATGAAGAACGACTCCTGGCCAAGGATGGCCCAGTTGAACTCATAATGAGGCTCTTAGTCCTCTGAGACAAGAGCAGTGCAATGAATTTTACCAGTAGGTTCATCTTCAGAAACTAAAAAGCAGTAGAGGAAGCTAAATGACTCTTTGAAGTCTTGATCCTACTTGTCACAGCAAATGCTTTAATGTAGGAAGTAACAGGTAAAATTTTTGTGTTTGAAGAGCTGTTTGCAAAACATTTTTGGAGATTTTGATTTGTAAAGCAAAGCCGATTTTGTTTCAGATTACCTGGATTTAGGATGTTAAGTTTGGGGAAAAGAGCATACACACACAAACCCCAAAATACAACAATCCACATATAAAGCCAAGTGCAGCAGTGCCATAAAAGCAGAAAAGAGACCAATCTAGAACAAAAATGTATTCAAAAAATAATTAACATGGAGTGAAAGTTTAAGTATATAAGCCCATTAAATGGGAGTAGCAATTTTAATGTAAACCCAAGCTCTGCTTTTTATATCTGCATAAGAGCTAGGTATTACTGTATGCACAGATGATGGTTTAGTTACTTCATATCCAGTTGAGAATAAAGTCTCAACTCTGTGAATGCAAATAGCATAGACAGGGTATGTTCTTTCATAGAAATGACTCACTTTTAGAATTAAGTTACACAGATTTACCACAGTAAGAGGGAGAATTTAATTGCATCAGCAACAGCAGAAAATACGTCTTAATGGTAATGAGAGATAGTGTAGTGAAATAGTAATAAGTTCTGGTTACACAGTCACTTTCACTGCTGGCAGTAATTTGTTTAGCTCCTTAAAAACATTCTACCAGTTTAGATAAGAAGGTTTTCAGTTATTATGCTAAACACAGTTGTGTGGTCATCTAATTTTGTTTGAGTCTGACATGATTGAGTCAGATAATTGCCAGATATGGCTTTACTGATTCTATTTCAAGGCACTAGAACAAATACTCTCACAAATAGCATAGCATTATGGTTAACATAATGCTGATGGAATTTACCTTTATGTTTTGACAGATTGGTTTTTCTTTGCAGTTTAACAGAAGGCTTTATTAAAAACAGAAGCAGCTACTGATCAGATAGCACAAAGCTGCTTTTAGCTTTGGAGCTAAAAGGAAATTTGGAATGATCGTGATCATTAGTTATATTTTTTTTCCCAGCAACTTTTTGAACAGAAAATTATTACTTCTCAAAAACGGGTTTAAAATAATTAATCTAAAGGGTTTTGGCAAATTTAGATGTGTCTAATGAGAAATCAGATTTCTTGTTATTGCTGAATCTGAAGTGCCATCTGCTGGACAGGAAGCAAGAATGGATCTCTGACTTTCTCAGGCACTGAGTGTTCCCTTAGCTGAGGGGCTAAGCAGCAGCCAGCTGTGTATGTTTCATCATGTTGAGGATGGAGATATTCAGGTTTGTGTGTGTGTAATACACATTTAAGGCCTGGCAGGCTGGCTGGTCACACTTCAGTCAGGTTACACCTGGATGACAAGGTCTAACTGCAGTGGGTGAAGGGTAGCCACAGGAAAGCTGCAGACACAATTACATTTCTTATTACATTGATACAAAACTGTTACGGATTTTTTTATTGCTGACTGATTTTGTTTTGTCATGGAGGGGATTTTTGAAAAAGTTCTTAGTGATAATTGTTTATTGTTGACGTCTACCCATTATGTTCCTCCTGTGGCTTGGCACATCTCTATAGGAGTCACTCATCCTGGAAATGTAGGACTCTTAGAAAAGTCAGCAACAGCTTCTTCCCTTTCTGCGAGGCAGCAGGGTGGTGATGTGCTGTTTTGCACTCAGGTGGCTGTGGTCCAGGTCTGTGGGAAGTTTGAGTACAGTTTGACACAAGTCAAGGTAGATTTTACCCTGTTACTTGTCAATCTGTTTTGCATGCTGCCAGCTGCTTTTCAAGGCAGAGAGGCATAGTGAATAACCTGAGCCTTAGTTATGTAGACACAGCCAGGCACAAGTGTCTCTTGGATGCAGCAAAGTTTTGGGGTTTTTTTTTAACTTGTGTGTAAGAGCTCTATCTTTTTTTCTCTCAATTTAAAATTGTTTGATATGGAATTAAATGGGTGTGAGGGAATACTGCCTGCTGCAATTGCTGATTCTTGCAGCAACTTTCAGCATTATAGTAGCCCATTCAGTAAGGGAGGAGGAAGAAGCATCACCAAAAATATCACAGATTTGTGTGTTTGTAATGAAAACAAACTAGTAGTGGACTGGCACCATCAGAAAATCCTACAGATCTCCGACCCCTGAGGGAGACGAGTTTCTGAGCCAAGGGAGAGCTGAAGTATTCTGTGTAGGCTCCCTGCAGTATCAGCAGTTCAGGTCTCATCAATAGCATTCATACTTTTCACATTATAAATACTTTTCACTGGACAGTCTCAAAGGGCCTTACAAATATTAATGAATCCTCACAGCATTCATATGGGGTGTTATCTCCACTTCACAGACGGAGAAAATGAGACAGAGAGAAGGTAAGTAGTTTACCAAGATAACGCAGTGAGTCACGGGCATCGTCTGAAGTGGGAGAAAGTCTAGCCTCCCCTTTCCATGAATGTTAGGTATTTGTTTAAATATTATCTAGAAAAATTAAGTTATGAAAAGCTTATCACATGCATTATAATAACATTGGCTTGTAAGGGTTTTTTTACAGTCCTTTTTTTTTTCCTTTTCTGCCTATGTTTCTATAACAGAAAATTCTCTTTTACATCCTGTCAGTCTCTTTATCACTTTCTCATGAACCTTTATTTTGCTTTCTTATTTTTGGCTTCAGGCTGTTCCCTAGCTACCTTGAGATTGTGATAAAAGACATACTAGCTCCTAATCTGCAGTGGCATGCTGGAAGAACAGCAGCTGCCATCCGCACTACAGCTGTATCATGCCTTTGGGCTCTTATTCACTGTGAAATGCTTTCACCAGAAGAGGTAAATTCTCTCTTTCTCATCAAATGTACTTTGAAATCTCAGGCAGGAAGACAAATGCAAGGGGGGGGGGGGAGAGAATAAAACCTTATTGTAAGTAATATTTTGATGGACATACAGTTTTCATAATAAAATTCATTAATTGAGTATAAGTAATTGAACAGATCAGTAGTGGAGGGATGATATTACCCTGATCAGAGACCTGAGGCCAGCGGTATGGTGAGCTGTAGAACTCGCAGTCATCAAGTTTTGTAAATCTTTGTTCTAGCATAATGTCACTTCTGTAGCACAAAACCCTCACCACTGTTAGCACAACTTGACATCACTGGACCCCTAAGCTGTGCCTGTGCAGCAGCACTGGAGCTACCTACGGTATGCTTTTGTATAATGTGGAAAAGACACCAGTGGTGTTGGCTTGGAGCCCACAGGTCCACTTAGGGAATTAAAAAAAAAAGGATTCCTGGAAAGGGCAGGAGGACCCGAGATGGAACTTGGAGGGTATCTGTAGAAATGGAGGTAGAGAGCTAACAAAGATTACACTTAAAGTGTTACACACCATAGTGATTATGGATTAATCGAGCCTGAGGGGTTTTTGAAGCTTCTTTGCCAACAAAAATAGCATTTGGAAATGATGCACTGGAAATATGTTCGATATAAGGGCATTTTAAAAAAAATGGAATTAAAATGTTATTAAATGTTCATAGACTTTACTGTCTTTATAACAGACCTTAATTGAACAAAGTGTTTAAACACATTTAACTGGTTGAGTTCCCATATACAAAAACATTTCTATCAGAGACTATTGTTCTAGTTAAACAATTTTCTGCATCAGTGCCTTAATGCCTGTTTTGCATTAATGAATATGAAATGTACATATTAAAGTCAAATTATGAAGCTCACTAAAACATTGTATTTCAACAGTCTTTACTTACAAGCTTCCTGTTAGAATAAGAGCACCATCTACTGGTACATACACAAAATTCTCATCTCCAAATTATTTAAAGTCTTGCCAACATTTTTTTTCCTAAATAAAAAGGCAAGGAAGTTTAAAGCTTTTACAAGTTACATAAAACTCATCTGCATATATACTGAACATCATGAACTGGATGATTGACTGGTGGATTTTAATTTTCCAAGCTTGCTGAGAGGCAAAAATAGAGCTGTTTAACTTCCAGGATTTTTCAGGTTAACTTTTTAAATTAAGCAAGCCAGTATCGGTCAGACTTAATAGTAACTGATGTAACCAAGAAGCATATTAGCTTAGAGTTGTTTTATGCTTTTCCTGTTAATTGTAGGTCTTAAAAGTCAAAGATGGGCTAATGCCTCAAATTATTGCTGCCATGGATGAAGACTCTAAAATTACTCGACTGATGGCTTGTCGTATTGTTGATGTTCTTTTAAAAGTCTGTGGGAGGCAGTTTGAAGAAGATAAATTTACCAAAACTTACACAGGTAAGTAAGTGTAAAAGTTGGGGGTTTTTATATTTATTTATTTTTTTAATCAAGATCTCAGTGTTGAAGAATTACAGTTGCTTTGTTCATAGCTTAGCTTTTAAGGATGAAAAGCACCATGCTGGAGCAGTAGGCAGACTGTACAGCTTTAGGATTCACTGTGCAGGCTGTCCACCTTGCGTGCAGATTCCCTGCAGCTGATAGGGATGAAGGCACTAATAGAGAGTAGGGAATGACAAAAACTGCTGTCTATCACTGTGGCATCTGGCTTTAATCCCACATAGAGAGCAAAAAGCTTTTAAACAGTTGGATGTGCAAAAAAGTTGCAGGCTTAGTTTCTCAGCCATTCTTACTTTACCCCCATACACATATTCTAATGCTATTCCTGTGTTCTCTTACCTGGTATTTTAACTATTTGGGTAGCTCCTCCCCAGAGACCTTTTATAGATATTAAGGAAATGGAGAAAGTAGAGTGCTGCACAAAATCATACCATTAGCCACATTTTTGTGTGTGAGAGGCAATTTAATGTCTTATTCCTGCAGAGACTTAGACATGGTTTTAAACTGATGAAACTGCTTCAGGTGTATAAAGTACACATACACATTTTAGGAAATCGAGGTGTTAAACAGTTGAGTAGGTGGTGGTGTGTGACTCCACCAGCACTTGCTTCTTGCAAGTCCTTTCTGTAGTAGGTTTTTAACTGCAGTATGTCATTTCATTGAGGTGGTGTTTTGCAGACAAGTTCACGTTCTTTGGAAGTTCCCTCGCTCCCAATTGTGCAGAACCGAGCATTATTCCAAGTATTATTATGCATTAGACCACTAGATGGAACTTCACTCAATATTATGGTCCTTGCCAGGCTTGCCAGTATTTTATCTGCATTGCTTCCTCGTTTAGACTATATGAAATAATGTTCTAAGTATAGTGAAAGCAGAACAGTAATGCATTATATAATTGGTAGTCACATTGTTCTCCGTGCTGTGTTTGAGGGCCAAGAGCAAACCATTTAATTGTACCATAAATAGACCTGAATAGGTAGTGGGTTGGGGTTTTTTAATTTAAAAAAAAAGGGGGGGGGTGAGGGAGAGAAAGAAAAAACCCCTCATCTAGAGTGCTGTAATTTCAAATAGAGGTGTTATGTGTAATGCTTCTTAGGATGGTGTTTAAATGCTAAACAATGAATTAGGAGAAGTATGGTCTATGCTATTGTTGTGGTTTGAGCATGGGCATGACATGCTGTGGTATGGAATACCCCTTTGGCTAGCTTGGGTCAGGTGTCCTGTCTCTGCTTCCTCCCGGCTTCCCCTCCTCCCTGGCAAAGCATGAGACTGAGAAAGTCCTTGGTTGGAATAAACATTACTTAGCAACAACTAAAAACATCAGTGTTATCAGCGTTGTTCCCAGGCTGAAAGTTAAAAAACACAGCACTGCACCAGCTACTAAGAAAGAGAAAAATGACTGCTATAGCTGAACCCAGGACAGCTATGTAACAGGATTTATGTTCTCAGAGATATATACAAATAAATTGAACCTTCCCAAATTCAGCATCTTAATGACTGATATATTTTCTTACATTGCACAGTAGAAAGCTAACAACAAACATTTTTAATTCGGAGAAACACACAATCAAGCAATTGTCAAAGTGTATCTTCGCATCTTGCATATTCAAATAGTCTGCAATGCAGTTATTAACTGAAACAGTAATATATGATAGAAATACTGTGCTTGATAGAGCATGAAAATACTTAAACTCTGTACTTCTATCATGCATTAATAACCATAACACCTTGTTAGAAAGAGTGGTAGAGAATATTCAACTAATCTTAATAGTTCCGTAAATTTCTTTTAATGTTTTTGTCACCATAATAATTCAATAAAAATGCACTATGTGCTTTTAGGAACAATGTACTATGTGTATACACAGTGTTGAAAATACAGAAATAAAAATGCAACAGTAATTTCAGTGATGACAAAATACATTCATTTTTTCAAATGCAAAAGATGACTTTGCTGTCCACAGTGCTATTTGGTTGTGCATATTTAAAACTCCCTTTCAGAAGTTTTAAAGCGTCTGGATGATGCTTCATCTGATGTACGACTGGCAGCTGCTCACACCTTAACGAATTGGTTTAAATGCTTAAAGGACAGTGATGTGAAATCTGCAATGGAAGGTCATATTGAGTTTCTGTACCAAGAACTGTTGATACATCTCGATGATCCAGATCAAAATATCCAAAATGCAGTCCTAGGTAAGATATTCAGTCATACGTATTTTCAACAGCACTTTTTAGATCATGCTTTCAAGTGTTATGTGAAAGTGGCACATACAACTAGAGGCTAATCCTAAGAGGCTGGAAGCTTTCCTTTGGGTTTCAGTACGTATGAGCTGAGACTTTTTACCTGAATGCAGAATGTAATGTTTTATCTAGCACTCAGGAGAGGGGGAATATCAGTGCAGCCAACGTATCAGAAGACTTTATAGATGGTAAACAGGATATGGAGCGCAGACACAAACCATGGCAGGATGTGACCATATCCTCACTTGCTTGATGAATTCTTTGGAATTTATATAGTATATTGGTCTGTGTTCATGCACATAAATGTTAAAATATAGACCTCAGCTAATGAGGGAGGAATCAGGTTGTCATGACTGCACAACTTGTAGAACAACTTCCAGGTTAGGTTTCAGCTACTCTGAGAGAACTTAGATAAACCCAGAGTGGCTAATGATTTATAAAACATAGAATCATAGAATGGTTAGAGTTGGAAAGGACCTTAGGATCATCTAGTTCCAACGCCCAACATGTTTTTGTTTTACAGAAGTTTTAAAGGAAGGAAGCAGTTTATTTCCAGAACTGCTCGTGAGAGAAATTGAAGCAGTTGCACATAAGCATCAGACGCCTATCTATTGTAATCAACTCCTCCATCACATTCAGTCAGCCAAAGAATCAGCTTTATGAATTGATGCTGAAATTCTTTTTCGTGAACTGTATGTGAAATCTGTATGATCTGGATTACTTTCATATTTTCATTTGCTTAAGAAAGGCCAAGCAATATATAGGTTGGTTTTTTTTCTTTGTAAGTTCACTATTAGCTCATTTAAAATTCAAATTCTGTGTTCTTTGCTGTTTGAGCAGTTCTTTGTATTTGCTAGCAATAAAACAATGTTTAAATTCACTTTGCGTTGGAAGTTTTTCAGATAAAAGATTTAAAGAAGAGTGTTTTTCAGAAATTTGATACTATTTATAATCGAGATAATTTATTTAACAAAGTAGTAGTCTAATGTCAAAGTTATTAATGTAATTCAGTGAGGACGCAGTCTTTCAAGGAGCATTTCAAACTCCCGATAAAATCCAATTTTGCAGAGTTAGGTCTGTGAACATCAGTTTTATCAGGAAAAAAACAAGCCAAACTTCTCTTGCATAATGCAGCAACATTTGTACATGTTACACCCATACTTACTATGCTGGTATAACAGGGACATACTCTGAGTAGGTGTCACTAAAGGAATAGTTTTTATTGGCATTTCATGGCTGAGAATAAAGCTAATCTTTTTTAAATTAAGATTTATACATGGGAGGAAATGTGCTGTTTTGTCATTTAGATTAAGAGTATTTGTCTTTTTGTATTAAATATGTTGCATCTGCAGTTTTTGTGTTTATACCATTGTGCCTTGGAAAGCAAGCAACATTTGTTTGCATAGTACTTTGAAATTAAATTCTGCGACATTAGGCTAACACTTGATTTACATTTTTAAGAGACATTTGTAGTGTCATCTTATATTCTCAGCTGTGTAATAAAGTGAGCTCTCAGATTCTTGTCTACGTCATTGTGGGGTAGTGTGCTATTTATTGCATTCACAAGTCATTGAAAATCAGGATCCTGATTTTTATATTGGGAGGGGGTTAATTATTACAGTCAAAAAGTGCGCTTTGGCTTCTAATTTCCAAGCACCCTGGCTCAGTGGGGTTTGGTAGTACTCCTTATCCTGTAGGAAGTCCTCACATCTGTTTATTCTTCGGAGCTAACTACTTTTTCAGACTTGTGACACAATTGTTAACCAAACTATGATCTGTTTACAGCAATATCTCCCTGCATTCTCAATGAAACACCTGAGAGAGATTAGATAAACACGACAATCTTACTCCTACCTTAAAAGCAAAGTCACGTAAACTTATGGCCACTTCTCCACAAAATACTATCTAAAAACAATAATAATATTAATGCTACAGAATAATTGAGTAGTTTCTTATGGATCCAAAAGCTATTTTGCATTCCTGTAGAATAGGATACTCATTTTAGATCAAATTTAGTATTTAAAGTGGATTTTTCTTTTCATGAAAAGCCAAAATATAAACATGCCTGTATTGAGCAGCATTTTAGCTGACTAAAAACTATTAACTGTAATGTGAGGACGAGCTGAAATTCTTAGAAGGCGCAATATGAGTGAAATAAAAATCCCTAGAAGACCTTAAATGGAGTGAAAAGGTTGTGGAGTCTCCAGGCTTGGAGATACTCAAAACTGAATTTAACACACTCCTGGGAAACCTGTTCTACCCGGCTGTGCTTGGGCAGGGATTTGGACTTCATGATCTCTAGAGGCCTCTTCCAGCCCCTGGAATCACATGGAATCACATTTCATAGTATCACAGCCTATTCGGTGATTCCATTAAATTGTTTCCTTACTCTAATCAATGATTAAAAAGCCAATTTAGTTAGACTGGAAATAGGCTACATAACTATCGTAACAGAGCTCTCAGAGTTTTCATTCAACACTGTTCTCAAAAAAAAAAAAAAAACAGTTTCAAAGTGCTGCAAAGCAGCAGGTTATTCCAGTGCAACCTAAAGTTTCGCTTCAGGAACACAAACTCAGTTCTCACTGTAAAGTTCCCTTGAAAGTTCACTTTTAGCTTCCTATGTTGTCAAAATTCAGGTTCTTTACCACTGACTTCAGCAGCCTCAGGATGGCTGCAGCGCAAATGTTGTGCAACTGCTTTTCATTACCCTTGTGATCTAAAGGAGAGACATTTGAAAACCCAACTTCAAATGTGGGATTAGAGAAGAGAACCTTCTTCAGTGAAGTGAAATTTAGTCAAAGTTGTTCAAGATGTTCTAAAGCTGGTACATCAGGACATACACAAATAGTAATTGCTTCAGCAAGCTTGGTATCTTCAGCAGGCTGGGAAATTTTCTTCTGCCTATGTCAAGCATTTTGTTATCTGTCAGAACACTCTGTGTGGGATGCCTCTCAAAGAAAAATCTCCGCATCATCCAGCAAACCAGCTCTTTTCTCCAGGGCCAGGAGAGCTTTTTGAATTGAATATTCTTAATAGTCCTTTTAGAAGCACGTTAAACAGCAACCTGACCTTGTTTATGCGTCTGTGACAAATGAGGTATCTGCCACTACATCCTTTTATCAGAAAGTGTTGTGGACATAAGACTTCAACAATATGCTGGCCCTGCTTATAGTTTACCATACTTTAACCTCTACAACCCAAATTTCTCAAATCCCTTTATGAAGAAGTACTATTATCAAGTCACCTGTGGATGGTGTATGAGCCTGGGTATGTATGTTTGGTGTACGAGCCTTTCTTTCTCAGCTTCAAACTTTTACAGCATCAGTAGGAACACAATTGATATTTTTTTCCTATTTTCCTAGATTAAATATTCTATGTACTAAATTTTGTTTGCATTCATTGCGTAATGGTACTAGGATCCTACGCATTTCATAACTTTTAAGCAAGGACAATTTTGGGGGAGCAAAACTGTTATCGCGAACTTTCAGACCTTTGAGATAAACAGGCTTCAGCCCTGCCCTTCCTGTGACGAACAGATGTGCTGCTGTCTTCGTCCTTGTAAGCTAGAAGACCCGTTCTGGAGGATCCTGGGACTTGGATTCTCAGTAAAACAGTTTTTGGTAAGTGCATGCATTTGTTTAACTGAATATAGAATCTTTAAATATTTGCTAGCTACCTTAAAGAGAATCAATTAACTAGACATTGAGAGGGTGCTGTCAAATCAGGCACCTGGGCTTTCAGAGACATCAGAAAGCATTTCCAGGAGAGACAGGAGGGAGGTTAAGTATGTTCCCTGATCCATCCACCCCTCATCCATGCAGGTCCCTACAGCATCCCTTCAGGGCGGCTGCAGTAAGTCTTTCTGTAGGGCTCTGGCAGTGCACTGTGTGACCTGAACCCCCACTGAAAGTGTCCCAAGGCACCTTGTCTGCTTGCACGCACCGTGTGCTCCCCAGAGACTGACCTCCAGCTACAGCTGGAGAGCTCCCAGAAACTGTAATAACCCATCAGAATTCAAATCTATTCTGATCTCCACATATAGAACTTTATATGTATATTATAGTATCACAACTATCCAATTACCATTGGAAATTATAGTATATAGTATAATTTTAGTAAATCTTTACTAAACTGTAGTTTTAGTGAAGCTTTACTAGAGTTTTTAGTTATATAAATTATATACTATTCTATACACTATAGTATAATATAAAGTTTTACTAAAACTAGTTTAACTATAGTTTTATATATACTTTTTTACTTTTACAGTTTACTATAATGCAGTAAAACTAGTTTTACTATACTATATATACTATAGTATATATACTATATACTATGTACTATACTATATACTATTCTATACACTATCGCTTAAAGTTATACTAAAACTATTGGTTTAGTAAAGTTTTACTTTATTTATTTATACTATACAATATTCTATACACTAGTATATATAAAGTTATACTAAAATACTGTTTTAGTGAAGTTTTACTATACATTATACACCATAGTATAAAGTTTTACTAAACCTGTACTATATGCTATGCTATATACTAGACTACAGTGTAATAAAACTATACTATTATAATATAACCAGAATAGTTATTTATGTTATTTATATTTATTATTTTATTGACTATATTTAAGTTGTTATACTGTAATAGCTATAGTTCTATGTATATATAGGTCACATTAGAGTTCTGTCGGGTTATTGCAAAGGCTTTATCTCAGAGGAAGTCCCCTGGCTAGAGCATTGCCCCAGATAGAATGGAACATCTGGGCCTGTGGAAGTCAACATCTGATTCAAGAGAAGCCAAGTTTCTGTTTCATTTGCAGCATCTGTGTTAGATCACACATAGGCAGGTGAGCAGCTTTAGCTAAAAGAATGGGTCAGAGCTGGTCCTGGAGGATATGTAGTGGACTGCTCTGTGCCTCAGCCCTTCACATGAAGCTCTAACCATGTTTTGAAAAGAGAAACAAAAATAAAGTGAAAAAATCTTCATTATAAGGCAGCCGAAGGATCAACAAAAATTACAGTTAACAGGCTTGCATCCATTTACTGAGATCAATCCCTCAGGGAAGCTCACGAGCAGCAGTGACTGAGATGAAGCAGCCGATGAGAGCGGGGAGAACGGCTGCTCTGTCGGGCTGCCTCATATGTAATCGGCTTTTCTCGTTAATGTCTGAAATCCCGTCAGTCAGGACGGTGGCAGGATCTAGTGGCAAAATTGAATTGAAGTGCTTCACATCCCCATTTTAACTGATCACCTAATTGCTCTGTATGGAGCACCTTTGGCTGATGGCAGTGAAGGTGTAGAGAAAGGGCCTAATGAGTTTAACCATAGTGTGAAGCAGATGGCGAGAAACTTTAACAAGCAAGATTTCCAGGTATTTTAGGTGATTTTCATACTAATGCATGTATATGATCACCTCCCCAGCCTTGGACATAAAAGTCACCACACCTCCTCACACTAAGGAACAACGCTACAGCATCCACCTTGCCCAGCAAGGGAAGGAGATTGAAGCAGTAATATGAGAATCATGGTGGCAAGGGAAGGGAAGGGAAAGGAAGAGATGGGACTAGAGAAATGTGAACCTTGGGTTGGTGTAGCCTTGTACTACAGTTTCCCTATACCTAGTGTCAGCTGAAAAGCCTTTTTTTCCGAAATTCCTAACTGCCCTATACAGTCAAACTGAAACCTTTTTAACATCATCACTTTTTATTCTTATTGATCATTTTTCTACAAACTTCAGCTTATCCAACAGAACTAAGTGAGCCCACTTAATGTCCAGAGCTTGTGAAAAACTTTTGAGGAATTTTTGTTTGCCTCAGAGCAGTTTCTATTGAAACACAGAAAAATTGACTCAACACATGTACCAGCTTCTTTTAACAAAACTGGGACATCCAACCAAGTTTCCCTTAAATCCTAGAAGCCAAAGGCTCTATTGCTCCTCATAGCTGAGGAGCGGAGGGAAAGCTGAGTGTAAGCCATCCTCTTCCCGCCTCTCAGCCTGGTCTAGTTGGAAAAACAACTGCTCAGGACAAGTCAGAGCAGCCCCGGGAGCTGGAGCAATGCCTGGGGTGAGCGACATGCCCCATCCTGCCAGGGCAGAGTGCAGCCTGCCCTTGCTGGGGAGCGGCCTGGCCTCACACCACCACCAATTGTCAGGCAGATTTAAACTAAGAAGTTATTTTGCCCTGTCTTAAGCCCTTAAACAGCATCTAA
Source organism: Strigops habroptila (assembly GCF_004027225.2). NCBI lineage: Eukaryota > Metazoa > Chordata > Aves > Psittaciformes > Psittacidae > Strigops > Strigops habroptila. The sequence goes on from NC_046358.1 coordinate 80,034,376, forward strand.
TCTAAAGAAAACAGGTGAGGCGCAAGTGCAGAAAGGGAAGGGGTGGTCAGAGAAGGGAGGTGATTTACTCTTCTGCAGAGCACCCAGCCTGGTGAGGGGCTGCACGTTTTGCCAAACCCTGTGCTGGTTTCCAGGTGCTGCTGGGGCCAGCGCAACCTTGGCTGCAGCATTTTAAAGCTTTCCCAAAGCTGCAGCAAAGCTCTTTTTTAAAAGAAACTAAAAATTCAACCTAAAATCAGTGATACATTAACATGAGCTAATGTCTTAATGCCATTATTTTGCTTTTTTTTTCTGTTCCTTAAGGATTAGCAGCTTTTACCCTTTTGTACCCAAACAAGTACACAGAGCCTATTTATTTGATAATAACGTATTTATTACCCAGTCGTTCCCAACAAGCTGAGTCACTTAGATTAGATATAAGGAAGTCGTCCTTCACTGTGAAGGTGGTAAGACACTAGCACAGGTTGCGCCATCCCTGCCAGTGTTCAAGCCAGGCTGGACGGGGCTTGGAGCAACTTGGTCTACTGGAATTTGTCCCTGCCCATGGCAGTGGGTTGGAATAAGATGGGCTTTAAGGTCCCTTCCAACCCAAACCATTCTGTGATTTCTCCTGCACGCACAAAAATAACAATTTTGAGCCTTTCTGAAGCGACTCGCTCCCTGCTCCTGTTTACTGCCACTTGAGCCATCCTTGCCTGCTGCACGCAGCATTGCATTGCACACCAGAGAACTGTGGGGTCAGCTTAACTGAAGGTTAAAGGAAATGTGACTGAGACAGAGATTTCCAATCCAACCTGTTTATGTTCCCCAACCAGTTGTACGATGGGGCTTGTTTCACACCAGGACCCCTCTGCTGAAAGCAAGCCTGCCCAGCAGTCACCATAGCCCGGCACTGGTGAAGCACACTGGAGCGCAGCAGTCAGTGTGCTGTGAGGTCTTAGAGAAGAGTGGCAAGAAAACCCCAAAAAGACAGAGTAGGAAGAAAACAGCAAGGAGAGAGAGACATAATGAGAAAAATCACGAGGATCCAAACAACAGAGGGCAAAGCGAGACTGAAAGGCAACTCCCTTCATCTCATCAGCCCTTCACACCTCAGAGGGGGCCGAGGCTCCATTTTACGCAGGAAGAGGGCGGAAGGCAGCGGGGCGCCGGTGCCCCCATGGGGGGGGCCTGCCCGGCGTGGGGAGGGACACACGCTGCGCCCCGCCGTGTGAGGGGCGGTTACCGGTGGGCGGGGCGGGCGCTCGCGCAGAGGGGGGGCGCTGCCGGCACGCGCCGTGCGGACGGGGCGAGGCGGAGGCTCCGGGCGGCCTTGGCGGAGCGGGCGGGGCGAGGCCAATCTCAGCCGCCGTTGCTGCTGTCTGTGGTGGCTTTGCCTTTTCCTCGGTTCACCGGCGACAGGTAACCACCACCCCGGGCACCGGCAGCGCCGGCCCTGCGTGCGCGCGGCCACCTACTCTCTCTCCTTCCCTTCCCCGCTGCCTCCTGCGAGGGGAAGCCTCTCCGTGCCCGTGCTGTGGCGGGCGGGGCTCTCCCTTAGGGCTCAGGCCGCCTTTTCCCTGTCTTGCCGCGGGGCGGGTCGGCGAACAGCTCAGCGCCAGAGCCGTTTCGGCCGTTGCCGCGAGGCCAGCCGCCCCCTCGCGCCCCGCCGCCGCCGTTTAACCGCCACTCGCTAGTCGGTGGCAGCTGCCGCCCGCTCCCGCCTCGGCCCGCCGGGAGCGTGAGGGCCGGTCCCGGGAGGCACCGCCCGCGGGCGCTGTGTCCCGGTCTGCATAGTGCTCGGGCCGTACGGCAGGGAAGGCGTCGCGTTGGCGAGCGGGCTGGAGTTGCTGGGTCAGGCGGTGACCTCGGGGCCCAAAGCTGTTTGGATCGGCTGGAAGGAGAGAAATCTCTGCCGTCTGCCCGCGTGGGTGCCTGTTGGCCTGGCACTTGGAGCGTTTTCTTGTCAGAAGTCACTATAACCTGCGGCTTTCCGTTCTGATTTAGAAAGACGTGATAAGCGTGCCGCAGTGCCGGCGCTCGCTGCAGCTGCTCTGCCGGAGCGCAAAGGTAACGTCCCGCAAGCGGTGGTGCTGCCTGGTGCTGGGCAGTGCCAGCTCTGCCTGTGCTGTCCCCCGATTGCCCCCTCGGGGCAGCTGCTGTCGGTGCACAGTTTCTGTGGGGAATGTCGTGGTAAACAGGCGGGGTCTGGCATCACTCCCGGAGCAAATGATTGTCCCTGGGTTTACTGCAAAATACGATTTTTTTTTTTTTTTTTTAAGAGTTGTGCTCGTTTTGAGGTGTTGGAGCGGTATTCCTGACATGATTGTGTTTCGGCACCCTTCTGTAACCACAGAGGTAGAAGTGTGAAACACAAAACTGTTTGGAGGCAGCACCTGTTTTCTGACAGCAGCCAGAAGTTTTCTGGAAAGAAGTCTGCTGGAAATAAAAAGTATTTGGTTTGCCTTATCTTATTATTAAAAAGAGGTATTGCTTATAACATGTTACAGGAAAGGAAGGTTATGCAGTACTTGCAATCCCCCTATCCCACCGTTTATAGTTTAACATTGCACAAAAAGGAAGTGAAATCTTCACTCATTAAAAAAAAAAGTAATATCTTAGTGCTTCGCAACTATCATAGGTTAATGCTTCTGTAGAATTTCCAAGTTAACGTCTAATTCCCTTATGTGGGTGTATTACTATTTGCTGATTTTTATATAATACTATGGAAGCGACTTGGTGCTTGTTGAGTGTGAGTGATCTGCATGGAGGGCTTTATGGACAAGCTTAGCAGGCTTTTTACGTTTGTACATTAGTAAATGCAGCGTATGTATCTTTAAATCTGTGCTACTGCATTGGGCTGTGGGTTGGTGATTTTTAAGAGTTGGGGACATTTTAGGCGTTCGAGTGTAGGAGTTAGTCATGAAGAGTGTGGTTTGGGTTTGATTTTGTCAGACAGTTGATGTCTAAACTGGTGGTTGTTGGGCAGGTGAAGGCGACGCAGCCGGTAGGTAAACCGTGCCTCCCATGGCCACCGGCGCCCGGCCGTTACAGCGCGCAGGGCCGGGGCGCAGCTGGGTCCGTCTCCGCGGCCGGGCCTCCGCGCAGGGTAACCGGCAGGTTAAATCGCCCGTGAGCCCGGGCTCTGCGGCCGAGTGACGAGGAAAGCTCCGCGAGGCCGGGTCAGATCCGTTGGGCTTTGTTGGGGCCGGGAAGCCATTTTGGGATCCTGCGGTGTGGAATGGAACGGCGTGTCCTGTCCGCCGGGCCGCGCGCGCGGAGCCCGGGCCGCCATCGCGGGGCCGCGGTAACCTCTGCCCCCAAACCCTCTTCCCCCTCCCTCCCCGGTGGAGCTCTCGGCGCCGGGCATCGGCCGCGCCTCCACCGCCAACCGTCCCGCTGGGCCCGAGGCCTCGGCCGGGAGCTCCCCGCCTGTGCGGCGGTCTGCGGAGCCTGGCGGGGAGGCCTCGGGCAGCGGCCCGGCGGGGCTGGGAGCGGAACTCCCTGTACTGGTCGAGTCGCGGGGCGGGCGGGAGGCTCCCGGCTTTGAAGTGACTCGGCGTGCTGCCGTGCGGTGCTTGAGGTGCTGTGTGTGTGAGTGTGAACAATGAGCAGACGTGTTTATTCTTTAACCGCAGCTGAGTGTATAGCTGGCTGCTGTCAACCTCCCTTCTAAAAACCTTGTGAAGGGATACTTACTGTGAATGTGCAGTGTTGCTGCTCTGTGAAGAATCTCTTTTTGTTACTAGAATTACAGTTGGACACCTGCATTTGACAATGTTTGCCATAATAGTCAATGGTAACATCTAATTTAAAATGTGAATTTTAGTACTTGTATTTCTTCTGTTTATTTGCTCTTGTGTTTTTGTTTTAAATGAATACTCATGTTTTAAGAATGTCTGCGTTAATAAAATGTTGATTTAGCTTGGAGCTCTTTGCTCTTCAGCCTGTTTAAACCAGTAGTTAATTGGGTATGTGGAAATATTCTTCGTGGAGTATATTTACTTAGGAATTTGGCTTTTTAAAAAAATAATAATTTTATTGGTTATTCTGAGTAATAGTAGAACCCAAAAATTAAATTACAAGTAAAAACTGGCTTGCTTTCAGGAACTGATAGGGTTCCATACTCCAGTTTCATTGTTATTAACAATTTGCCCAGTGCTCTGCTTAGCTGTTGTGACATTAGTGTGTTAAATCATCATGACTTAAATTTCATCTACGTGCTTTAAATGGTAAGGATAGGATAGGTTCCACTTGAAGTAGTACCGCCAGCAGCTCTCTAAGACTTTAAATGTTGGGGTTTGGTTTTTTTTTTTTTTCCTTTATAATGTCAAAAAAAAAAAAGACATGCTGTCTTTTACTGTCTTATTCTGTAACAGACTTCCTGGGGAATATATCTACTCTGCCAAGATAGTGTTTGTGAAATGGCAATTTACTGCTTCCTTTGTCATAAAGGGTGTTTGTGAGGAAACACATAGATAGTATGTTTGTGGAAGTCTCTGTACCCCAAAAGATGTACTTGTGAGGTGCTTGTAGTGTATATACAGTGTGTGTTTGGTGCTGCACCTCCTCCCCTGTGACGCTTCTGTGCCTAAAGGGCCACTATTGGAGCGTCTCATCACCTTCCATGAAAGCCATGAAGTTTCCTGCAGCTCTACTAGGGTTTCGTTGAGGCTCTCTGATTCTGAAAGTGATTTTCAGATAAACTGGTTTATGAGGTAGTAGTGCAGTCTTATTTTTGCCCCAAAAAGCAAGTAAATGTGTGTGTCTCCTCTGCAGGAATATGGAAGTTAGCTTGTAAGTTCAGGCACATCTGCTTGCATTCTAGCTGAAATCTGTGCTTCTCTTTAATTGCCTTTAGGTTGTCTTATAAATTTATTCTTAGTGTTTGGGGGTTTTTTCATGTAACTGCATGCTCTAGTTCTTTCACTATACATCCCTTAGTACTTAGATATTTGTGGGTTTCTGAAGAAGGAAAAAAGGCTACGAGTTTGCACCCAGGAATGCTTACAACAAAGCTGATACTAAAAGCTTAACTGAATCTGAGTCCAGACAGATCTGTGGTACCAGAATGGAAAATCTGCTGGGCACCCAGAATTGTTTAAACTGGAACTAATACTGTGTCTACCTCTCAGGCTCTCTGCTAAGTTTTGTGGTTTGAAATTTCAAAAATGTTTTATTAGCATGTCTCTTTCTGTTCCAGTTGTATGTGAAAATTTCATAAAGGAGAAGAACTGATACATGGAAAGTGGAGTGCTGTTAAACATGAGTGAACAAATTAGAGGGAGTTATTGTCCTCCACCTAACCTTAGTCCGTTCTGTAGTTTAAAGTTCTGCTGTGATAAGTATGTAGAATATTTCTAAATAAATTGGGTTTTGCGTATTTTATTTTGAAGAGATGGGTAACTAAAATCAAGCTGTTGTCATAGTAGCCAGGTTAAAAAAAAATCAGTTTTGTAGTAAATTTTAGATGCCTTTTTTTGAGAAGGGTGGTGGTTATCTCTGAAGATTGTTTCCAAGTTCTGTTTAAGTCAGTTAAGCCTGTTTTGTTGCTTTGAAGAATGAGTAAAGGTTTTTCTCCTTTGAGTCTGAATTAACATTAGAGCATCAGATGAACAGTGAATCAAACCAAGCCCCGAAATCTTCTAAGGGTGATTTCTAACTATGCAGTGTTTAGATGGCAAACCTGCTATCTGTATAGGAGAACTTGCGCTATGAAACCAGCTATTAATAAACCTACACATAAACACCTTCAGGGCTTTTCAGTTAGCAGTGCCGTTGTCAAGTACATGTTTTATATAATAGTAACTTAATGGTGTACTTCAGACCTCATCAGATCAGAAATACGATGTAAATTCTAGCATTTAATTTCTTCAGAAATCAAGTGAAAAGAGAACTGGAAGGGGAAGGGGGAAAGACAGGAAAGAAACCAAACCATTATGTTGTTGTTGGAAGTCTGCCTTTGCCCTGCCCATATGGGTAACAATTATAGAGAGGAGTTGAGTGGCTGCTGAAAGCTCACTCTCCTGGCCTAGCTTTCCACATGGGGAAATACTGCTGGGTGTCAAAAGCATTCGATCAGCTACCGAGATGCCAGTTAAAAACTTGGTTTATTGATGGAATTTTGTGTCAAAGTCAAGATCAGCTCCAGTGGAAACTAAACAGAGGTTTCTCTAGCTGGTGGTTTCAAAAGCTTTCTGCTGGGATTAACCAATTTAAACAGATAACCTTAATCATAGTTTTGAATTTCAGTAGGTATATATCTGAGAATCCGTTTTGCTGCTGTTTAAAACAAGTGCTGTCTGATGTTACCACCATCCCTCATCTTGACATTCACTGCATTTCCACTTTTATTGCTGGGAAATCGTTACTTTGGGGTCTCTGTTTCCTATGTTCTCAAATGAGCTCTTATTTGTTAAAGTATGGCAGCAATTGTTATGCATTCTAGCAGTATTTGCTGCTTATTGTAGCAAGAGAACTCGACTGCTTTGCTAATAGTTCCGCACACTGATTGAAGGTTCCTCTAAACAAACAACAAATGTTATATACAAGCTAGCGAAAGCATTAGGGCTCTGGGACAAATGTAGAGAAAGATCCCTTAACGGAGATGCTTTCTCGGTAATGCTAAAATAAGAAAAGATGTAACTAGCAGAAGTGAGACCTTTTATTTTTCACTAGCCCCACAAATGCACGGGAGGTGCTTGCATTCAGAAAGCTACAATGGTTAGGCCTGTACGTTTCAATTTTTAAAAACAAGAAGGAAACTCTCTGCAGTAGTAATGGAAATAACGTCCCGCCTTCCTGACATCAGGATTCAGAGGCTGCAGGTGGACTAAGAGCATTTTAATGTTACATGGAGAGATTTCTTTTTGAGCTGCCCCTATCTGTACCTCTGAGTCTGCTTTTTGTCTTTATTTCTGATGTATATGTAGCTATAAAATGAAAACTCTTATTTCAGCATAGCGAAGTGCATCTCCAAAAGGAGATACTTGTTGATGTTTTGATTATAGAATTAAAGTGTAGCTGGGCATATTATTACTTTAGTGTAGGCGTATAGTCACAGTTGTGTAGAATATCATTTGCTGCTGCTTAAACAGGAGCCGCAGATAACCTGAAAACTGGGATTCCGTTTTGCTAACCACACCAATCCAGCATAGCCAAATCCCTACTTGTTAACCTACTATCAAAGAATCTTTTCTAGAAGAGCAAAACTTTTCTTGTGGTTAATAAAACTGAGAAGGGCTCCATGTTTTTGGTAAATATTTTGAACTTGAAAGTCAAATTGTATGTAATACCGCAAGTAGTCACTCATGCAGCTCTGCAGGTTTCTTAGGCAGACTACATCTCTGTGTTTTCTTCCTGAAGCCTATATATATATAAAAATACCTTCCAAAGGCTCCAGGGAAAGTTTTACAAGTGTTGGTTGGGTGGTTTTGTTGTGGTGTTCTTGGTTTTGGTAATTTTTTTCTTTTGGAATTGGATGGCACTCTGGAAAATGTCCCTAATTGTAACCATGTGAATCACTTTGCAGTTGGCTCTTCTGCTGGGGTGTGTATTCAGTGTGGGGTTTGTGACAGGAATAAATTAACCAATAGAAAATATTACAAATTGGTGTGAAATGAAGTCCCTTGCTGCTTAGCGGATGGTGTTCGAAGATAGTAGAGTAAAATGATTTGACTCTATGTAAAACCTTTCTCAAGTTTCTCCTGTGTTGGGCTTTGGTGCACAGAACAGCCCATGCTTTGCTCAGTGGGCTTTCAAAGCAAAAGTCATTGTGAAAAGATCACTGAAAGCCCGGTTACATGGGGTTTATTAGTTTTCAAGCTTAGTTTTTGGGGTGCTGCATAACTCAGTTCCTATGGAAGCACTGCTGTGGTAAGAGCTTGGCTCATATTACAGTAGTGTTCCTGAGAACTCGGAACTTGCAGAAAACAGTATCATAAAGAAAGTTGTGCTCAGAAATACACTGAGCTTCATGCAGGACTGAGACAGGATCTCTAGCCCCAGCAGCAATACTGCTCAAATATTGCTGAGCACTCCAGATTTCTGGTAACAGTAACTACTTTATTTCAAGACTTCCAAACACAGGCTGAACAGTGCAAGGGCTCTTACATTGGCTTTATGTACTTCTAAGTCGTTGCATTACTCTTTTTTTCCACCTTTTACAGTATGATTTGAAACAGTCAACATGGACTTTTCACGTCTACACACGTATACTCCTCCCCAGTGTCTGCCAGAGAACACTGGCTATACATATGCACTCAGGTGAGAATTCTTTTCTTCTTGTAGAGAAACTGCATGTTCTCTCAGTGTTGTTAATTCCCAAGAGTTCAGCTTTTATGGTAAGTAGCTGACTTCTTTGGAGAATCATGCTTTATCTAGTCTGTTTTGATAATAACTACTGTATCCTAACTGGAGGAAAGAATACATGTAGAACTAACAGGACAGTGACTAAGATAATGACTCAGTGTTTATTAGTTGCTATGAATAACTAGTCTCCGCCTAGTTACAATTGCTTGTTTATTTTTATAAATACATCGTAAAAACTCTTAGATGCCTTCTGGTGTGTCTTCTAACTTCTGTGTGTGTTTTCTTTTGCTACTTGCACTATTTTTGCTTTAAAACTCACTGAGACACACTCATTGCTGCCAGCCACTTGTGGCTGGAAGTTGCATATTGATTACTTTTTTTTTATTGGATTTTTTTTGCTGTTTTTGTTTTTTGTTTTTGTTTTTTAAGCCAAACTGCTTGTGTGAATGTAAAATCTGTTTTTTAGAGATACTGTTTTTTCTTGTATCTTTTCATTAAAGCGACTAGTTTTAGACTTTTTCTTAAATAATTTCAGTTTTCTAAAAACAGTAGTAGTGTGTTTGCATGTTTTGGTATTATGCATTCAAAATAAATGTTATGATGCCCTTTTGATTTTCTTTAATATTAATAGATTGTGGCATCTGATTTAATCTGCCTACCTTTCCCTGTTGAGTTAGTAGATGTATTTTGAAGCAAGTATGTGTCAGTGAGCCTGAGGTGTTATTTTAAGTTAAAAAAATAAATAAATTGTTTGTTAGGTTGCAGTATAAGATTGCTTTTCTATTCTGTGCCTGTAAATTATTATTATTTATTTAATGTGTATTAAAATACAGTATTTAGACTGGAGAATTCTTGGCTACTTGCCAATAAAATAGAAGTTGGCAAAGCTGTAGAATTAAGAGGCTGCTAACTTAATATTCTTGCTTTTGTGGACTCTTAAAATTGTGGCATCATCATTTCTTTTACGGATCATGGTGGGTTTTGTTTTGGGACATAGCCTGATGTCATTAGTGTTGCAAGATGGGATGTGTTTTATGTTGCATCAATTATATAGCAACTCTTCCTGAATTTATAGAACATTGATAGAATGTTGGTTAAATACAAGTGGGTTTACTAATTCTGAGAAAAGGCATGCTTGACAGTGAAAGATGACTTATGTGCCTTTTATCAGCTGGCAGATTCACTATTATATTACTGTGTGTTTTTAGATAGCTCTGTGTAGCAAGTGTACCTTGGTGATTGGCTGAAATAGTTTTAACTCTTCTACAGAGGATAACTTTCCCTATTGTGAGCAATGAAGGCAGACTTTGAATCTTCAGGTTGTTTAGACAGTGATTTTTATGTCTCTATGAGCATATCTTTCTTAAAACAAGCTATTGTCATCTGATTTTTTCCTTCGTTGTTGTATTTGTGAGTTTCTTAAAAGCAGTGGGCTTGTGGATATAGTGCTGCAGAAAGAAGTACAGTGAAGTTAGATACCACAAAACTATTAATAGACTTGGTTATGGCCTATTAATACAATTTATATTAATATTTGCTCAGATTACTCTGTGTTCATAACTGTTTGTAGTGCTTCTGCTTTGTGTTTTTCCTCCTCCAGCTCAAATCAGAAAAGCATTAAACTGATACAGCCAGATAATCTTTATCCTCCTCAAAATGCAAGTCAGTCTTGTGAATTTCACCCACTTGTCAACATAAAATTTACACCTCTCCTTCAGTGTGATCTTTCCTTTTAGTCACTGTCATTTTTCAATTGTGTGGGTTTGGTCAATTTGGGTACCTTAACACTTCTTTTTTCTTCACAACTATGGATTAAATTGGTAAGAATTTGGTTTGATTATTTTTTTTCCCCCTATGTCAGAGCATTAAATCAGGATGTAACTTTCTGCAAAGTAATTTAATAAAATCCTTTGGGTTTGGTGGGGTTTTTTTTGGGGGGAGTGTTTTTTGATATGTTCAGTGACGATTGTTGCAGTAGCTCAGCAGCTCAGGGTAGTGTCCTTGATCAGTTAACATAAGTAATGCCCTGATAAGAAAGCATGTGAATGTTCATGTACTGATTGTGTGCCTGCATCTGTGTTGGAAGAGGTCTGTTTAGATGCAGTTCTCTAGGTATATTGCATTTATCTATTATTATCTTGGATAATGAAGTACATTACTGCCCTTTTCATATCCTTAGAAATGACACTTAAAGTCTTCCAGACAAAGCTATAGCTGTGCTAAAATTGGCCAACCTTGTTCTCATTCAACTTATAAAACTTGAAAATCAACCCACTGAGGCCTAGGACATTCTTATTCTGTAGAAGCTCGTGTGAAGGAGGTGTCAAGGTAATAGCTAAGAAGCTGGAAATGTGAGACTTGATCCAGTCAGCACATCTGCCAGCAGCCGTGGGAGCTGTGTGTGCGGGAAGAAACCGGAGTCTGCACTGTCTGTGTAGGTTATCTAGGAGTGTAGGCTGATTGCATCCCACCATTACAATATTGGGGTTTTTTTTTGGTTAGCTATACATATGGATAGGAGTACCCTTAATGTACAGGTTAATTTATGTCCTATGAAAGGAACGGCAAGGGTGGTTTTGTTTACTGTATCTTTTCCATAGAAGAGAAAAAGGGCTGCTTTCCAAACTGTGGAAAGTGAGATGACAGATTTGGAGGCTTCTAGATACTGTCCTGCCAACCCGGGACAGGTAATTCAGTGTGAAGAGAATTATTATCCTGCATAAGCAAGAGAGAAGTTCTCTGTTTGTTTTAAGAGGAGATGATCCCATGATTTTCCCCCCTCTCCCCCCTCTCCCCCCCTCTCCCCCCCTCTCCCCCCCTCTCCCCCCCTCTCCCCCCCTCTCCCCCCCCTTTTTAAGACTGGTAGAGCCCAACTCTAAGCTATATATTCAACCCAAATTGATGTAAGCACTCCCTGAGATACTGAACAACAGCACATGTTCACAAACAGAAACAAACTGAGGCTGGTCACAGCTGTAAGCTCATCCTGTGTGCTTTGTGTTCTTGTGAATCAGTATCTGTGAGAAACACTGGGTGGAGAGGAGGAAAAGCAAATGCATAGTGGCAAGTGTAAGTAGCAAAACTGAGCTCTGAACCAGCTGTTTAGGGAGAGACATGGTAGTAAACTCTTAAGGAGGCTTCTGCCTTATTTCCTCTCTCCCTTCCACCCAAAGGTAAGCAAGGATTAATAAGCATACTTGTATATAGTAACATATGTTGGATTTGTCTTAGTGCCCTGCATGGGGTTGCACTACATGTGGCAGCGCTGGCAGGGCAGACCAGGAAGATCACGCAGGTACTGCTAAGGACCTGCCATCAAATCTGTGCACCTCTGGGCAATCGAAGAAATTATATTGGACAAGTTCTGGTTTGATCCTGGTCTGCCCATTTGCTGCTGGAGCAACTACATGTTTTCCTCCAGTGCATTCTACGGGTTAGGTTGGGTTTTTTAGCTGAAAGAAATGCAGTTCATGTACTCTGACACTGTCCAATTTTGTATGCTTTGCTTTGCATTGTGCAGCAATCAAGAAACTCACTCACCTTGTGAGAATTCAATTGCTGCTGTAAGGGCAGCTGCTGGGCCTTCTGATGTTAACTTATTTGTATGCTGAAGTAATAACTACACGCCAGTTAATTACTTGGTAAGGTTCTGGGCACTTTAATGAAGAAAATTATTTCCAATAAATTGTTTTTCCACAAATACAGGATATAGTAGCTGTTTTACATGTATTTTTAAAGGGGAAGCTTCCATTTGAAATAGAGATTGTATAGTAGACTCATTCAGATGTAATTTGCTTGCTTGTTTTTGTTTGGATTTGGGGTGAAGGAGCTGGTTTTGTTACTGATACCTTGCTCAGCTCTTTTTAAAAAAAACCAAAGCAACACACACACCACACAAACAAAAAAAACAACAACCAAATGAAGAACAAATTAAACCCTCCAGGAATATTGAGGAACAGCTGTTACAGCTCTGTATGTCCCTGTGGTCCAGGAAGGGACAGACTCTGCAAGAAAGCTGGCCTAGAACACTTAGCATTTGGCTACTGCGGGTCACAGTGCTGAGGGGTTCTAGGACATGGTGTCCTGCTGCCAGCCACCTCTTCTCTGTTTTCTAACTGAATGTTTCGTTTGATTGTGAGTATTCTGCTTTAGGCTAAACTTCCATTTTAGTATATGTACTTCGTGCTGACTCCTTTGTTTAATCTGTTTGTGTTTGCCTTGTGTTGCTGTTTTGTTTTCATTGTAAGTTTTCGTGGAGGTTTTGAAAGAATCATGTGTAGAAGTGTGGAGTAGAGTTCCTAAGGTAATAATTTGAATCTTCTCTACATGTAAACTTGCTCTGTAAGGTAAAATTGATGAAAGATTCCAAATTTATTTTTTTTTTTCAACTTGTTTGGAGTTAAATATTTCTAATTATTTGCATTAAATTAATAAAGCTCATGAAACTACTTTTTCTAAAAGTAATGGTAGTTAACGTAGCTAAAGTAGGAAAGTCTTTTTAAGTTTCTTAAAGAGGAGGAAGTTCCTGCTTGTTGGGAGATGGGAATTTTGGAGTAGTGTCGTGTGTAGAACTTTGGTTCTCAAAACAAGGGATTGGCAAATAAAGTAAAAAATAAACTTTGACTGAAAATGAATATTTGCCTTCCAACTTAGAGTGCACATGATTTTTAATTTGCTGCTAGGCCTGTCATGTATGGCTTCCTTTCTCAAATTGGTCCCCAAAGGACTAGGCTGTGTAACAAATGCTTGCTCTGGCTAAACTTCAAACATGGTTTTCATGGTGGTGGTTTCTTTCTAACTGTGATTTCCTTTCAGTTGTAAAATGTGCAATGTGAATTGCTTAAGATAACCTTGAATATCTATGTACTTCTAAATTATTTGGGTTACATTGGTATATCTTGTGAGAATTCCTCCATAACTCCAAATAAACTGCTTTTAATGGAAATGTGGATTAGCTTGAAGGTATGTTTGTTATTAAGGGAATTCTCTTTTACTTTTCTTACTGTTCTTACTTGGCAGTTCAAGTTATTCTTCAGATGCTTTGGACTTTGAGACTGAAAACCAAATAGATCCAGTATTTGATTCTCCAAGAATGTCACGACGTAGTTTACGGTTAGCTGCTGCAACACTTAATGAATCAGATGATGCACGAAACCGTGGCCTCCATGACACCTCTTATTCTGCTGGCAACATGTCCTTCAGAGAGAAGCCTTCTAAGTAAGCATTTTTTATCATGATGAGTTAATTTATTTTTTGGAGTCCTGGGACTTCCTGTTGGAACACAATTGTACAGACATAGGTTACCTACTCTATTGTTCTCAGTGTTTACTGCCATTCTGTAGAAAATATTTAGTATGTGGTCTGCAGTGAAGTTTTGGTAAAAGTGTAGATGCTTGAAGGGGAAGATTTTTCTTCTAAACCTGGTTTGTCATGTCAGTGTTGAAATATCTTGACTGTTTTCTCATCTCTGTGAGACTCACAGGAAGTTTTGTCTTTACTGCCACATCTTATTTGTCTTTGCTTTGTTTCCTAGGGTGGTGAAGGAACGCAGAAGTGTGAATAAACAGTCTGGCAGCGAAAGATTCACACCAAGGAAAAATCTCTCCAGCTCTTCTGCTTTAAGGCAGAGCAGCTTCAGTAGCCATGGCAGTGATACATTAATGGTATCCACTGTATTGGATGAATCTTTGATTCAGGAGCAGACAAAAGTTGATCATTTCTGGGGTAGGCAATTGATTGCTGTTGCTTGTATCCAACTGTCAAAACTGGTTATGGTTTGGCACGTATGAATGTACATTCACATCTTCCCTCTTTTCCAAACCCATTTTTCCATCCTGCCCCCAGACGTGTGCATGTACTTACACTTTTGCGGTAGGTGTCTGCTTGCTAAGATGCTTACTGGAAATTCACAGTCCAGTGTGTAAACTTGATTTACAGGCACAGTCGAAGTCAGGATGCTTTACCCAGGCAAGTTAATATGCCAGGCCAACATAGGCAATTTTGTGATGCAACACCATAGATTGTGCAGATGTAATTATCTCTTATCACTACTTTCTTCAAAACACACATAAAGTGCTGTAGTTAAAGAATGGTAAACATGTAACTTGTCTCTGAAAAGCCAAAGGAAAAAGATTTTCTCATTCGTTCTTAGGTAGAAGCGTGCTTCAACTTAGCATATGTCAATCTGAGAGCTTCAAATTACAGGCACGAGAGGGTCTCCTGAGAGGGTTTTTGTGTGGCTGGCTTGTTTAGTTTTGCAAGTATATACAAGTACACTTTTCTGGAACCTACTTTCTTAATTGAAGAGGAATATATGAAAGTTGCCTACAAAAAGAATTGTTTGTGTAAAGTGTCATGTAGAAGACCAGCAATTTACTGTATCTCCCGGTTCAGACTATTTTTTTTCTAGTTGTCGTGGTTTAAGCCCAGCCAGTAACTCAGCACCACACAGCTGCTTGCTCACTCCTCTGTTGCCCCCTCCTCCAGGCGGAATGGGAAGGAGAATCAAAAGAATGTAAACCCCACAGGTTGAGATAAGAACGGTTTAATAATGGAAGTACAATATACTACTACTACTAATAATAATAATGATAAGGGAAATAACAAGGGGAGAGAATATAAAAGGGGAAAGGAAAAAAAACAATAAACACAAGTGGTGCACGATACAGTTGCTCACCACCTGCTGACCGATACCCAGCCTGACCTGAACAGCAATCTGGGCCTTCTAGGTAACTCCCCCTAGTTTATATACTGGGCATGATGTGCTGTGGTATGGAATACCCCTTTGGCTAGTTTGGGTCAGGTGTCCTCCCTCTGCTTCCTCCCAGCTTCTTGTGCCCCTCCTCATTGGCAGAGCTTAAGAGACTGAAAAGTCCTTGATCAGAGTAAGCATTACTTAGCAACAACTAAAACATTATTGTGTTATCAGCATTTTTCTCAGACCAAAGCTGAAACACAGCACTGCAGCAGCTACTAGGAAAGAGAAGAATAACTTACAGCTGAACCCAGGACACTACTCAGTACACTTGTGACCTTCCCAGAGTCTGAAAGTATTGTTTCAATCTTGAAACACTTTCTAAACTTTAGATTAGCTTGCTCTTAAAACAGATCTTAAAATACAGTAGTACCAAAGTAGTTACCAAGCAGCAGAAATGGCATAAGGTTGTAATTATCTTCTTTAAAGTCACATAGGAGCTAAGAAAAGGTGTAGTTATCATTCATATTGTTTTGTCTGCCTCTTCTGTTGTAGAACGCTTTTCACTGTTACCCTACTATGTTAATGTCTGAATATATGGATCTGATCATGTGGTGGACAGCAAAATATGTTAAATGCTAGTCACAAAGTGGCTTTTCTTTGCAGTCTTAAAATTAGTGGGACTTCTAATTTGACTTCATGGCAGTTATTGTAGTTGATGATGGGATTTCGTTTATTTGAGACCAATTTCTTTTTTCTTTTGAAGGTCTTGATGATGAAAGCGACCCTAAAGGTAACTACGCTTTTCTTTCCACTTGAATTCTATTTAATCGTAATCAGAGATGGCAGTACTGATGTCGATGCACTGAATGTTTTACTCTTGCTTTGTTAGGTAGTGGTACTGCACTGCTGCAGGGACATGGTGATATAGCAACATCAGAAATGCAGACCACAGTGATTAATGGCTACACTTGCAATGAGTGCAGCATGCTTTCTGAACGGAAGGAGGTTCTTACAGCACATTCAGCTTCTCGTGTGCCATCTTCAAGAATTTACTCTAGGGATAGGAGCCAGAAACATACATCTAGTAAGTTGCTTTCTCTTGTGTTTTGTCTGGGTATTTTTTATCTACATCAGTTGAAACTTTATGTACTTGTCAGCTTCTGATACATGATTATCAGATTTTTTCAATGCTTCTGAAGGAATTAAACAATTTCAAAATGAAAACGCTGTCGTATCTTAACGAGTTTTATTTCCACAATGATTTGGAACAGAATGGGCAGTTCCAGCCAGCACTGATCACAAGAGTCTCCTCATGTGGAATCGGATCTATACATGTCTGTCTATGAAACTTTTGGTCAGGGTTTTCAGATAAAAACTTTTCCTGTACAGGTGTGTTTCTCTTTGTTATTTGTTACATGATTTAAAATTTTCAAGATTGAGCAAAATTGTTACTTTGAAGTGCTTCTGCTCTCTAGGAAATCTCAGAGATACACCTTCCTACTTTCTGCTTTATTTTTTTTTCTTTTTATCTTCACTTAACCTTGTAGCTTACTAGAGTGTTTCTATAGAAGCTAAAATCTCAAATGCTTGAAAAATACACATCCTAGTGACTCCATTCCCACAGCTGGAAAACAAATGAATCTGCTGTACATAAGGTTCTGCCTTTCCAAGACAATCTCCATTCTGTGGATGGTTGTCCTCAGTGTCTTTACTGCGTCTGCCTGCCTCTTACATAGCAACTTGAATTTCTTGTTTGTTGTTTGTGGTAGTCCGCAGTTACCACAGAGTTTTCTTGAATGGCCTTGAATTAAAAAGGAGCCAGTTTTGGAATTCTTGAAGTATGTTTTTAGTAGCAAGAAATTTGTTTGCTTGAACTATAAGGTGTTCTTTACATGCTCTGAGGCAAGTATTTCTTTCTGGTTAATGTGTAGTACAGGTGGGAATTCTTTTGGCTTGGCATAATGAACTGCTTCAGGTGATACTGTATGAAAAATGTTTTCTGTGCTCCTGAGTTTGCATTGACATAGGAGAATTTTACAAGGAACTGCTATTTGTACATTCCTTTGAACTTTAACCCAGTAGTTTGGATCATACTGGGGTGGGGAAGGAAGGAGAAACAGGAAAAAGGGCACATGGTCATGTCAGATTTTTTGGAATGAGGCTGATTATGTTAAAGCAGCAGTACGGTGGACTGCAGCTTTGTTCCTGTGGCTCTGAAGAAGACATCTGTGTCTCTAGCACTTGAGGCAGACCACTGTAGTAACTTCCTTCAGTGTAAAGGCTGAGGAGAAGGAGAAAAGTCCTCACCCTTTGAAATCCAAAATAAGAATGTAATTTGTCTCTTTGGAGCTTTGACCTACAAAAGCAGGATCTGCAGCTCACATCATTGAAAAATCCTGAGTTCTGTAAGCAAGAAATTCATTGCTATTTAGAGTTCTTAATTCCCACTGAGGAAAGCTGTTCTCGCTGTAGCCATACATCCTGTCTTGAAAGGGTTTTCCCTAGGATGTAAAGTTCTTAAAATAACTTTGCCGTAATACCTAATACTGTTCAGACTTCTCAAACCACACTTCCTCAAGTTTCATAGACCTAGCTAAACAGGCTTTCCATGCTTCATCCTCACTCTTCCACAAGCTGACGGTCACCAGAAAATGGAATTATATCATCTTTATAGAGGTGAATAATTTGTATTCACACTGGGTTTTTCTTTTCAATAGGAGGAACCTATTTCTACATGAGTAAGATTCTCCGATTGGTCAAACATGTTGCAGCATCTTTTGCATCACTGTTAGTGCAACTATTTCAAATGGTTTTGCTGAAGCTGGGTTATGAATTCAGAGGTACCTTTTCAGTTGTCTTTCTTGGTCTCTGCACACAGCCACAGTGTGTTTTGGCTTCTTTTCTTACAGACTTCATCTCTGGCACTGTGGTATTCTTTTTCTATAGTCTTTTGGCTGGCTCCTGTCTTTTTCCCTTTCTAAATTATTATTTGACTGTCTCAGTTGTGCTACCTTTTTCATGCTTTCCTTCTGCTCTGGAAGTATCGGGATTCACATATGAGAGACCTGTTACAGTTAAGATGCACATGTTTATTTTTTCCTTGGAAGCGGTAGAAGGAAATGTTTAAATTGAGAAACTCGAGTTTGTTTTAAACTGCTCGGTGTGACGGTGTCAAATCCAAACTTTTCAGTGTCTTTAGTGGACTCTTGCTACCCTTAAGCCCACTGTGTACTCAAAGCTTGATTAGATCTGTCTTGGAGAACTAAAATTACCATCACCCCTCTGCTACTCTAAAGCACATCTTGTTTTCCCTGAAAATATTCTTCTTTGGTGCCTTCTCTTCTGTAATACACACTCTACAAGTGAAGTTAAATTGCCATAGGCAGGAGGTAACCAGTTTTTCTGTTTGACTAAAACTATTCTCTTTGCTCTCTTTGCTAATGCTCTCTTCTCGGTCTTTTAAGATCTCTGATAAAACCAACACAAAGATGTCACGGTTGGCCCATTTGATAGAATGATGGGAATAGGGACTCAAGATTTGATGAGTTTTTATTTTAGTGTGTTGGTTTTGTTTTTTTACTAACTTTGCTATCTGAAAAGAAGCAGAAAGTTTTTTTTTTTTTTTTTTTTTTTTTTTTTTGACCAAAAGGCCCCCTGATACTTACAGAAGAAAAAATAAGATTGCACAGAATAGCCTTCTTCCTTGATCATTTTTCAGGTCTCCTGTGAGTAACCTGGCTTTAATTGTGAACTAAGCCAGTTTAGCTAAAATCCACATATACGAAAGGCTTAGAACTTGAGAATTACATTCCACGTATGCTTTTTGAATGTGTTACAGCTCACTCGGACTACTGTGGAAGCATGAATGTGAAGGGGTCTTACAGAGAAGATAGACATCTTGGTGTAACTCAGGAATCAATATGTAAGCATGATTGATGTTGTCTTTTAGCCTTGGCTAAAAGACAGTTTGTTGCTGTAATAGTAATATCAGATGCCCCATGACTCTATGGAAACTACAAAGTAAATGTTTGTTTTGCAACTTAGATGTTGGGGGGAGAATGGTGATTACTTGGTGTACTGTAGTATTTTCCCAAGCAAGCTTTATTCCACTGAAGTTTGCTTAGTGTTTTTTGGTTTGATAACAAATATTATGAAATAGACTTGTTTGACTTATCTTGTAACAATCTTCATTTGGTCCTGGCTTTGTCCCATTAACTGACTCTTACCACAACCAACAGGTGATGACTGTAAGGGGAAGAAAAACCTTGAAATACACATCACAGACCACATGCAGTCCTCATGGGCTGAAAGGGTAGCAAGGACCATTTGGCACACCTTTTCTTATGCAGGTTGACTTGGACCTTTTTTATTTTGCTTTTATTTTGCAACACAATCTCACAATACTAATCATACATACTGTTTGGGGTTGGGTTGTGTTTTTTCCTACCTTTATCTATCACAGTAGAAGTGTAAACTATCTAGAAAATTAACTTACTTAACACCTTTCCTGACTCCGACATCTTGCTCTTACACTGGCTTTTATAGAAGCTTGGCAGACTGCTTACCTGTTAGTAAAATCAAGGTGTAAGGACAGCATGCACCTTGTATGTTAGAGAGAACAAATCAGATTGTTAATTTAATGCTCTCTGGGAAAGTCTCCGCTCAATAGGTTGAAAAACTGCCTTAAAATGAAAGCAAGGTATGAGGTATTGGTATACAGATTATTTGAATAAAGGGGTTTTAACATATTATTTTTGTTCTAGTGATAGTCAATTTTTACAGGAATCTTCTATAGGGATAGAATCTTCCCTGTGAGATGAGCGTTCCCTAGCTTGAATGACAGAGGCATCAAGGATCTGTTGAGTGCTCTTTGTTCAGCAAAGGAAAATGATTTGAGACACTTCAATCACCTAAATGCTTTGCAAAATATTGGGTTGGTATATCTATAATCCCTCAGATTAACCCAGACGTATCTGCTGATCTAAAAATGTAGGATTATTTTCTAAATGTGTCCTACGTAGTTTGTTCTGTAGAATGAACAGTCGTAATCCTGCATATAGTAGTTGTTGGCTTCAGTGGGCTAAAAGTTAAAGCATTCCCTCCTAGTGTTTGGAGTAGTTTTTTTGTTGTCAATTTTGTTCTATAAGAGAATCAAAACTGACATGCTGAAGATCCTTGGGAACATTCACTTGATATATTCTGCTTGTAACTTTTAGTAGGGATTATTTTCTATTATTAATATTTCTTAGACATCACTATTTAATTCACTAGGATTTAAAGTTTGTGTTTGTTCCCTCTTCTACATGTGAACCTAGATAACGAATTTGATGTATAATTTGGAACAAATAAGATGCTTTCAAAGTAATGATGTGTTTCAAACTCCTTTTTATGACAGTCCTTTTATTGCTATTCTCTGTCACACTTAACATGGCATTGTTAGATAAACATGCTACAAAATGTAAACTTTGCTGGTTTTGGAAAAGTGATAACTGCACAGTTGTTGTTGATCGTTCATCTCTGTGCCTGAGAATTGTTTCTAAATGGTCTTTGTTTTACTTGGCTTCATATTTATTAGTGGCTTGCTTTGCTTTTAAAGAGTGAAGAGCCAAATTTGTAGATTACTGAAAGGTGTGGATTAGAACGATGCAGAATGTGTTATGGGCAGGGGATTGGGTCTGTGTTACTGCATGTACTGCGAAAGAACCATAAGCTCATATCCATATGTTACCACGTGGCACGAATTTGTTATAATCTAGGTTACTTTATGCTTCACGTGTTGCGGACAGTGGGAGCAACAGGATGGCTTGTGTCTCAGAAGGTGTTGTCTCTACTTTGGCTGGCCATTCTTTCTCCAGGTTACTGTCCTTATCCGTGTGTGTGCACGTTGCCTGTCCCTTTTGACAAACTCGGCATCTGCAGTGTGTGACTTGCACTAATTCCACTCTGCTTAGGCTATAGCTTTTCTACCCAGCAACGAATGTGCTACTTTAATTTTTTTTTTTCTATTGACCAAACTATGCTTAATGAGAGGTCTATTTCTGTTCACAGGCATAATGGGAGACTAACCAGACTGTTTCATGAGGGAATGAATGTGTGAGGAAATGAGTGAATAGCACAGAATATGGGGCATCAGGAATAACGGGGTGTTTGGTTTGGTTGTGTAGTTACTTCCTCTCTGGGTATTCTCAACGAAAACTGGTGCTGCTAATCTGTACATTTCTTGAAACATGCTGAGGTCTTCAGTGTGTAATAGCTTGGATTCAAACATTAATACTGAATTTCCAACGAGAGAGCATTGTTAAAACAAATGAACACTTCTTCTTCTTGCATGGCTGTTGGTTTTGTTGAGCATCTGATGTTATAATGCTGTCAGACTTGTGATATGCAGATGTTAATAAGTTGCCTGTGTTGCCTGCACTCGTGCATTTCTCTGCTGTGCAAAGTGTTCTTGGCCACGGTTGCATGTCCCTCTGCTTGGTTTCCTTGAACATGTGCCTCAGTAATTACATTTCACACTGCCGCTTTTTGTCTTCCAGGGAGGGCAGTTTCTGGCATGTTCAACCTGCTTAGAACTGTGTGGCATCAACTTGCTACTCTCATGTCTTTGCTCAAGGTGTTTCTTCTTGGAAGGTATGTATCCATTGAAAAAAACCTGTTTTGTGAGCAAATTATTTACCCAGTTTTGGTATAAACCAGTGAAATATGATAAATGTATTGTTTCTTGTAAACTTTCTTCTCTCTTTCTCTAGATGCCCTCGAAAGGCCTACAGGCTGTTCCTGGTTCTTATCCCACTCTTGTTTCTGCTGGGTATGTGAATCATTTAGTTATAGTACAGCTCTCTTTAGAGAGAGAGGGTGGGTGAGTAATGCACTGAATTCCTTTTTCCTTAGTCTCCTCACGTAGGACTAGTCATGAGGTCATAAGGAGTAGGCTGCATACTGAGTGCTTTGGTTCTTGCCCATCTCTATGAAAGTGTGGTTAAGTTCTTTAACCAACTCATCTAAAGACTTTCCTTTGCTCTAGACCATGGTTGAGTTGCTGAAAATACTGCTATTTAGGCTGGTGACGTGACAATATTTCAGGCAAGCTGTCTACTTTGAATTGAAGAAGATCAAAATATTGACCAGAAGTGCTGGGCCATTTCTGAAAAGCAGGTTCCTGTCTTTGCACATCCTAAAAAAGTTGTAGCTACTGTTGGCAGAAAAGGAAGTTTCTCAGAATTTTACAGTGGGGATTCAAACTCCTCTGTACCAGGGTGTGTAAGAAAGGAAGAAGTTACCCTGTGTAGAAAATGCTGCTACTTCTCACTAAGATCCTGCAAAAATAAGTGTAATCTTTGCAAAATGCTAGGTTGTTTCCATGGAAGCCTAAATTTCCTCCAACTTGTGTTCAATATTATGCAACATGGCATGTAGTAAGTAGGGTATGAGGCAAGATATTTTCTATTGAGATAAAAAGCAATATTTACATCTGCCTTCAGTGAGCATGGCCGGTCTTCATCAGTAAATGTCATGTAGGTCCCAGGGAAGCAGTAATATGAGTTTAAAGTTCTATCATGATACAGAAGTGCAAGCTGCCTGCCTTCCGACTGTGTGAGTGGTACTGGTGGATGTTCCCTTAATATTCTTGAGTGCTTGACTTAACAATTTTAAAGGTGATTATTTAGGCTGGATTAGTGTCTGTTGTGCGACATCCATCTTGCAAAGTTAAGGTAGCTTGTGTCCTTAAGTAAGAAAGCCATTTGTGTATATAAGCAGTCTTAAGGGAGAATTCTTTTGAACGTCCTTTTTACTTTTTGTTTCAAATCTAGGTATATGGTTCTGGGGGCTTGATGGCTTCATTTCATTATTAGCTTCACTGAATTGGACAAGAAATGATAGGCTGCAGGGAATACATGACCCTAGTCATGAACAGCAGGATGATTTTATTAACTCTGTTCAACCTCCAAAGGTAAGGAAGAATCTTTTAAGCCTTCTTACCTTCCAAGTCTTCAATATTTTGCAATAATTACTCAATACACAAGTAATGTAAATAAATGTCTTGATTTTTATATGCTAAACAAAAATGAAAACCTCTTTATGCCTTAGGATACCATAAGTATCTTCGATTCCGCTTACCTAAGTGAGCTGGAAAAGCAAATGGCCTTTGTATCTGACAAGTGCCATCACCATGAAGAAGAATATAGTAAAGTGATGTTTCTGCTCCATAATCTTCAAGATCAGGTTGCCCAGATGAGCGACAAAAGTGAAACATTGAAGTTAATAAAAAACACGATTGATCAACATCTTAAAGACATGAAAGCAGAGAAAACGGTAAGATAATCAGTTATTGATGTTTTCTGATACCAATCAAAGTATTCTGATTTAATTATGCAGATTATTTGCAATGTGACTTTAGGATTTTTTTTCTGTTACAAAACTGATAGGTAGTAAATGCCAGGGAGTAGTCATTGGCATTATTCTTCCTTTCCTATTGCTGACAAAGAATTAATTCCAGATGGGTGCTCTAATGTAGGATCTTATATACCTGAAAAGCAGATGGATCCTCTTTTTGTAAGTATTTTCAGCCAGAGAAAAAAGGAGTAGTGACAAAGAAGGGGTTTTGTGGTAAATTTCCCTTTGTATAACCCCTACTGCTGCTGGATCAGGCCTTTATATTTATTACAGAATCTGTAATTTCTCACACCACCTGAGGATAAAGTGCTTACAAAGTGAAATAAAAATTATTCTTTGTAGAAAATACCAATTACTCTATTTGTATCTGAGAAGAAAATACACCACCTTTTTTTTTTCTCTGTTTTTTAAGACTGATTTCCTGGCTTTACATCAAGAACATGAGTTGCGCATTCTGAAGCTGGAAGACCTTCTTGAAAAACTCTCAGCTGAATCCAAGGTATTGAAATTAGTTGCAATTGTAACATGGATAAAATAGACTAAGGTTGTTTTTTTCTTGTTGGCTATCCCAAAGCCCAGTTTGCTTTACTCCAGCTATTGCAATCTTCAATTCTCAAGACTTGTGTTCTTCCTCCCCCTTCTTGGAAGGGCTTTCAGTCCAAGGATTAAAATTATTCACTTGGCCATGGAGGCAGGTTCTATTTGGAATAAACCCCTACTCTACAGAGGCACACACATAAGTGTCATTTTCATTTAGCATTCTTTATCCTCCTTCTGTCACTTGTGTTTCTTTGTATATGTTAAAACTAACTTTTGTATTTTTTAGGGCATCCAGAAGCAGCTGGAGATAGCCAAAGCAAGGTACAAGCACTTCTCAGATGCATTTTTGTCTTTCAATCCTCATGCTAATTGATGGTGGTATGCACATTCTTCTTGGAAAGACAACAACCCTTTTCTCTGTGTCAGTCAACTGGCCTGAAGAGTTTGTACTGTCAGCAGGAGTACTTCTCTCTTACAGTAAACTTTAACTGTGATGCTGAACCTCAGCACAAGGCCCACTTCCAGTGGGTGAGCAATTCTACAACTACATCATTGACTAGAGAAAGCTGTTTACGTAGTGGAGGAGAACAAGTGACTTCTCACCCTCTTCTAAATGCATTAGATTTTTTCCTCAAGTATATAGTACCTGCTTTTGATAGGCTTTGTATTTAAACTCTTGAATTCTATCAGTTTTAACCTTCATCTTTGTTTTTTGTTTGCCAGCTGTCCTACTTTCCACTCACGTAATACCAGGATAAAAACAGCAGTGTTTCATTAAGCAGTTTTCCCATTGGGAAGAGGAAAAGAAACACTTATTTGCTGAATCGCCCTGTAAATTAGATCTAAATGTAAAATGGCTTTAGAATGCTGGCTGATCCCTTCTTCCATAGCATGCACTGAACACTGATCTATATTGGTCATATGTGACCTGTTACTTAAGGTCACCTTGACACCTGCCTCTAAAGTTATTCTGGTTTAAGTAAGTTTAAGTCATCGCTGCTGGATTTGTCTGCAACTTAAGCATCCTTTTCTTTGAGAATATTAAGCCTAAGTATGCCTTAAATATCATGTTCAAGAAAGTGCAAGTTCACAGTGTCTTATTGTGGTGATAACTGAACTTTGTATTAGACACGTGCGTTCTCACACCTTTGGAATTTGATGGAATTATTCAAACTCGTCTTTCCTAATCACTTACTCCTTGTTTTTGTCAGAGGGGATGATGCGAACAGTCAAATTTTGTCCAGAGTTAAAGAGCTAGAACTAGAGTTGTCCCAGATAAAATCAGAGGTGTCAACTATGGAAAGTGTGAAGAGAAGTTGTGGGAAAATAGATGCCATTCATGAAAAAGTAAGTTCTGTAACTTCTGTAGCTGTCCCAGTAAAACTTGGTACTGCTTGATTTTGTTCCCTCTTGGAAGGCGCTGCAATCAGTAACATGGGGGTAAGATTCATCTTGCAGAACGGTAGCGGTACTGTAAATTTTTCCATTAGTGCATAACATAGCCAAGAGGTTATTCTTTTCTACAATGGCAGGGTTTTTGCATTTAAGATTGGACACAGCAGCACTTCTGTGTGCAGTACTTTTTCTTACTGATGTGTTTTGCTAACACGTGGAAACGTGGAAAAGAGACTTGCGTAAAAGCAAGTTCAGTTTGTTATCTGACAGTTGTTTTAAAAGATCATGCTCAAGTTCTTTTGGAACCTGTTACATGGTCTCAGTAGAATGTAGCCCAACAAAATACTACAGTAGATACTGACACGGATTAGCAACTTGGATTAAAATACTATCTTGTGATAACACTCAAATATGATCTAGCTGTTGTGTGCAGAATTGAAGCATCTCATAAGAGAGTGATTAAGCGGCTTGCTGAACTAGGCCTAAGAAGTGCACTCCTTCCCTTAAAGGGCCACGGTGCTGCCTTTTAACTGTTACAGTCAACTTTCTCTAGTTGGAAGTGCTACTCAGACTGATGAAAACTGCAGGGTTTGCCTGGGCTTTGTTGGCTGTGACTTGTTCACCAAACCAGTGAAGCATCCAGATCTTCCATAGGCTCCCCTGCACACCTGACAGGACTGTTATTCTAGTGTAAGTCAGTGTAGTTAAAACTCATGTGAAAGCTTGACTTATGTTCTGAATGTATGTATTGATTTCACATGTACCTCTTCTATGCAATATTACTTAATGGTTTATAAAGTCTAATAATTCCTATTATAATTGTTAATGGCTTCTGCTAGGTAGATGCACGGGTCAAAGAATCTGTCAAGCTGATGCTTTTTGGTGATGGACAAAAAGACTTTTCCGAACCGCTCCTCCAATGGCTTACATCCAATTTTGTGAGTAAAACTGATCATCAGACTGTGCTGCGGGATCTGGAGTTGCGGATCCTCAAGGATATTAATCTCCAAATGTCTGCTACAAAACAAAAACTAACACCTGAAGTCATAACGAATGCTGTGAGCAATGCAGGGATGTCTGGCATCACAGAAGAGGTGAGTGAGTTTACATTCTGAAAAGTTCAACTAAAACTGAAAAGAGCCCTTTTTTTTTTTAGGCATTTTGTGGAGCATGACTGTCAATAGAAATGTTAGTGATTTTTAGGAGATGTTAGGAACATTAATTGAAATGGGGAGAACTACAGAAAATCCTTTATCAAGGGTATTCTTGCAGCATTGCTTGCTGCCTGGTGTGAATGTTTGTGTTTTCAGTTTATGTTACCTTGAAAGTTGATGAATTCCCCAGAAACAAGTATACCAAAGAAATGCAGCGCCGGGTCTTGGGAAGGTGGGGGAAAGAATGCAACTTTTGATGTTACTAAAATCTTTCTCTTTCCATTTTCTTCTTCTATATGTACATATTTAGCAAGTACAGATTATTGTAAACAATGCACTAAAACTCTACTCTCAAGACAGGACTGGTCTGGTGGATTTTGCCTTGGAATCTGGAGGTAAAGAGTAGAGGAAACACCATTTCTACTATTCATGTTATATAGAGTATTTATTGAGAAATCTTATAATGAAGACTAAAGGTTAGCAGAGCATCCTTGTGTGTTCCCTGATCATCAATCTACTGCAATCTGTGCCTGTTGTTTACAGGATTATATATCAGCCTAGGTATGCATGGACAGGGATATTATAGTTCTTTTAAGCATGTATGCAACGGATAATCTAGAACCACAGGTGTGTCTCTGTGGAGTGGACGCACCACTGAAGTCATAAGGGAAAAAAAGTGTGGTTTTCAGCACTCTTAAATGAAAAAGCTGTAACATGTTCTTAAAAAAAGATTGTACTTGATAGAAGTTTATTTGTATCCCCAGAAGTTTTTTAGACTCTAACAACATGGTTAAAAACTGAAAGAGGGTAGATTTCGATTAGACATTAGGAAGAAATTCTTTATTGTGAGGGTGGTGAGGCCCTGGCACAGGGTGCCCACAGAAGCTGTGGCTGCCCCATCCCTGGCAGTGTTCAAGGCCCGGTTGGACGGGGCTTGGAGCAACCTGCTCTAGTGGAAGGTTTCCCTGGCCGTGGTAGGGAGTTGGAACTAGATGAGCTTTAAGGACCCTTCCAACTCTCACCATTCTGCGATTCTACGAATATCTTTAATAGGATTTTTTCTGAAGAAAGTAACTGGTACATTAATTCTTTGTACAAATCTCTGCCTTGAGAAGAAATGCATAATTATTTCTGCTAACCTGATAAATCTCTTCATAGGTGGCAGCATTCTGAGTACTCGCTGTTCTGAAACCTATGATGCCAGAGCAGCAGTTGTGAGCCTCTTTGGAATTCCTCTGTGGTATGTCACTCAGTCTCCCAGAGCGGTGATTCAGGTAAGAAAAGGCTGAGTAAACAAGTGCAGCAATGTTATTTTGTGTTGAGTGGTTTTTGGATGCTGGATGTTTCTGTTTGTAATATCCTGGGGGACACGGGTACTTTGAACTGTGTTTCCAAGAGTGGGATCTTTGGGTAGTTCCTGAGCACTGCTGAAGTCCTACTCCAGCAAAACTAAGACCCTTCTAGGAAGCTTGGGCAGTGCATTGGCCTTGGGCGGAGTGTGAGCACTAGGAGGGCTCCTGTTGAGAAGGAATCTCAAGGTGATCTTAAGCACTGCTGGTAGTTCCAGTGGATATGCTGTCTTCCTGAAGAGTTCTACCAAATACCTTCCGTTCTGCCACTTACTAAGGCTGTCCCTAATAATTCGGAATTCATTACAACTCTTATTGCAAAAAAACCCGTTACAAAACGGTTGTGGTTATTTTGCTGCTGTTGTTGCGTCCCATCTTGTTCTCTCCCCCTTCCTCCTGTCTAGCCGGATGTGTATCCAGGAAACTGCTGGGCTTTCAAAGGATCACAGGGACATCTTGTAATCAGACTTTCAATGAGGATCTATCCAACTGGCTTCACACTGGAACACATACCAAAAACACTTTCACCAACAGGAACTATCACCAGTGCTCCCAGGAAGTTTTCAGTATATGTAAGTCTGCCTCTGAACTTCAGTTGATCTTGGTATGCATAAAGAATATTTGTGTTGCTTATCTTGGAAAATAATGACTTGAGGGAGGACAGCTAAGGAGAGAAACTGTTTCAGTCATTGCTCTTCCAATGGCTTCTACTTTTTAATGAGCTTTGAAATTAGGAGTAAGAAATGTTACAGCTAATTTTGGGTGTTTCTTTTCTCTTGCTTTCTCCAGTAGTAAACACTTTTGGAGGGAGATGACGGTTTTTAAATTGGTGTAGTTATTTCATACAGTTGAATTGTTCCATCCTTCCCCCACTCCTCTCCCCCACAGTTCTGGCTCTTCATCTCATCCATCATGTACCTTAAATCTTTTTTTTCTTTTTAATGGATTTTGCCTAGCACTGCAGTTGCACAGGCACGACTGTAGAACAAAGAGCACAGGCTACATCAGAGGATAGCTGTGATAGCTGAGAACTTTTTGTCTAGTTCCTTCAAATGCTTAAGCAGCATCCTCAAGCATCTGAATCTTGACTTCAGTTCTGTTCATAAACTTGATACATCTTTTCTCTTTCTGGTTTGTCCTGAGCGGTTTCTGTTATACACTGTGATAGTGGTTTTGCCATGGAAATGAAGAGGTTTGGCTGTGAAAACATACAAACATAGCACAAGTATTTGCGGTGCAGGAAACGTAAATACAGAGGTGTGCCTCAACAAGCTTTGAGTTACATGGGAAACATTCTGATCCTGGTTTGATTGACTTCTGAGTGCTCTCTGGTGATACTCAGTTATGCAGACATGCTTCTGGTTTTGGTTAGATAGGAAATTTGACGGAAGCAAAAATCTTGTTGTTACAGGGTCTAGATGATGAATATCAAGAAAGTGGCACGCTTCTAGGACATTATGTGTATGATCAAGAAGGAGAACCACTGCAGATGTTTCCAGTGATGGTAAGTCTGGATGACAGGATTGAATGCGTTGGGGAGAAAAAGGCTCCTATTTTCTACGGTAGTGCTCTGTGAGCAGCAAAGGAAGGCGGCCTCGTGCTCTGTTGGGCACTGTAGAAACTGAGGCAGCAAGTACCCACCTACCTGCCTGAAAACCCCTAGTCTAAATAGATGAGAGGGGAAGAGGAGAGGTTTGTGCCGTCTGGACACAAATGGTGCAAAGATGCTACACATAGGAACAGTCGGTTTCATGCTTGTTCTGACTCCCCTCACAAATAACTAGTTGTAAGGCAAGGAAGGTCCTCTCCAAAGTGGCAGGAAAATCCCAAGGCATGACCTGGTTAGTAATGACAGTGGGTAGTTGCAGGAAGCTAAGCAAGCAACTTCAGTAGTTGCAGTTGTCACCTGCTTGTACCAGCCACCTAACTCTGGTTTGTGCGTTTGCTGTTTCCTTTCCCAGATGAACCAAGAAAATGCATTCCAAATAGTGGAACTGAAAGTTCTTTCCAACTGGGGAAATGAAGAATATACGTGCCTTTATAGATTCCGAGTGCATGGGAATGTTGCCAAATAATCTCCTACACTACAGCTGGGGTTGGGTTTGTTGTATGTTTTGTTGTCTATTTTGTTTTTTTCACTTGAGCTAGAACCAGAACCCATGGTTAAGTTGCTATTAAAACCAGGTGTTTTCATGTTATAGGTTACATAATTCAGATTCGAATTCTCCTGTTTAAGTAGAAATTAGGTAGCCAATGTAGGAATATTTTGGATAACACTAACTTATTTTTTAAAAAATAAAAAGTAAGATAGGATTTTGTGCAATGTATTTTTGTAAATGCTTTTCAAAATGTCTGTTATTCTTTGCTGCTTCTAAACTGTGACAAAATGCTATCAAGATGTTTAAATAAAGAGTTTTAATTTTTGAAAGTGCATGTACTCTTTGGAGAAGAAATAAACCTGTTCCGCTGTAGTTTTGGTCACTGGCTGAAGCGAGGCCATGAGGGGTTGTAACACTGAAGGAATGCCCGTGGCGGCGGGCAGAGCAGGTTTTCCCAAGGGAAAGAGCCCGGCCTCTTACTCCCGCTGCCCCCGTCCTCTCCAGAAGCGACGCTGGCCCTGGAGCGTGCTGGGGCGAGGAGCGGGGTGTCCCCATGGACGCCCAGCCCCTGCTTTTCCTGCAGCGTTTCCTTCAGCGTCCCTGGTGCTGCCTAGCACACGCTGAACTGAGTGAAGCGAAGCCCGGGCTGGTCGCTGCCGGACGCTTTGCAGGTGCGGGCAGCAGTTTTCAACCGCCGGGGGTTGCTCCCTTGGTGTGTCAGCGCCGTTCCAACGCCCTTGCCCCTGTCGAAAGGCGGCGGCAGGAACCGCGGCGGCGTTCAGCGCGTGCAGGGCAAGCTGCGCGCCAGCGTCAAGAAGGGCGACTACTACGAGGCGCACCAGATGTACCGGACGCTCTTGTTCAGGTAGGGCCCGGCCCGAGCCCTGCCCCTGCCCCGCGCGGCCTTGCGGAGCTCTCCCACGCACTCGGCCCTGCTGCTGCCCGCCATTGGCCGCCGCTGCTGCCCATCTGCGTGTGCTGCTTTCTCATTGGGTCGTGGGGGGACGGGGTGGGGCGGGTACGTGCCGTGGAGAGTCGGTTGAAGGGCGCCTGCCCAAGCCGCTGTTGGGGGGTCTCGGCGGCGGTGTGAGGGGGTTCGGGGGCGGCGCTGTGAGGGCCGCTGCTCGCCGGGGTTTGAAGGTGACGTCGGCGCGCGTCGCGGCCGGACCTACCCCGACCCGGCCCGAGCGGCGCGAATGAGCTAGCGGGTGGCAGCGGCAGCGGCAGCTGGACCCGGAGGGGGCGTCCAGCCACCGCCCCCCGGAGCACAGCGTCCCGTTGGCGTGCAGAGGGCGGGTTGCGTCCTGCTGCCTAGAGAGCACGGACAGACCTGATGTTTGCCCGCGTCCCGACGCGGTTCTTGGCGGCCCCACAGCCTGAGTCAGGTCGTCGCCCCCCCCGCTCGGCGGGACGGGCGCCGGGTGCCTCCCGGGCAGCTCCTCGAGCAGGCGGACGTCTTCGTAATAGCCTCGCTCGTTCTGAATGTCAGCCTGGCAGCCAGGCAGGTTGTGCAGGGGTTTGAGGTTTTGGGATAGGAGAGGTGCTCCTTTAAATGAAAAGGTCATGTTTTGCATAGCTAGGAAGAGGGTTTCGTTGTAGGCAAAAAGATGTAACGGGGCTGTGAAACTTGTTTGGAAAGGCACTGAGGCCAAGGAGTAGTCCTGGACAGTCTTGTCTGTCCTCCATAAAACGTGTGTTAAATGTCAGCAGTTTTCCCGAAACACGTGGACACACGGTCGAGGCGATCTCAGCTGTGGAATTGTAACTGGGACAGCCAGTGCTTACTCGTTCTAAACACCACCGGCCTGTAAAACATTGCTGTGTTCTCTCATGAGGTGTGTGTTAAACCTGAAATCCCGACTCGGAGCTTCAAAAGTCATGAATGGAGATTTATGTGAGCGTGGGGGAGGAAGAATTACCATAAGCCTGTCTCCTGCAGACCCCTTATCCCTGCCTGTGATCCGCAGAGGAGGTGGGAAACTGCTCTTCCTGCCTGACCCGCACCAGTGAGTGAGTCGCGTTCCTAGGCTGGTGCTGTTACCGTACAGGCTGCCGGGTTGAACTCTTCTCCAGAGCTGGCTGCACGATTGCAGGGGGAGGGTCTCACAAGGGCAGAGGAGAGGGGGAGAATCCTTTTCCTACAGCTGCTGCTCACGCTGCTGGGGATGCAGCCCAGCACAGGGGGGGTTTCTGAGCTCCGAGTGTACACTGCTGGCTCGTGTTGAAGCAAGAGAACTGATGTATTTAGGAGCTTTGCTGCTCTTCAGTCATAACCAGGTATGTCGTAACTGGTTTTGTGCGTGTGGCTTGCGGTAGACAGAGGGTGTTATTCCAAGATTTTGAGGGGTGAATGGTGAATTCTCAGTGGTAGATGTTTGGCGTTATTTCTTTGTAGTCTTTCGGTTTATCTCTTTGCTGAGCGTTTCTGCACAAAGAAGGATTATGCCAAACTGGTACCTAAAGCAGAACTGTGTGTGAGCATCCAGACATTAATCGTAACTACATTTGTCTTGCTTTCCTGGAGGCTCAGCTTTTGGCTCTGAAGGAGTTATGTCAGTATTACTGGCTGATAGATGCAAGAGTGACTGGATGTATGAGAAGTGGCTCAAGTTCAAAGTGGCTCTTTTTTAAGGTGGCTTTTGGAGGCTGTTAAGGGAGCTTAAAGACACAGTAGCACTGGAACGTAAATGTCGTATCTTAAAGATGCATTAGAAGCAGCAGTTCATCCTATTTCTATTAATAGTAAATATTTGTGAGTCTTATTGCTTCCAGAAAACTTGCCTAAATTGTTCAGCTTAAGGGATGCAAATTCTCCTGAAAGAGTGGCTTTCGTATCCAGAGCACTAAAATGGTCTAGCGGTGGATCGGGAAAACTTGGACACCCAAAGCTGCACCAGTTCCTAGCAATTACCCTGTGGAAAGGTAAGAAAAATCAACTGGCCCTTCTGTGTTTTGTTTTGAAAATATTCAAAGTGTGATTCTGTAAGAGATCTGCTTCTCCTTCAATCTAAGGAAGCTGAGATGGAAATGACTGATGGAGTTCTGCTATTGCCTCATTTTAGCAATAACGTCAGCATAATGCCAAAAGCATTCGATCAGCTGCTGCGTTGCCAGTTAAAAACTTGGTTTATTGATGGAATTTTGTGTCTAAGCAGTCAAGATCAGCTCCAGCGGAAACTAAACAGAGGTTTCCCTAGCTGGTGATTTCAAAATCTTTCTGTTGGGATTAATCAATTTAAACAGATCAACCTTAATGACAGTTTTGAATTTCAGTAGGCATCTATCCGAGAAATCTGTTTTGCTGCTGTTTAAGTAAGTGCGGTCTGATGTTACCAACATCCCTCATCTTGACATTCACTGCATTTCCACTTTTATTGCTGGGAATCATTACTTTCTGGTCCCCATTTCCTAGGTTCTCAAATGAGCTCTTATTTGTTAGAGTATGGCAGCAGTTGATACATATTCTTCCTAAAGCTGCAATACCTTTCAAAGGCCCCAGGGAAAGTTTTACTAGCGTTGGTTGGGTGGTTTTGTTGTGTTGTTTTTGGTTTTGGTAATTTTTTTCTTTTGGAATTGGATGGCACTCTGGAAAATGTCCCTAACGGTAACCATGCGAATCACTTTGCAGTTGGCTCTTCTGCTGGGGTGTGTATTCAGTGTGGGGTTTGTGACAGGAATAAGTTAACCAATAGAAAATATTACAAATTGGTGTGAAATGAAGGGAAGTCCCTTGCTGCTTAGCGGATGGTGTTCAAAGGTAGTAGGGTAAAATGATTTGACTCTATGTAAAACCTTTCTCAAGTTTCTCCTGTGTTGGGCTTTGGTGCACAGAACAGCCCATGCTTTGCTCAGTGGGCTTTCAAAGCAAGTGTCATTGTGAAAAGATCACTGAAAGCCTGGCTACATGGGGTTTTTTAGTTTTCAAGCTTAGTTTTTGGGGTGCTGCATAACTCAGTTCCTATGGAAGCACTGCTGTGGTAAGAGCTTGGCTCATATTACAGCAGTGTTCCTGAGAACTTGGAACTTGCAGAAAACAGTATCATAAAGAAAGTTGTGCTCAGAAATACACTGAGCTTCATGCATTACTGAGACGGGATCTCCAGCCTCAGCAGCAATACTGCTCAAATACTGCTGAGCACTCCAGATTTCTGGTAACAGTAACTACTTTATTTCAAGACTTCCAAACACAGGCTGAACAGTGCAAGGGCTCTTACATTGGCTTTATGTAATTATAAGTCATTGCATTACTTTTTTCCCACCTTTTACAGTATGATTTGAAACAGTCAACATGGACTTTTCAAGTCTACACACATACACTCCTCCCCAGTGTCTGCCACAGAACACTGGCTATACATATGCACTCAGGTGAGAATTCTTTTCTTCTTGTAGAGCAACTGCATGTTCACTAATTGAAATAGGGAGAACTACAGAAAATGCTTTATCAAGGTATTCTAAAATTAGTTGTAGTTGTAACCCATGGATACGATAGAGTAAGGTGGTTTTTTCTTGTGGGCTATCCCATAGCCCAGTTTGCTTTACTCCAGCTACTGCAGTCTTGAATTCTCAAGACTTGTGTTCTTCCTCCCCCTTCTTGGAGGGGCTTTCAGTCCAAAGATTAGATTTATTCACTTAAGAAGAGAGGCAGGCTCTATTTGGAATAAAATCCTACTGTACAGAGGCACAAACATACATGTCATTTTTATTTAACATTCTTTATCTTCCTTCTGTCACTTGTGTTTCTTTGTATATGTTAAAACTAACTTTTGTATTTTTTAGGGCATCCAGAAGCAGCTGGAGATAGCCAAAGCAAGGTACAAGCCCTTCTCAGATGCATTTTTCTCTTTCAATCCTGATGCTGATTGATGGTGATATGCATGTTCTTTGAAAGACAACAATCCTTTTCTCTGTGTCAGTCAACTGGCCTTAAGAGTTTGTACTGTCAGCAGGAGTACTTCTCTCTTACAGTAAACTTTAACTGTGATGCTGAACATCAGCACAAGGCCCACTTCCAGTGGGTGAGCAATTCTACAACTACATTATTGACTAGAGAAAG
Source organism: Strigops habroptila (assembly GCF_004027225.2). Taxonomy (NCBI): domain Eukaryota; kingdom Metazoa; phylum Chordata; class Aves; order Psittaciformes; family Psittacidae; genus Strigops; species Strigops habroptila. Next base: position 80,069,346 of record NC_046358.1, read on the forward strand.
CTGTTTATATAGTGGAGGAGAACAAGTGACTTATGATATTTATATGCCTTAAATATCATGCTCAAGAAACTGCAAGCTCACAATGTCTATCGTGGTGGTAAATGAACTTTTTATTAGACACAAACATTCTCACACCTTTGGAATTTGATGGAATGATTCAAACTCGTCTTTCCTAATCACTGACTCCTTGTTTTTCTCAGTGAGGATGATGCACGTAGTCGGATTTTGACTATACTTATAAAGCTAGAACTAGAGTTGTCCCAGATAAAATCAGAGGTGTCAGCTATGGTAAGTGTGAAGAGGAGTTGTGGGAAAATAGATGCCATTCATGAAAAAGTAAGATCTGTAACTTCTGTAGCTGTCCCAGTAAAACTTGGTACTGCTTGATTTTGTTCCCTCACTCTTGGAAGGCGCTGCAATCAGTAACATGGGGGTAAGATTCATCTTGCAGAACGGTAGCGGTACTGTAAATTTTTCCATTAGTGGATAACATAGACAAGAGGTTATGGCTTGTTTTCTAAAATGGCAGGGTTTTTGCATTTATGATTTGATGCTGCAGCACTTCTGCGTACAGTACTTTGCTGTTCTTACCGATGTGTTTTGCTAACACGTGGAAACATGGAAAAGAGACTTGCATAAAAGCAAGTTCAGAAGTTCAGTTTGTTAGTCTGTTATTCTAGCGTAAGTCAGTGTAATTAAAACTCACGTGAAAGCTCGACTTAAGTGTAGTTCTGAATGTATGTATTGATTTCACATGTTCTATACAATATTACTTAATGGTTTATAAAGACTAGTACTTTCTATTATAATTGTTAATGGCTCCTGCTAGGTAGATGCACAGGTCAAAGAATCTGTCAAGCTGATGCTTTTTGGCGATAGACAAGAAGTGTTTCCCGAACAGGTCTTCCACTGGCTTACATCCGATTTTGTGACAAAAGCTGATCATCAGACTGAACTGCAGAAAGTGGAGAGTCAGACCCTCAGCGCTATTCGTGTACACTTGTCTGAATTAGAAGAAAAACTAACATCTAAATTCGGAATTAATGCTGTGACCAATGCAAGGATCACAGAAGAGGTGAGTTTACATTCTGGAAAGTTCAACTAAAACTGTAAAGAGCCCTTTTCTAGGCATTTTGTGGAGCATGACTGTCAGTAGAAATGTTAATGATTTTTAAGAGATGTCAGAACATTAACTGAAATGGGGAGAACTACAGAAAATGCTTTATCAAGGGTATTTTTACAGCATTGCTTGCTGCCTGGTGTTAATGTTTGTGTTTTCAATTTATGTTTCCTTGAAAATTGAAACAAGTATACCAAAGAAATGCAGGGTCTTGGGAAAGAATGCAACTTTTGATGTTATTAAAATCTTTCTCTTTCCTTTCTGCTCTTCTATCTGTACCTCTGCAGCAAGTACAGACTATTGTAAACAAGGCACTGAAACTCTACTCTGAAGACAGGACTGATCTGGTGGATTTTGCCTTGTTATCTGGAGGTAAAGCATAAGAGGAAACACCATTTCTACTATTCATGTTATGTACAGTATTTACTGAAAAATCTTATAATGAAGACTAAAGGTTAGTAGAGCATCCTTGTGTGTTGCCTGATCATCAGTCTACTGCAACCTATGCTGCTTGTTTACAGGGTTATGTATCAGCCTAGGTATGCATGTGTAATTATTTCTGCTAACCTGATAAATCTCTTTTTAGGTGGCAGCATTCTGAGTACTCGCTGTACTGAAACCTACAATGCCAGAAAAGCAGTGGTTAGCCTCTTGGGAATTCCTCTGTGGCACGTCACTCAGTCTCCCAGAGTGGTGATTCAGGTAACAAAAGGCTGAGTAAACAAATTCAGCGATGTTATTTTGTGTTGAGTGGTTTTTGGATGCTGGATGTTTCTGTTTGTAATATCCTTGGGGACACGGGTACTTTGAACTATGTTCCCAAGAGTGGGATCTTTGGGTAGTTCCTGAGCACTGCTGAAGTCCTACTCCAGCAAAACTAAGACCCTTCTAGGAAGCTTGGGCAGTGCATTGGCCTTGTGCAGAGTGTGAGCACTAGGAGAGTTCCTGTTGAGAAGGCATCTCAAGGTGATCTTAAGCACTGCTGGTAGTTCCAGTGGATATGCTGTCTTCCTGAAGAGTTCTACCAAATACCTTCCGTTCTGCCACTTACTAAGGCTGTTCCTAATAATTCGGAATTCATTACAACTCTTACTACAACAAACCCCATTATTATATAATAACCGCTTGTGGTTATTTTGCTGCTGTTGTTGCGTCCCATCTTGTTCTCTCCCCCTTCCTCCTGTATAGCCCGATGTGAATCCAGGAAACTGCTGGGCTTTCAAAGGATCACAGGGACATCTTGTGATCAGACTTTCAATGAGGATCTATCCAACTGGCTTCACAATGGAACATATACCAAAAACACTTTCACCAACAGGGACTATCACCAGTGCTCCCAGGAAGTTTTTAGTATATGTAAGTCTGCCTCTGAACTTCAGTTGATGTTTGTGTGCATAAAGAGTATTTGTGTTATCTTGTAAAATAACGACTTGAGGGAAAACAGCTAAGGAGATACAGTGTTTCAGTCACTGCTCTTCAAATGGCTTCTACTTTTTAATGACCTTTGAAATCAGGAATAAGAAATGTTACAACTAATTTTGGGTGTTTCGTTTCTCTTGCTTTCTCCAGTAGTAAACACTTTTGGAGGGAGATGATGGGTTTTAATTTGGTGTAATTCTAGCAACTGGTGTTATTCTTGAGTTGCTTTGGATTTTGAGACTGGAAACAGATGCAGTATCTGATTCAGCGAGAATGCCACGGCGTAGTTTACCCTTAGCTGCTGCAGCACTTAAGAAATCTAATGCTGCAGGAAACAGTGGCTTTCATGAGAGCTCTTCTGCTGGAAACATGTCCTTTATTGAGCAGCCTTCTATGTAAGCAATTTTTATCACGATGAGTTGAATTATTTTTCGGAGTCCTGAGACTTCCTGTTTAAACACAATCCTACGCTTACATACTTAACATCAGAATTATCCTGTTTAATTAGCAATTAGGTAGCCAAGGCAGAAATACTTTTGAATGACCCTAACTTAATTAAAAAGAAAAGATAAAAGAGATAGGACTCTGTGCAATACATTTTTGTAAATGCTTTTCAAAAGGTCTGTTATTCTTTGCTGCCTCTAAACTGGCAAGATGCTACTGAGATGTTTAAATAGAGTTTTAATTTTTGAAAGTGCATGACTCTTTGGAACAAGCAGGAAAGCTGCTTCGCTCTAGTTTTGATCACCTGCTGTCATGGAACCTATACCCTGAGGTTAAACAGAATTTACTGTTCAAACTCCATTAAAGCTCCACCAGCGTTAAAGCCTGGACCCAAGAGGAGAGTCCTCAGCTGCAGACCACTGCTCTGAGGAGGACCAACTCCAAATGGTTGCCCGAGGGCCTCCCGGCTCAGATCCGAGCTATGGTCTAATATGGTCACAAAGCCCGCCCTTGGTGCCTCTGCACCCACCAACCACAACCGTGCTGGGGGACAAGAGCTGCGCATGCGGGGAGTGCTTCTGTCTGTGGGGAGAAGCTTTCACGGGCTTTTGTCCCATCCTGTCGGGACTGTTGTCACGGTGGTTGGACATACCCCAACATCTACCCCATGACCACAGTCATGATTCAACTGGCTTCCTTAGAGTTGTGGTACAGTCACCTCCAGAGTTCAAAGGGAGCGCAGTCCCAGTGAGTTTTACTACTCACTGTGGATCATTATTCCCCAGTTATTTTACTGATCTTACCATCGAGCGCTTGAGACAACTTATCATATACACTTTGGAATGTGAACACAACAGTCATCTATCAACAGATTGCAAAACTTCAAATACACCCTTTCTCTAATGTTGAGGCTTCCTGCCACACTTCCCACTGGCTTCTTGGCATGCAGTCCTACCATCTGTGGGGTGCAGACCCTCCTTGAAATGTCCAACTCCACCACGTGACTCCATCAGGAAGGGTGTAGGAAAAGTGAAATTACATCTTGTGCCTCCCGCCGAGCTGGCATTTGTCATGTCTGATGACCAGGTCGTGCTGCTTCATGCAGGCCACTACTCCTGTCTTCAGTAGAAATATTAGGGTGATCTATGTCTGCATGTCGTTCTCTGCAAGAAAACAAAACAAGGACCTTTGAGACCTGGCTTTAGGGTTAGAAGCCAGGGATTATCCATCAGGCACTAATACAGTGGGTCTTCCCGCTCCTGCCTAGGGCTTCCCAGGCATAAAGGCCTCTGGGTTTTGCCAGGGTCATAGGCACAGTGCAAACAGAGGGCAATTTCACCATGACTGCTTGTCTCACATGGGTTCTCAGTGCAAACTGACCCCTTTGATTATCAGGTGTGTGGGTGTCACCCATCAATGGCCCAGTAGGACAAAACACCTGAATCTCTGGGTTCCCATCATTTCCCCAGCAGTTACTGACAATGAAGACTGCTTGTGGCAGTCGTACATCTCAACTGTGGTGTGAAACATCAGCATGTCTTTTAATCAGGCCATTAGTTTGCTCAATTATTCTGCTAGCTTGAGGATACTGTGATGTATGAAGCATCCGTCTGATACCCTCTCCTCACCCTAGATCTTGAACTACCGTGGCTGTAAAATGTGCCCCATCATCACTTTGGGTATGTTCAGACATGGACAAACCACTGAACTGTTCTCACAAAGCCTTGACCATCTGATCTCCAGTAGCAGCACTGACAGCTGTAGCCACAGACAATCCTCCTATTACTTCTACTCCTAACACTGTGTCTCCAGCCACCTGCCCCCCCTGTTCTTTACTGTCTCCACCAATAAGGATACCATCTATACACTGATGTATGTGGATGCCTGCTGGCACCTCCACAGTATTGAGGAGCTTGGCTAAAGCATTGTGGGCAATAGTTGGGGAGTGTTTATATCCTTGCAAGAGTCAGACAGAGGTGTCCTACGTCCCCTCCCACGTGAAAGCAAACTGAGGTTTGTCTTCTTCCCGTAGGGGAACCAGAAAAAACACAGCCTTAACATGTCGAGTGGCCATCCAGGGGTGGGCAGCAACCTGTGCTGCTGTGGCTACAGTTAAGGCTAAACCACCGTCGCGGGGGGTGTGGGGCGGGCGGTCGCCTGTCTTCTGGGCTCCGAACCCTTCCTCCCAGCAATTCCACCACTTTCCGGATGTGATCGGTGGGTTGACCGTGCAACCTGGCTCGGGGAGCCCCACAAGTACCGCTTTTCGCCAAAGACCATTTCTTTCGGAACCGTAAATCCCGTCCCGGTCTGTCTCGGGATTCCGCCGGGGCGGCCGGGCCGGGTTTCGTGACCGACCGGCCGTACCCTCCTGCGCCCGCCCGCACCACCCTCCGCAGCGGCTCAGCCCAGCTCCCGCCCGGGGCTGACTCCGTGGTGTCACGGCTCTGCCCGAGTCGAAATGCGCACGGGCGGTTCCGAGAAGCCGATCGTGCTCAACGGCTGCCGGGAGTCTCTCCCCAACAGATGGAACAAACGCTCCCAGCGCGCCTGGTAACCCTCTGAGGAGCGGTCTGAAGTGGCTGGGGTCTGCCGGAGCGGCCATCGGTGCTCCGTGCAGCCTCTCATACACCGCTTGCGTGCCAGCAGCCCTCCAGCAGCTCCCACAGCCCCTTCACGCTAACAGTGACCAGCTCTCCTCGCTCCTGGGCTCTACCCCCCAGCACAAGAAGCCACTCGGGAGGCGATCGACCGATCGCCCACCGCTCCGTTGCTCAGAAACACTCCTGGACGCCAAAACTCGCTCGCTTCTGCACCTCTCGAGTATCCGAGCTCGCCCCGTCACACACACTCCCCACAAACGCTGCGTTCCCCTTTCGCCCGGCTTACGCGCAACCTCCGTGTGCAATCCCCTGAGCTCGGGTCCCGACCAGGAGCCGCGCGGACCGTGGCTCGGGGGCTCCCGCCTCGCGGTCCCGTCCGCCTTTCGCTTTCAAGAAGAGCTCGCACGTTCCCTTCCTCCAGCTCCTCCACCTCTTCAGCATCGCTCTCATCACGATCTCCCCAGATAACCCCGCCCCGACCCTCCGGCTCCTTGCCCGCCATCAATTCCCGAATTCGGACGATAGCGGCGGTGGAGGGGAGGCTTGGCTCGTGCCAGCGTCATTTCAATTCTCTGTTTCAATACACCCGCTCGCTCTCTTTTTAATTCCTCTTTTAAGCACTTCAACTGCTTCTCCGAATTGCTCCTTTCAAAACAGACCTGTGCTTCCTCCACTGTTCCAAGCACGGGCTCAAAATGGCGCACGCGCTCTCTTCACCACATCCCTCCCTGACCCAGCACCGCCCCTGGGCCGAACCACCTGGCCTCCGCCCATCGAGAGCGCCTCCCTGCTGCCTTAACAATTCCTCCATGGACACCTCGCCGGCCGCGCCAATTCTGATCTGTCACGGAACCTACACACTGAGGCTAACCGAAATTTACTGTTCAAATCCCATCAAAACTCCACCAACGTTAACTACAGATTGGGGATGTCCGATGGATTCGCCACTACACTGCTGAATCTCTATGGTCGATAATCCAAAGAACGCACTCACTCACCTAAGAAGGGAGGGCTCTCAACGCCGAGAGAGTTCCACGGGGTGGCGCCCCAACCCGAGCGGAGAGTGCCCACCCGCACACCGCCGCTCTGAGCACGACCAGCTCTAAGCGGCTGCCCAGGGCCCCCTCTTATAGCCGGGTGGGATCTGAGCTGTGGTCAGATATGGTCACGAAGCTCCCCATTGGCTCAGGACCCGACTTCCTGCCCCTGCACCCACCAAGCGCAAGCGTGTCGCGGGACAAGAGCTGTGCACGCGGGGCGTGCTTTGCCTGTGGGGGCTGTTGCCGGGTCCTGTCAGGGCTGTTGGCGGGGCCGGTGCACCCGCCGCGGCGGCTGAATGGAGGCCGTGAGGGGTTGTAACACTGAAGGAATGCCCACGGCAGCGGGCAGAGCAGGTTTTCCCCATGGCTCCTTTCCAAATACAATCGGGCCTCTTGCTCTCGCTGCCCCCGTCCTCTCCAGAAGCGACGCTGGCCCTGGAGCGTGCTGGGGCGAGGAGCGGGGTGTCCCCATGGACTCCCGGCCCCTGCTTTTCCTGCAGGGTTTCCTTCAGCGTCCCTGCTGCTGCCTCGCACACGCTGAACTGCGTAAAGCAAACCACCTATTTTACTTGGAATAAAGACTTACTTACGGAGGCACAAACATAAGTGTCACTTTCATTTAGCATTCTTTATCCTCCTCCTGTCAATTGTGTTTCTTTCTATATATTAAAACTAACTAATGTATTTTTTAGGGCATCCAGGACGTCGAGGTAGGCAAAGCAAAACGAGTGAGGTACAAGCACTACTCAGATGCAGTTTTCTCTGCCATTCACTGGAAAATATGTTCAGTACATGGTTTGAAGTGAAATCTTAGTTAAATATATGTGCCTGAAGAGGAGGATTTTCTTCTGAGTTGATCTGCCTAGTTGCATCAGTGTTGAAATGCCTTGCCTCTTTTGTCATTTAATAAATTGAGAGATTCACAGAAAGTTGCATCTTTAGTGCTATCTCTTATTTGCCTTTGCTTTGTTTCATAGGGTGGTGCATGAACACAGAAGTCTGAATAGACCATCTAGCATGAAAAGGTGCATGCCCATGATGTGTTTTTCGATTCCTGTGCAGACCCACAGGAATCGAAGGACCCAAAGTTGTTACTTTCTGGGGTAGGCAATGATTGCTATTGCTTGTATCCAACTGTCAAAACTGGTTATGGTTTGGTGTGCATGAACGTACATTCACATCTTCCCTCTTTTCCACACCCATTTTTCCATCCTGCCCCCAGACGTGTGCATGTACTTACACTTTTGCGGTAGGTGTCTGCTTGCTAAGATGCTTACTGGAAATTCACAGTCCAGTGTGTAAACTTGATTTACAGGCACAGCTGACATCCGGATACTTTGCCCAAGCAACTTAATATGCCAGGCCAACATAGGCAATTTTGTGATGCAACACCATAGATTGTGTAGATGTAATTATCGCTCATCACTACTTTCTTCTGAACACACATAAAGTGCTGTAGTTAAAGAATGGTAGGATTTAACATTTGTGTTCCCTCTCCTACATGTGAACCTAGATAATGAATTTGATGTATAATTTGATGCTTTCAAAGTAATGATGTGTTTCAAACTCCTTTTTATGACAGACCTTTTTTTGCTATTCTCTGTCACGCTTAGCATGGCATTGTTAGACAAACATGCTACAAAATGTAAACTTCGCTGGTTTTGGAAAAGTGATATTTAACTGCACAGATGCTGTGGAACTGAGAGTCCTATCCAACTGGGGAAATGAAGAATATACATGCCTTTGTGGATTCCGAGGGCATGGAAGTGTTGCCAAATAATCTCCTGCACTACAGGTGGCCTTGGGTTTGTTGTATGTTTTGTTTTCAAAGTCCAGAACACTGGAATTCTTAAAGGACAAGGATGCAAGACACATACTGCAGAACTGTTGATTCTCTGGGAAAGGCAGAGGACTGTCAGCAGAATAGGTATGTTTGTACATCAGTCCCCTTGTATCTACCTGCTAGCCTGGAACACCAGAATCTTTGATTCCTGCTAGTTGTGTGAATGTAAAATCTGTGTGTTAATGATCTTGGGAGTTTGTATCTTTTTGTTAAACTGACCATCAGAGACTGTTCTTCTTAAACCACTTCAGTTTCCTAAAAACAACTGTGCGTTGTGTTTGCATGGTTTTGTATTATGCATTCAAAGTAAGTGTTGTGATGCACATTTGATTTTCTTTAATAGCCAAAGTTTAATAACTGACCTAATGAAAGCCAGAATAGTTAAACTAGGTTGGAATTAATTTGTTGTAATTCTTCTTTGTGTAGAAAGGAAAGATTAGCAAGCTCTTTTTTAAGAAATTACCTCTTGAAAAAGCCTGTGAAGCCCCAAATATTAAACTACCAGGGGAAAGCTGCTCTCAGGGTGTCAAGAGAGTAAACTACAATCTTTTGAGCAGACTCTTGCTTCGGGTCTGCTTGCTGAATCTGCGCAGAATGCCATGTGTCACTGATGTAGCTCTTCCTACCGTGGGTCAAGCAATATTTGAAGTATGTGAGGAAAGATGAGTTAGGCAGAGTTGCTAATCAGAAATAGTGTCATGCTGAAGTTCATTCCTTCTCCTCTCCCCCTCCCCACCTGTATTTTTTCTTTTTGCTTACATTCTGATCTGGCTTGATCGGCCTTTCACAATTCAAGCTTTACAGAATCTGTGAGTTTCTTTAAAGCAATGGGCTTGTGCATATAGTGCTGCAGAAAGAAGTACAGTGAAGTTAGATACCACAAAGCTATTACCAGACTTGGTTATGGCCTACCAATACAATTTCTATTAATACTTGCTCGGATTACTCTGTGTTCATAACTGTTTGTAGTGCTTCTGCTTTGTGTTTTTCCTCCTCCAGCTCAAATAAGAAAAGCATTAAACTGATACAGCCAAATAACCTTTATTCTCCTCAAAATGCAAGTCAGTCTTGTGAATTTCACTCACTTGTCAACATATAATTTACATCCCTCCTTCGGTGCGAGCCTTCCTTTTAGTCACTGTCATCTTTCAGTTGTGTGGGTTTGGTCAATTTGGGTACCTTAACACTTCTTTTGTCTTCACAACTATGCATTAAATTGGGAAGAATTTGGTTTATTTTTTTTTCTGTGTCAGAGCATTGACTCAGGATGTAACTTTCTGCAAAGTAATTTAATAAAATCCTTTGGGTTTTGGTTTTTTTTGACATGTCCAGTGACGATTGATGCAGTAGCTCAGCAGCTCAAGGTAGTGTCCTTGATCAGTTAATGTAAGTAATGCCCCGATCAGAAAGCACGTGAATGTTCATGTACTGATTGTGTGCCTGCATACGTGTTGGAAGATGTCTGTTCAGATGCAGTTCTCTAGGTGTAGTGCATTATGTAAATATGCATATGTATATAGCAATGTATGTTGGCTTTGTCTTAGTGCTCGGTCTCTTAGATCTTTATGTAGGTGAATAATTTGTATTCATGCTGGGATTTTTTTCTATTCTGGTCTTCTGTTTTAAGCCAAAGCAGTTTCAATAGCCATGCCAGTGTGAGCTGCCATCCAGCACTGCTCAGTTTCCTAACTGAAAGTTTGCCAGTGCTGAGTGGTTCTAGCAGCTGGTGTTATTCTTCAGTCACTTTGCATTTTGAGAGTGGAAACAGATCCAGTGTCTGATTCAGCGAGAATGCCACAGCGTAGTTTACGCTTAGCTGCTGCAGCACTTAAGAAATCTAACGCTTTAGGAACCCGTGGCTTTCATGAGAGCTCTTCTGCTGGAAACATGTCCTCCAGAGAGCAGCTTTCTACATTCTCAGTGTTTACTGCCATTGTCTGGAAAATATGTTGAGTATGAGATCTGCAGTGAAGTCTTGGTAAAAGTATAGATGCTTGAAGGGGAAGATTTTCTTCAAGACCTGGTGTGATTTATTTAGCTACTGATTTATGTAGCTGCCAGGCACCTCTGCTCAGTTACCTAACTGCATGTTTCCCAGTGCTGAGAGGTTCCAGAACCTGGTGTGCTGCTGCCTACCAGCCCTGATCAGTTACCTCACAATGGTTCCCAGTGCTGAGGGGTTCCAGAACCTGGTGTGCTGCTGCCTACCAGCTCTGATCAATTACCTCACAATGGTTCCCAGTGCTGAGCGGTTCTAGAACCTGGTGTTCGGCTGCCTACCAGCTCTGATCAGTTACCTCACAATGCTGAGCGGTTTTAGAAGCTGGTGTGCTGCTGCTTACCAGCTCTGATCAGTTACCTGACTGATCGCTTCACAGTGCTGAAGGGTTCTAGAACCTCGTGTGCTGCCGCCATCCAGCACTGCTCAGTTACCTAACTGAAAGTTTGCCAGTGCTGAGTGGTTCTAGCAGCTGGTGTTATTCTTCAGTCGCTTTGCATTTTGAGAGTGGAAACAGATCCAATATCTGATTCAGTGAAAATGCCACGGCGTAGTTTACGCTTAGCCGCTGCAGCACTTAGGAAATCTAATGCTGCAGGAAACAGTGGCTATTATGAGAGCTCTGCTGCTGGAAACATGTCCTTCATCGAGCAGCCTTCTACGTAAGCAATTTTTATCATGATGAGTTAATTTATTTTTCAGAGTCCTGAGACCTCCTGTTGGAACACAGTCCTACAGGTTACCTACTCTATTGTTCTCAGGGTTTACTGCCATTGTCTGGAAAATATGTTGAGTACGTGATTTGCAGTGACGTCTTGGTAAAAATATAGATGCTTTAAGGGGAAGATTTTCTTCAAGACCTGGTGTGATTTATTTAGCTACTGAATTATTTAGCTGCCAGGCACCTCTGCTCAGTTACCTAACTGAATAATTCCCAGTGCTGACGGGTCCTAGAACTTTGTTTCCTTCTGCTAACCACCTCTGATCACTTATCTCACTGAAATTTTGACAGCACTGAAGGGTTCTGACACCTCGTGTGCTGCTGCCATCCAGCTCTGCTCAGTTTCCTAACTGAAAGTTTGCCAGTGCTGAGCAGTTCTAGCAGCTGGTGTTATTCTTCAGATGCTTTGCATTTTGAGAGTGGAAACAGATCCAGTATCTGATTCAGCGAGAATGCCACAGCGTAGTTTACGCTTAGCTGCTGCAGCACTTAGGAGATCTAACGCTGCAGGAAACCGTGGCTTTCCTGACAGCTCTTCTGCTGGAAACATGTCCTTCATAGAGCAGCTTTTTATGTAGACAGTTTTTATCATGATGAGTTAATTTTATTTTTTGGAGTCCTGAGACTTCCTTTTGGAACACAATATTTAGAACAATTGTTTTGTTCTCAGTGTTAGTGCGATTCTCTGGAAAATTATGTTCAGTACGTGGCTTGCAGTGAAGTCTTGGTAAAACATAGATGCTTGGAACGGGAAGATTTTCTCCTAAATCTGATTTTGATCTGCCTAGTTGCATCAGTGTTGAAATGCCTTGCCTCTTTTGTCATTTAATAAAATGAGAGACTCACAGAAAGTTGCATTTTAGTGCTGTCTCTTATTGGCCTTTGCTTTTTCCCTAGGGTGGTTGCATAAACGCAGACGTCCAGAATAGACCATCTAGCACTGCAGAATGCATGCCCATGATGTGTTTTCTGGTTTCCAGTGCAGGACCGAAGTTGCTACTTTCTGGGTAGGCAATGATTGCTATTGCTTGTATCCAACTGTCCAAAACTGGTTATGGTTTGGTATGCATGAATGTACGTTCCCATCTTCCTCTTTTTCCAAACCCATTTTTCCATCCTGCCCCCAAGACGTGTGCATTGTACTACACTTTTGCGTAGGTGTCTGCTTGCTAAGATGCTTACTGGAAATTCACAGTCCAGCGTGTAAACTTGATTTACAGGCACAGTCGACATCCGGATACTTTGCCCAAGCAACTTAATACACCAGGCCAAGACAGGCAATTTTGTGATGCAGCACCATAGATTGTGCAGATGCAATTATCATGCAATTACCACTACTTTCTTCAAAACACACATAAAGTGCTGTAGTTGAAGAATGGTAGGATTTAACATTTGTGTTTGTTCCCTCTCCTACACATGAACCTAGATAATGAATTTGATGTATAATTCAGAATAAATAAGATGCTTTCACTGTAAGGATGTGCTTCTGTTTATCTCTGTGCCTGAGAATTGTTTCTACATTGTCTTGCTTTTACTTGGCTTCGTTTTTATTAGTGTCTGCTTTGCTTTTAAAGAGTGAAGAACAAAGTTTGTAGATTACTGAAAGGTGTGGATTAGAATGATGCAGAACGTGTTACGGGCAGGGCGTTGGGTCTGTGTTACTGCATGTACTGCAAAAGAACCGTAAGCTCATTTCTGTATATTACCAAATGGCACAAATTTGTTATAATCTACTTTATGCTTCACGAGTTGTGGACAGTGGGAGCAACAGGATTGCTTGTGTCTCAGGAGGTGGTGTGTCTACTTTGGCTGGCCATTCCTTCTCCAGGTTACTGTCCTTATCCGTGTGTGTGCGTGCTGCCTGTCCCTTTTGACAAACTCGGCATCTGCAGTGTGTGGCTTGCACTAATTCCACAGAGCTTAGGCTGCAGCTTTTGTACCCAGCAATGAATGTGCTACTTTTTTTTTTACTGTTGACCAAACTATGCTTAATGAGAGGGTCTTTTTCTGTTCACAGGCATAATGGGAGACTAACCAGACTTTCATGAGGGAACGAATGTGTGACGAAACAAGTGTCTGAATAGCACAGAATATGGGGCGTCAAGAATAACAGGGTGTGTTTGGTTTGGTTTGGTTTGGCTTGGTAGTCACTTCCTCTCTGGGTATTCTCAACGTAAACTGGTGCTAGCTTAGCAACCTGTACATTTCTTGAAAAATGTTGAGGTCTCCAGCGTGTGGTAACTTGGATTCAAATATAATACTGAATTTCCAGCAAGAGAGCATTGTTAAATGAACATTTTGTCTTTTTGCATGGCTGTTGGTTTTGTTGAGCATCTGATGTTATAATGCTGTCAGACTTGTGATATGCAGATGTTAATAAGCTGCCTGTGTTGCCTGCACTCGTGCATTTCTCTGCTGTGCAAAGTGTTCTTGGCCACGGTTGCATGTCCCTCTGCTTGGTTCCCGTGAACATGTGCCACAGTAATTACATTTCACGCTGCCGCTTTTTGTCTTCCAGGGAGGGCAGCTTCTGGCATGTTCAACCTGCTTAGAACCACGTGGCACCAACTTGCTACTCTCATGTCTTTGCTCAAGGTGTTTCTTCTTGGAAGGTATGTATCCATTGAAAAAAACCTGTTTTGTGAGCAAATTATTTACCCAGTTTTAGTATAAAAATATGATAAATGTATTCTTTCTGTAAACTTTCTTCTCTCTTTCTCCAGATGCCCTCCAAAGGCTTACAAGCTGTTGCTGGTCGTTATCCCACTCCTGTTTCTACTGGGTATGTGAATCATTTAGTTATAGTTCAAATTGGTGTATGCTTTCTAGAGCTATTCCAGAATAGCATTTTTGGTGGAACTTTTGGTTCACAAAGAAGATGCAGAAGCAAAACAAAGCAATTTGCTTGTGAACAGGGCAGCAGCTCAAGCTTTCCAAGTAAGTCAGTGAGCTTTCCCCTTACCATGAAAGGAATACCCTTGATTTAATTTCCTAGATCTCCTTAGAGAGAGAGGGTGGGTGAGTAATGCACCGAAGTCCTTTTTCCTTGGTCTCCTCACGTAGGACTAGTCATGAGGTCATAAGGAGTAGGCTGCATACTGAGTGCTTTGGTTCTTGCCCATCTCTATGAAAGTGTGGTTAAGTTCTTTAACCAACTCATCTAAAGACTTTCCTTTGCTCTAGACCATGGTTGAGTTGCTGAAAATACTGCTATTTAGGCTAGTTACGTGACAATATTTCAGGCAAGCTGTCTACTTTGAATTGAAGGAGATCAAAATATTGACCAGAAGTGCTGGGCCATTTCTGAAAAGCAGGTTCCTGTCTTTGCACATCCTAAAAAAGTTGTAGCTACTGTTGGCAGAAAAGGAAGTTTCTCAGAATTTTACAGTGGGGATTCAAACTCCTCTGTACCAGGGTGTGTAAGAAAGGAAGAAGTTACCCTGTGTAGAAAATGCTGCTACTTCTCACTAAGATCCTGCAAAAATAAGTGTAATCTTTGCAAAATGCTAGGTTGTTTCCATGGAAGCCTAAATTTCCTCCAACTTGTATTCAATATTATGCAACATGGCATGTAGTAAGTAGGGTATGAGGCAAGATATTTTCTATTGAGATAAAAAGCAATATTTACATCTGCCTTCAGTGAGCATGGCCGGTCTTCATCAGTAACTGTCATGTAGGTCCCAGGGAAGCAGTAATATGAGTTTAAAGTTCTATCATGATACAGAAGTGCAAGCTGCCTGCCTTCCGACTGTGTGAGTGGTACTGGTGGATGTTCCCTTAATATTCTTGAGTGCTTGACTTAACAATTTTAAAGGTGATTTTTATTTAGACTGGAGTAGTGTCCATTGTGCAACATCCACCTGGAAGTCTCTTGAACATCCTTTTTGCTTTTTGTTTCGAATCTAGGTATATGGTTCTGGTGGTTTAATGGCATCACGTCATTATTAGCTTCACTGAACTGGACAAGAAATGATAGGCTGCAGGGAATACCTGACCAGGAGGATGATTCTATAACTCCGTTCAACCTCCAAAGGTAAGGAAGAACTTCCATATCTTTTGAGCCTTCTTTACTCCCAAGTCTTCAATATTTTGCAATAACTACTCGATACACAAATAATGTAATAAATGTC